>NC_088643.1:45420677-45605709 GCF_964019385.1 Sycon ciliatum
ATGACACCAGTTGCTGGATTTCGTTCTCCACCACTGTAGTAGCACACGTACATCTAGTAGTCAGTGTTGACAGTTGTGTAGCTACCGTGTCAATGATCCACTTTAGTACTCGCCGGATTAGAATGTCAAAAATCCAAATTTTTGCCGATGATTTTTTGTTTTGATGGCGTTCGATGGCTTTGATCGCTGAGTGGTGAAATTTTCGAATATTCTTTAGAATCTACTGTTGGAAGTGTTGTATTGCTGTGGGGCTGTTTCGGGAGATGGTATCCCTGGTGGTATTTTTGCAGGGTTCTAGCCAGGTCAAAAAATGTGGGGGGGGGGGCAGGGAAAACAGTTATCCCGTAAGGGCCGTAACCCTTTTTTTTCCATTTTCAAAATAACTGTCTTGAAATGCGAAATGCAACGTACGGGGCGAACACCTGACTTCACCCGAAATGTGCCTTTATGAACCCTCTAGTACCGACTATCGACTGCATTTTTCGTTGAAGGCAAGAAAGAACACAAAAATCGGAAAATGAGGAGGGGCGGCACTTTTTCAAGGGGGGGGGGGTCTACGCCCCCCCCCCCCCCCCTTTGGCTAGAATGCTGTGCGTGTGTTTGTTTTGTATTTTCTAGAGGCTGACATGGACCTGCATGCCACCCCGAAATCGGCGGGATTCTACACCGGATCTGCTGGTTTCAATGAGCTTCTTTATGTAAGTGACTGGCTTCCTGGCACCGTCTTAGATCTGAAGTACCACTGTTGCTGCTGCTGCTGCTGCTGCTGCTGCTGCTGCTTGCGTCTGTGTTTATTGTTTAGGTGGTCATGCACGTGTGACTTTATGTGTGCGCACGCTAGTATGTGTGTGTCACTGTTTGTCACTATGACTGTATGTGTGAACACGAACGTAGGTGATGATTGTACGTTAAAGCACTTCATCTTTTGCACGTGCCAGGAGGCCACTGGCAATCTGCTGAGCTCTAACCAATGTGGTCATACTTAGCAGAATCTGGCTACCGGCATATCGTACTGATGATGTTTCGTGAAAGTGGCATTTGCTCCCAAGAAGCAAGGAGTACATCAGACTCATGACCTACATGCACAGCACTACAGTCATTCTCGGGTTTTTTGTTCAGTTTCATGCAGCTGGTTTTGCTGCTGCTCCTATGTCAGGCTTATGCTGCTTTCCTTTTCGGTCTTGTCTGCTGTTTGTCCCAAAGAGCATCTATCAACAAGCTGAACGGATGCAGCGCAAGATGGCGTCCGCTGGTTTCAGAGAGCTGATGGAAGAGTTCAACCAGAGGTAAAGTGCTGTTCGTCTTGTGTTCTTGCGGCTGTGTACGCTGGTACTAGATGGGTGTGCCACAACACACGTATGTGTATGTACTGCAGATACCGTAAAGTCGGGTATAAAAGCAGTGGCTTATATTATGACTTTTTGCAGGAAATTTTGCAGGCTTCTATACGAGACAGGCTTCTATACTAGACAGGTGTTTCTAAAACCAAGCTTATGTGCCGACAGTGCACCTTGAAAAATCAGGCTTGTATTCAAAACAGGCTTCTAAATGAGACAGGCTTTTTATACAAGACACTGCGGTAGATGTATTCTAAATGATGGCAATGATGAGATTTCATTAGTGTGAAGGAGGTGATGCAAAGGGGAAAAAGTCCAAAGAAAAATTGACTGTGACCATTAGGACTCCAGCCAGGGATCCTTGCCGTCGGCTAGCGCTGCTCTGCCAGTGTAGGCAAGAGTATCTATGCTAAGAGTGTGAAAATACAAATACAGTGCTGCTCTCAATGATATCCAGTCGCGTCACTCAAGTTTGCGCCTTGCATCAGTTCGCAGCCCAGTATTCGCAGGTCTAGGGCTGCGCAACGCCCGACGCTTACTTGAGTGACGACGCGACTGAATCTCATTGAGCAGGACTGTACATGTGCGGCAGTGTTGGAGAAAGCGTAATCCAGCGGTTACGTTATTTTTGACGTCAAGGACCTTAGGTACAGTAGGATAAAGAAAGATGTCACAGAACATATTGAATATTGATCCAGTTTAACAGTAGAATGGAGCGGATTGCAGCTGCCATGAATCATCACCAAATGCAATGAAGTATTATTATTAAAACGATGGAGTCTCCCCACATGCAAAGTTTCATAATAAGTACTTCGAAGTATACTGGTTTAAGTTGATAATGAGTTTGCTGGTCGCTACTGCTTCCAGTCTAGTATTGTGATGTCCATCTGGACAACTGTATGTCAAGGCGAATATCACGGTTCACGTGAGACTGTGTTTGGCCGAGCTTTCCGGATCCGTAGGAACGCCACCACCCTCAAGGATCAAGGCACAGTTGTAGCTCCTTAGGTGGTGGGAGGTAAGTTGATCAGACCCACCGCCAAAGTGGTCAAAGACCGTAAATCTCATTCGCGGCATCCATGTTTCCCTTGTACCAGGCCACGAGTTCCCAGTGTCACGTCGAATTGTTCTTCCTGCCACCTAGTGCATGTATCGGTATCTGCTTTTTTTCTCTTTGCTGCTTGGTACAGGACTGAAGACAGCTATATTTGGAAGAAGAAGTCAGAGATGGAATCTGCGCTGCGTGATCCACTCTCTGATGAACAGGTACATGTAATGTGCTTGGACTGCCCTCTCTTTTAGGAGAGGGCAGTTAAAACTCACTGCTGAGTACAAGTGTAGAGTGCATCCAATGATCTCTCTCCCTCTCCCTCTCCCCCCCCCCCCCCTCTCTCTCTCTCTCTTTCCTCCTCCTCCTCCTCCTCCTCCTTGCTTGCTTGCCATGGTCAATTTATTGTTGTAGTGGTTATATTTCTGGAGACTGTTCGCATCTCCATACGGGTATGAAACGAGTATACGGCAAGCACTAGTTGAATGCTCATTCTCTATCACTGTGTGAACTCTGAGAGTATTTTGCTTGTACAAGTGCATGTACAAGTGCATGTACACGTGTCTTCGTTCGCAGAGGCTGCCCTGAGTGCTACTCGTTGGGATTCGTCTAACCCTCATTTCGCCGACAACTCTAACGCCATTATCCGTCTTCTTTTCAACTTACAGTATGACATGGTGATTGAGCGGTTGGATAAACTTGCTAACCACAAGCTCTCCTACGTGGCCTCTAAGTTTCTGAAGCAATGGAGCAACCCACATGTCAAGAAGAAGGTCGTCGATGATGTAAGTTGTGCGTTTGTCGAAGAATCAAGAGAATGTGCTGGAGTTTCCTTCTCCACTCCACTCCACCTTGCTTTCTCCTACATTGTTGCAGCATGTAACCCATCGTGACTGGAATATCTGTAGCATAGTCTGCCTTCACCAGAGGCTAGCTGATCTCCTTATGTTATGTTTGTTCATGCTGTGTGTTGTGTGCTTGTTTGTGATTTGGATTTGTTCATGCAGAACTCTAGAACACAGCAGGGTGAGTGGAGTGCTGGCCAGTGTTCTACCCTTACTGTGTACTCTGTGTATGTGTTTGTGTATGTGTGTGTGTGTGTGTGTGTGTGTGTGTGTGTGTGTGTGTGTGCGTGCGTGTGTGTGTGTGTGTGCGTGTGTGTATGTGTGTGTGTGTGTGTGTGTGTGTGTGTGTGTGTGTGTGTGTGTGTGTGTATGTGTGTGTATGTGTGTGTGTGTGTGTGCGTGTGTGTGTGTGCGTGTGTGTGTGTGTGTGTGTGTGTGCACGTGTGTGTGTGTGCACGTGTGTGTGTGTGTGCTGTAGAAGGTGCATGTTTTACCAGTACAGTAGCGGTAGTACTCGGTAGCTATGGCCCTAGCCATGGCAAGTGCAAGTGAAAGTGCAGTGTGATGCCAATGCATGTCTATTTACTGGCTGCAGTAACAGTGTACTGTCGACTCCACTTTAGGGGTGAAACGATTAGTTCGAATATTCGAGTATTCGTTCGAAAATTTCAAACGAGCGAATATTCGAAATTTTACACTCGATCGTTTTTTTTTTTTTTTTTTTTTTTAGTATTGGCATTCTATTTTTCAAAAACTTTTGTTGTACAGCTCAGCTCGTCCACTGGTACATGGTATGCATGCTTTATGCATGCCTTTGAGTCAGTATTTTATGACTTGGACGATGCGATCACCACGGCAAGTAACGTTAGTTAGTAATGAGATATGAAAATACTGATGGAAATCGTTACTTTACATTCTGTACAAGACGTTGGCGACTTTTGTTCAATGTTCACAGATAATTTCTTCCGAATTGGTCGAGAACTCACAAATCTAGCGCTTTTGAATTTTGGTAAAATACTCGAAATAATCGGATACTCGATCGAATATTATGAATGAGTGATCGATTGGTCAAAATAGATACTCGTTTCACCCCTACTCCACTTATAACGAACTCGTATGTAGCGAATTTCGTGATATAACGAACTTCGTCTATGAAGCACCAATTCTCCTGCACAGTGTCCTTGAGTAGATGAAACCAAGAGTGTGCTGCTCGAATGGATTGCTGCCATGACGAAATTCACGGACTACATCAGTTTAGTCATAGCTCAGTTATACGCACCATGCCACTTCTCGCTGCATACATGTATCTTCATCAACTTTGATTTAATCCAGAAGTTTTGCAATAGTCCTTATGCGCGTTGTACAGATGTACGAAGTTCTGTACTAGGGTTGTAGGTGTGTGCATACCCGGTTGGGTGTTCATTGTGTGCTATACATGCGCGTTTGACCCATTTAGCCTCCTAATTCATGGCAAACAATCGCTTTTCCAGCTTCTTCACTTTGGGATTGAACTAACGACTAGCTAGATGCCTTCAGGGCCCTTTTCATAGTGAAAATAGCAGTATTATACAATTGGGTCCTGCACATTCAACACCCAACCGGGTCTACGGGATTCTACAATATTCTACGGGATTTCGTGCATCTGTACATCGTGCATAAGACCTATGACACTGACAGACACCCGTGCAGAAACGTCAGCAGCTTCACTCTCTTGATAGTCGCTAGTTCACACTTAATTAACTACTACTGTCATGGACATGGAAATCCAGTCGATTGACCGGGGCCGGCGCCCTCAGCGCGTACAGAACACTGCATGCAGTACACGTGTTGATCCGATGCGACCAGCGTGCTAAAGCGCATAAATGAAGGTACTCAAGGCTGAATGGCCAGTGCCCTGGGGCCCCTAGACATGCGACCGGAGTTCCATGTCCGCGACAGTAGTACTGTATATCACCTTATTTTCGGTGTTGTAAAATTTCGGTAAAAGCCAACCCCTGACCTTTCGGTGTGAGGATAAATTCGGTATGCATGGCACTAAAAAAAATAAAAAAATAAAAAATAAAAGGTCTTGCATCTCCGGCCGGCTGGGCCTGGGCTCCACATACATGTACATGTATGATTGTACATGTACATGTATGATTGTACATGTATGATTGTACATGTACTATACCAGTATACAAGTTGATTTTTTTAATTTGACAGTGATTTTCATGATTTTTACATATTTTTGGCACTCCGGGAAAATTTAGGTGTAATGTTAAATTAGGTGATCCAGGACCAGTACCGAAGTTACCGAAATTTAAATTACACCGAAATAAAGGTGTTATACAGTATGTGTGCTATCATGCACAGTGAAGTGGGTTGTTTTTTTAAGACTATCTCTTGTGCCTGCACTCTTCACGCAGGTCAGCGCATGGAATGTCGCGCTTGGGCCTCTGTTCGTCCCGGCACCGGCAAGCTGTTTATACGTGAGCGTCCGCAGATCCGCGCCGGCCTGCTCAAGGCCCTGGACATTGCAATCTACTGGCCCGATCTCGCCCACCGGTGAGTGGGAATGCAATGCTTGTACACTGTAGATCTACACTGTGCACAGTGTACAGTGTACAGTGTACAGTGTAGATCTACGCTGTGCACAGTACAGTGTACAGTGTACAGTGTACACTGTGCACAGTACAGTGTACACTGTACAGTGTACAGTGTAGATCTACGCTGTGCACAGTACAGTGTACAGTGTACAGTGTACACTGTGCACAGTACAGTGTACAGTGTACAGTGTACAGTGTACAGTGTACAGTGTACACTGTGCACTGTACACTGTACAGTGCACAGTGTACAGTGGGTTTAACGACGTGGTGATGCATGCGTGTTGCCCCCTGTCACAAGTAATTTGCCATGAGCCATGCCCTCGTGAGTCGAGCTGTGACAGCTTGCAATGGTATACCAGCAGTGAGTGCCAGTACAAGGTACATGATTGTTTAGGGTTTAACCCATATCCGACCGACAAAGTGGACAAATTCTCACTCCCAGCGAGACGCCGCAGCCCATTTTGATGATAATTTTAGTTTCCCTTGGGTGATGTTGGCAATCTTGGGCTTTTTGGAAAGCTTGAGCCATGAGGAGTTCTCTAGAAACAGTTGCTAGCCTTCATTTGTAAGAGGAACGAAAATCCATCTCCAATCATTTTTTAGAAGTACGGCTCATCGACACGTGGACTATTTGTGGTCTTAAATTTGTACTTTCATGCTAACAAATTTTGAATGTACCATCAGGGAAGCCTCCAGGCAAAGTTTTAGGAGGGCAACATAATCATTGCCAGAGTTACACCATGTGGAAACTTGTTTCGTACGTGGTGTGAAAACAGACCTCCCTCAGAGACTTATAACCTCTTTTTGGAACATGCTATTAAAGATGCTCCGATTTTTGCAAATGAATGTCGGGTCTTTCCTGTTTCTTCTGAGACCCAACTGGTGCGGTTTGGATCAAACATGAGTGAGTTACAGTTTGTTAAAGTCGTCGATGTTTGACTGGCCGGTCGGATAAAGGTTAACGTCGGCCCTGCAACGACGGCTGCAGTGGCCAACCGTGCAACGGAGAATTTGAGGCCAAAGAGAAAGATTAACTATTCTCGTGCATGCCTAATGATTGATGAGTGATGTAAGCGTCAGGTCGCTACACATGTTCTACCATAGACCTGTGTGTCACATGACTGTACACTTGTACAGTTGCACAGTCGCCGCCCGTGACCGGTTTTTCACTGGGTTTTGTATATTTCCAGCAACATTTGTACCACTTCAGGGTGGGTGGGGGGGGGGGGGGGCGTCATTGGCCGCACAGGTCCGGGGTTTATGCTGTGCACTTTGGATTGGGTTTCACCTAGCAGAACTACCCGCGTGCACGCCACATAACTGACACCAAAGAAGGGCACGTTGATTCGTGCGTGCATTGGAATTACCATGAAAGTATTGACACCCAAAGGCTAGCGGCAGTGATTTGCCATAACACCATACATAGACTACTGAAAGAGATTCACATTCTACTCATTCCACCCTCCTTGATACAACTACCGGTAAGTATCAACGTTGATACAACTAAATATCAACTATCACAAAAGCAAACGAAACGTACCGAACTAGCTACTTCAGTAGCTGCACAGAAACATGAACGGCTGCAAAACTGGAAGACTGTTGTTCTACAAGAGAGAAATACCCAGCCAGTAAGCATCCTAGGGCAAATCAGAATCAGTCCTTAGTACTCCGTACTATCATCAGATCCAGCGGCGTCCACCCTGACCAGTCGCACCACAGGCCTGGTCACCGTCTTCCCACCAACTAGCACTCTCGCAACACGCACGGTGCCGTCTTGACCTGGCATCACTTCCGTCACTCTTCCAAGGGGCCATTTACCCCGTGGTGTATCTGCAGTGACCACCAGGATGATGTCTCCAACTGCTATGTTCTTCTCCTCAGCGGGCCACTTAGCATGGCGATTCAGTCCGGGGACCCACTCCTTCATCCAGCGGTGCCAGAAGTGTGTGATAAGTTCTTGCACTCTCCTCCATCTTTGCTGTAGGCTGTAATCGTCACTGCTTGTGCCGATTGAGAACTGCTCCACATGTCGCTTGGTTCAGAGTCAAGGGCAAGTCGTCTCTGGCATCCACGGAAGGTGTTGTTAGCGGTCTTGACTTGAGGAGAGACTCGGTACTACAGAAAGCGGTCTGTAGCTCCTCATCGGTGATGCTGGCATCACTCACGACTGCGTATATGGCCTTCTTGGCGGCTTTGACGATCGTCTCGTGAACACCGCCGAAATGCGGGGCACCTGGAGGAATGAAGTGCCACCGTACACATGGGAACTTCACCTGGAGCGCTGCCTGTTCTTGCTCTAGCTCTTTCAGCTCGCGTTGTCCTCCGACAAAGTTCGTCACATTGTGCGGCACTCCTCGGCGGTTGCTCATGCTCTTGAAGGCATTCAAGAAGCTACTGGTGCCCAGGGAATAGGACATCTCCAAATGAACAGCATAGCACGTTAGACAAGTGAAGAGGCAGCGGTACCTCTTTACCCGCCTCTGTCCTCGACCTTGAACTGTCGCAAATGGCCCGGCGTAATCCACTGCAACCCGGCCGAAAGCACGATGTGGTGACTCTAACCATATCTTCGGCAGAGGGGCCATGACTGGAGTGATAGGTTTGGCTGTCCTCTTCCTGCACTCAGTACACCTCTGCTCGCACTCACAAACTGCTTTTCGTCCCGCAATTGAATTTTTGCCACTCTCATGTCTACAGATTATGCCACAGCATCGTCGACTTGCTCTTCCTGGTCGTCCGTATCGCCAGGCTCAACATCATTGCCTGCCCTGCTCCGCTTGTGACTGATATCGTCGCTGTGACCAGACATCCCGCTCCGATGGACTTCCGACTAGGTGAAGACAACCATCCTCTGCTACCATTAGATGAGAGAGGGATCTGACTCACTCACAGAGATATTAATAAATAATGTTTATTTCAGGATGAGACACTAGTAAAGCAACTGAACTACACGAGAGGAATACTGCAAGCTGTAACTGACTGAATAAAACGAAAGGAAGCCACCATGAACAAACCAGAACAAGGAAAAAGCAGCATTGTATGCAACACTGGAAATACAGTAAGAAAACCACTCACAGTCCACCGCAGGGTGCACCAGTCCGCCAAAGTACAAAGGTCGAAGGTCATGAACAACAGTTTGCATGAAAGAACAGCCAGTAATTATTTTGATTAGACTCGTCCTTAGGGGTTGTCGCTAAAGTTTTTTGTCGTCCCTGAAACGAACATCATTCGTGTGGGGGGGGGGGGGGGGGGGGAGTGCGAGCCAAAATCGCAAATCGACCGACACTGTGCATATGGCATGTATATGCATGCGACTTTCGTCGTCCAGCATAGCAAGCTGCATTCGTTTCAGAGGGAGGGGAGGGGTCCGAGTACGAAATGAACGATGTTCGTTTCAGGGACGACAGAAAACTTTTGCGACGACCCCTTACAGGAACAATAAATGCATCACCTCTATATGTACGCGTGCACGCAGCATAACTGACACCAAAGGAGGGCGCGTTGATTCGTGGATGCATTGGAATTACCATGAAAGTATTGACACCAAAGGCTAGCGGCAATGATTTGCCATAACACCATACATAGACTACTGAAAGAGGTGTTCACCTTCTACTCACTATCAGCTATATGCTAGGTGTTGTGTAGTCAGAAGGCACAACAGCTAGCACAATACTGACTGATGTGATACTGACCGGCATTCAACGACCTGATGATAAGCTCTATCACGTCTTGGATACGCAAACCAACAGCCTTCCAACTTGGAAGGTGCTAAGTTATGACATAGCATGAGAAAGGGGAAGGTGAGCACGCTCAAGACGAAAACAAGCTAAAAAATCACAGCAAGCTAAGAATTTTAGCTTTGACATCAACACTAACATCTTGCTTTTATAACATCTTGCTTACACTAACATCTTGCTTAAAAAAATATCTTGCCTACTTCAGTATAATTGTTAGTGTTGGACACAAACTAGTGAAACTACGGATAACATGTAACATTTTGGTCCTTTCTATAAATTTTAATCCTTGGCTCTCCATCCGAGTCTTACCCTCACATAATATGTGTATAGCATTGTCTCGGACTGAGCTAAGCGTTTTCTCAACTTTTCTACACATGTGCTAACGTTACTGGCCCACTCGTGCAGTCTCATTTGTACCTGCTGTAACTGATACTCCTCGCGTGCTTCACATGTACGGCACGTGCCGTATTTCAAGCTGCCACACTTGCTGGCGTGGTGTCGGTAGGGGTTGCAGGTGCTGCAGGCCTTGTCACCCCCCTCCCCAGCTAACGGCAAACATGACCATGTGCGATTTTCGATTTCGTTGCCAAGTGTCTTGGAGAGAAGAGAGATGGGACAGGCAGCTGGCACCATGTGGGAAGATGTGATACACAACACCAGAACTCAGGCCATGCATTTAGCTGGAAATAGTTTTAAGTTATTTCCAGCCTACAAGTACTGATATTGGCTAAAATGCCGGTGCAGTTGTACTTGTGTGTGTGTGTGCGTGTGTGCTTTTGTGTGTGCGTGTGTGTGTGTGTGTTGTTCTGCTTGTTCTGTAGTGTTAGCATCACCATGACTAGCCCCTGAGTGACACTCCTGTTGTTCTGTGCGCCTATCTCTCTGTATTGCGTTTCAGGCAAATAGTATTGCACCCGTTCATCGCGACAAACTCCATCGGCTTATTCGATGCCGAGATTGAGGTCTTGAGACACGGCAATGGCTGCGATATGGCAAGCCCGACGGGTGAGTTCAAATGAATATTTTAAAAAGGGCCTTAAAAAATAAAAGCCCATGTCAACACTGTGTTGCGAAGGCGCCTGGTTTGTCCTGGTGGTGACGGCCACTGTTTTCTTCAGACTGTCTTCTGCCTTTGCAACTACCCCAAGCCAATATGTTCATGAACACTGAAGAAATACTTGTAATTATTGTACCTTTTTTGCATTGCTATCGTACCTATTTCTATACACGTATTACCAAAAGTACATAACCCCCCAGAGTGTGCAACGCCGATCCAGCTGTGCATAGGGTCTTGGTCGAGCGGAATCGGATCTTATGATGTCGTGCGTACACTCCACACCAGCGCAAGGCCGGTCTCGAGGCAGGGCACCGTTGTTTTTGATCCGAGAGTACCCGCGACTCCCCGGGCTCCCTTCAGATGTGTATGACGCAAAGATCCGATTACGCTCGACCAAGACCCTGTGCAGAGCTGGATCAGGCGTTGCACACTCTGGGGGGGGGGGGGGTTATGTACTCTTGGAATTAGACGTCAAAATGAAATGCATCCATTGCAGTTGCTGTGGTGATGAACAGTGACAATATAGCCAGTACTAGGCTAGAGAGAACAAAAGAAATTTCAAAAGGCTTTAATGTTCTGGGCTGCTTGTCTCTACAACATGCCTGTCTTTCCTGAGCTGTGCGGTGTGTCAATTAGCCAATCCATCATCATGGTATTGAGTCTATTGAATCTATTGCTGTATGTGCATCAAGTGGAGCAGCTAGCTAACTTACCTCTGTGTGTGTGCGTGCATGTGTGTGTGGTATGTGTGCGTGTGTGTGTGTGTGTGTGTGTGTGTACGGGTGTGCGTGCATGTGTCTGTCTGTCTGTCTGTGTGTGTGTGTGTGTGTGTGCGTGCGTGCGTTTGTGTGTATTTGTGTGTGTCTGCGGTGCACATGTTCTGTCTATCTGTGTCTGTCTATGTCTATCTGTGTCTGTCTGTGTGTGTGTGTACATCAGTCGCTGCCGGTGCTACTCGCTTGGCGCTGAGTAGAGCACTGGCTGTTATTAACCCCGAGTACAAGGAGATTCTAGAGAAAGGTCAGTAACGCCTGTGCTGAACCAGTTCATGTAGATGTAGGATCTTTAGCTCATGGTGGGATGTGGATTGGTTCACCTAATACCTCTTCTAGGCTCTCCCAATGACATATGCACTGACTATGTGAACCAATGAGATGTGCCCTTCTAGGTTGGCCTCTGTCACATTCTCACATTTTCCCACCATAGTGCCGTGTAGGTAGATTGCCGATAGATGACCAGTCCACCTTACCAAGAGGACATAAGATAGATGACCAGTCCACATTACCAAGAGTACATAAGCTACCAAGGGTGCTCAACTCTGGATACCCTCTCTATGGGGTCGCCAACGGCGAAAACTCACATCACGTGGTGTAATGTTACCATTGTACGTCGTTCCCAGCCCGTTTTTAGTGAGCAGTGGAATAGTAAAAATAGCACTCCCTGACAGAAAGCCACTCAGCTTATGCGAGTCATCAGCATGATCAAGGCAGATATCGGGATTTTGCGGACTCCTTGGCGTTCGTTGTACATAGTACCGTACCTGGAACACGAGATGTGAGTTTTCGCCATCGGAGACCCTGTATGCAGAGTTGAACACTTTTGGGAGCTTATTTACTCCTGATGATCTTGCTACTTGAAGTAGGCACACTGTGTGTATACCTTAGTCCTCAGGCAGTTGTTTGCCACCGGAGAGATCGGGAGAGTTGCTCCTCCACTCTGCTCTTGTGTGTACTGGCGATATGTGTACCATGCTTGACGGGAGCAGAAATTTGGGGCTGCCCATGTTATGTTCTTCGAAAAATTCATGTTCTTGATGTCAATCCGTAGTACACGTCCATCGGTGTTCAGAAGCCGATTTGTTTATGAGGTATACGGTGCTCGGCTTGAATGACCATGTGTGCTGCTTTTGGCTGGTGTGGTTTGGCAGAAAATCTTCTCACGCAAGACGAGCGTTCAGCGCAGAGAAAGCAGCCCGGTAGGCTCACGGCCAGAAAGATTGGTCAATGGTAAGCACCCTGTGCTGCTGATGCTGCTGCTGCATATCAGATTGAACCATTGAATCCTACCCTGCAGGTTGCACATGTATATGATGGTGCTGCTGTTAATCAGACTGCTGAGTCAGATACAGTAGTCGTGTTCTGTGGGTAACAATCACGTTAGGCCGCAACCACACTACGTAAAAATCACAGTACAAAATTTCTTGCATATCTCAGTACAAGTCGGTACACAACCACACTACACTTTTCGGTCTGCATAGATGACGTTTTCACGCGACCAGCACGTGACGTTGTCGTACCAAAGCGTGTGACATGCGCTGGAAAAGACCGGGAAATTCAAAAAAAATGCTGATGCTGATGCTATGTACGACGACAAGGTACAAAAACAAAGTTGTACACAGGAGAAGGAGCGCGAAAACGACGAAAACGACAAACGTGGCTTTCTACAGGGGTGCGCCAGTTGCTGAAAACCTACAAAGCGCATTTTGCATTTAGCACGCGTCGCCATGACGTTTTCTACTGTAATGCCGTTTGTACGTGATTTTGTACCTAGTGTGGTTGCAGCCTAACTTACTGGTATCCTGCTCCACCTGTAAAGCTGTCATCAATGCACTGTAGTACTTTGACCACGAGCTAGTGCTCTACAAATAGAGAGGTTCTGCAAAACGAAAATGTGTACGAACTTTCGCTCTACGTCACGAAGTGAGAAACTTCGCACGAACTTTCGCAACTTTGGACGCGAAACTTGCAGGGAACGCGAAATGAACTTTCGTAGGAAGTTTCGTGAGATTGGGTCATGTCGTACGTGCACTTGGCGCGTGCAAACTACGAAAATGTGCAGAACACAAAGTTCGTGCGAAAATTCGTACACACTTTCGCAAGGCCTGTCGCGAAACTTCGTTCGAACTTTCGTTGTGCAGAACCTCTCTAATACTTATCACCAGTGCTAGTTATCAGTGTAGCAAACCTGAAACACCATTGTACTACCGTAAAGTCCGGAGCAAATGCCCACCCCATTTTTGCAAGATCTGCTGGCCTGTACACACTGACCCCATGCACTGTCACCACTACTGTACAAAAGTGCATCTCACACCGTAGCGGGAAGAGCACTTTGCTACGGTAAACTATGTCCACTTTCCGGGTTTCAAAATCTCTTTGGGCACGAGCCACGAGCTAGCTCATAGTGATTTTATAATGATAGTTGTTTTATTTCGCAAATCCGAACCGGGTTTTCTTCCGAATAGCAAGGTAGCGAAGAACAGAGTATTGAAGGAACCAAATACACTTCTGACGGTGTTTCAAGCCATCATTTCGAGATCACACAGCACCCAAAGGCAAGTGTTTTTCTCGGGCACTTCGGAGTTTTCAACAAGTTAGCAGCGGCTTTGTAGGTGTAGCTTCTGTGACATACCCTATTCGACTTACAACTGCAATACTAGTACTGGGACCAGTCAAGTCGTTGACTGACGCTTTATCAGAACAATTTCTGTTCCTGACAGTGCGACATCGTGGCACTGCACAAATTTCTACGGCATTACTCGTACCACATGGAGAACGAACTACCACAAAGACGACACATTTATCGAATGAAAGGAAATCTCGACAGAAGTTATTTCTTTGCAGGAAGATAATGACAATCGTTTTTGCACAGCCTCCTGGTAGGACATAGGCAGTTTGTAGGCATTACAGTCGTTCTCGTACGCATTCGACCTTCATGCCAGTTGTTTACAACTATATTGACCTGAAAAAGACGAAAATAGTATGGACCCGCTGGGGTGGGCGTTTGCTGCGAAGTGGGCGTTTGCTCCGGACTTTACGGTACTGGTGAATGACAGCACTTCCAAGGCCCACACAGCTCAGGCTAGAGTTCTTGTGCCCGGATGCCGTTTTGCTTGCACTTCAAGTTCACATGAAAGTAAAATTGTAAACGCAGTGGTGTGGACTGTGGCATTCCTCTTACCTCGTAGTGAGATTGAAGTCTTTGCTGGACACTGCTTGCATGTGTTAGTGCAGTGCTTATCTGTAGGACTGCACAAGAAGGAGTCATGATGTATACGCACTGCAACCCAAACTCACACGCACGCGCACACACACACACACACACCTTCCTTCCTTCCTTCCTTCCTTCTTCCACTGCCATGACTGGCTATGTGGCCCCATACGGGGCAGACCAGGAACGTGTTGTCCACCGGGCGGGGAACGCCATACTCAGCGCGCGCGGGCCGCGTGAACAGCGTTACACTTGTGCCTCGCAATATCCTGTGGCCGACGAAAACTGCGCGCACAAGTGCCACAGATGAGGAGCTTCGCCACAGGCTCCATGCGGGACTGGACAATAGCGTTGACAGCGTCACGGCAGGTGACCCGCCATCCCTGTCGATCTTGGACGATGTCACCAAGCTGCTCCAGAGGTACGCCAACAGCCATCAAGTCGCACTTCACGGAGTCCTTCCAGCGCTTACGGGGTCCATGCGGTGGACGTTTGGAGGGTAACGCGCCGTACAGCAGCTGACAAGGGATCCGATCTTGCATGCGGGACAAATGGCCAAGCCATCGAAGTCGGCGGACTCTGACTTTATCCGCGATCTCCTCCATATCGCCCCACATCCCGCGAACCTGGAGAGAGGAGATGTGCTCCTCGATCTGCCGGCCACGATTTATCTTCAGGATGGAGCGCACGCACTGCAGGTGAAAGGGCTCCAGGCGACGGACATCACGCTGCCTGACGGTCCAACTCTCAGATCCATAAAGAAGGACCGCCAGGACAGTCACTCCATACACACACACACACACACACACACACACACACACACACACACACACACACACACACACACACACACACACACACACACACACACACACACATACACGCACACACACACATACACACACACACATACTTGTACTTGTACTTGTTGCTCACTGCCAAAACTGGTCACGTGGGTCTCCCCGGGAGAGGGGAGAGAGACTCAAAAGGAATCTTGGAAAGATGACTCAATTGGCTATTGAACCGCCCAACGGCCGACACCCCCTGGAATCCCCAAAACTCTGGGTGGACTTGAAAATGATCCCACTTATGGGCTCACCACACCTCAGTAAGTGGGTGAGGACAAGGTGCAGAAAAAGGATTGACGGCATCAGGGTATCCGTCCTGGGATCCAACTGCAGAACCCCTGCCCCCAGTGAAGGTAATACTTGCTACTAGTGTGGGTGGCTAAATCAGAGTGGATCTGATATAAGCTTCACTAGCACCATTGATTACACAAGAGTTAATCTAGCCAGAAGCAGTTCATGGTTAACAGGTATGTATACTTCAAATAGAAAGTATATGAACCCTGGAACCAACAAAGGTGGCAGGTACAACATTACACCTTAAAGCAGCCGAGCCCGTTGGCAACAGACCCAACACTATCAGGCATACGTGTACCCACCAACCGAACTAGCTGGCACACATACACACACACACACACACACACACACACACACACACACACACACACACACACACACACTTGTACTTACTTGTACTTGTACTTGTTGCACACTGCCAAAACTGGTCACGTGGGTCTCCCCGGGAGAGGGGAGAGAGACTCAAAAGGAATCTTGGAAAGATGACTCAATTGGCTATTGAACCGCCCAACGGCCGACACCCCCTGAAATCCCCAAAACTCTGGGTGGACTTGAAAATGATCCCACTTATGGGCTCACCACACCTCAGTAAGTGGGTGAGGACAAGGTGCAGAAAAAGGATTGACAGCATCAGGGTATCCGTCCAGGGATCCAACTGCAGTCACCCCTGCCCCCAGTGAAGGTAATACTTGCTACTAGTGTGGGTGGCTAAATCAGAGTGGATCTGATAATAAGCTTCACTAGCACCATTGATTACACAAGAGTTAATCTAGCCAGAAGCAGTCCATGGTTAACAGGTATGTATACTTCAAATAGAAAGTATATGAACCCTGAAACCAACAAAGGTGGTAGGTACAACATTACACCTTCAAGTAGCCGAGCCCGTTGGCAACAGACCCAACACTATCCGGCATAAGTGTACCCACCAACCGAACTAGCTGGCACACACACACACACACACACACACACATACACACACATACATACCACCAGACACACGCACGCACACACCTCGGACCTCTCCTCAGACATGCCCATCGCGGAAGCGATGATAGCGAACAGCTATGTTAGACATAGCAACTTGTGCTGGGATTACACCATTCAACAGCTTGCAAGGCTGATGAATTGACCGCCACTATTTTTAGCCTGGCATCCACCACACAGCTGTTTGAAGTGACTTTTTCTGGCCAGTGAATCCCTATTTTTCATTTTTCCATTTTTTCTACACACTACAGTCACACACACATCCCACTGACTATACATTGTCATTTGAATGTCTGCTTGTGCTGAAGAGTTGAGATCAAAGTCAAGCCATCCTGTGCCGTTCACCGTAGTACATGTAACATCAGTGTCTGCATGACGTGTTCCTTCTCTTCTTCTTTGCTTGTTATCTATGTCCTCACAGGAAAAAGCGATAGTACTCCTCGGCACCCACCACCTTCACTTCTATCCGTATTCGTATCATCTTGGATGATCAAGAGGCTTGCCCAGTTGCTTGCCGCTGCGCCCGAGTTCTTTCATTTGCCAGTTGACCAGTGTCTGGACTTGAAGAGCTTTTAAATTAATATTATGGAACTGGTCTTTGGACAGCTAGCGAGCTTGTGGAATGTGTAACAATTCTCTTGAAAATTATAAATATTTCAGCCTTCTGGTGTGGTATTCTGGGCAAAGCGAGAGTGTGGTGTGCAGAGTGTGATGTCACTTGCGGTATCATACCGATTATTCACACACGGGGGAGGGAAGCTGATGGAGGGAGGTAGAGAGGACCTTGAGCAAGTTGAGGGGAGGGGGCACTGGCAACAAATATAATTATAATTAGATGAGATGTTTGTGAAGTCGCTGTCAAATGTCTACGTGTCCGGCTCAGAATATCTCGGCTGCTTTTGGAGCGTACATGATTCTTAGCTGGGCGAGAGGTTGAGATCACGACCGGTCGACCGTACTGTCCACTATTAAACATGACATCGTGCGGCTGTCAGCATTGCTGCCATTCGATGAAGGTCATGCCATGCGCCATGGCGCCAGTGGGTGAAATCAGATTTTTTTTAATGTTCATAATGCACTCGAGTACTCTGTGACTGCATGCACAGCCTGCTGGTACATGGTCTCAGCTCCCCAGCTGTCATTATTATTTCATTCGTCCCATCCCATGCATCCATTTCACTCTCATCATCTTCTTCCCCACACCATACCATTACGTGTTCACTGACGTCATGTAAAAGTTTGAAAAATACGAAAATTTGAAAAAGGTGCAAAAGCAAGAAAGAACTAACTACTTGACAAAGACGAAAGACTGAAAAGTCAAAAGTCGTCCAAATAGCACTAACGTGAACTGGAGTTCCTGGGCCTGGGGAGTTGTCCACGAGTTGAGATTTCATTTCGGTTCCTTCAGCATCCCTGTAAAATAATTTGTCATTCATGGAGGCGAAAAAAGCTGTGGTGGACCGCACCACGAAGGAGACAGAGATTCATGTTGAACTCAATTTGTATGGCACTGGATCTTCTACACTTGACAGCGGAATTGGATTTCTGGATCATATGCTCTGCGCCCTAGCCAAGCACGCTAGATTCGATCTTGTTCTGAACTGCAAAGGAGACCTTCACATCGATGATCACCACTCAGTGGAGGACTGTGGTATAGTTCTGGGCCAGGCCTTCAAAGAAGCCCTGGGTCAGCCAAAAGGCATAACAAGGTTTGGCAGTGCATTTGCTCCTCTGGACGAGGCCTTATCTCGTGCTGTGGTGGACATCTCCGGTCGTGCGCATGCCTCTGTGGACTTGCAACTGCAGCGCGAGAAACTGGGCACGTTGTCGTGTGAAATGATCCCGCACTTCATCGAGTCGTTCGCTCAGAATGCGGCCATTACACTACACGTGGATGTGCTGAAAGGATGCAATGACCACCACCGTGCGGAGAGTGCATTCAAAGCGTTGGCGTTAGCTCTGCGGGCAGCACTAACACCCGATGCTACAGCAGGCGTTCCAAGCACAAAGGGCACTCTTTGACACTGGCGCGGTTGCTACTATTACAGCTTATTTTTCTTCAGTTTGTGTACACAATTCGAGTATGTTATTTGCACTCCCGACATTTAAATTATTTTTCTTTATTCTATGGTAGTATGGGAGAACTCCATTCTTGATTATGTTTCTTTCTTAGTCCTAGGTCTATAGGGTTCCCGCTTTCCCCATCTTGTGCCGGCTGGGCTGGTCGAGTGCTGAGGAAGTAGGGCACTATGCAGCTATGTCACCGTTCATGACTGCCTACGTGCAGTGCTGACAAATAATTGTTCGCCTCATTGGGCACTGTCCGACATCGGTCTGAACAAGAACAGTTCCGATATCAACAGAAAACCCGACACTTTGTTGTGTGGCAAGCTTGAAAACAAGAAGTACTGTATTGCACTGCTAGTCGCTGGTTGAAAACAATCATGATCAGAGAGTCGTAAAATACTGGTTTTTATTACTCCCTGATCATGATGTGCAAGACTACAGGATATAAGACTAAGTACTTGAAATACATGACTGTGACTGACTGTACATACTTCCTCCAGGAACAAAAAAAAGCTTGGTGACTTCCAACAACCTGTCAATTCTGTAGCTCTGAGGAACCGAGCGATGGTGACCCCAAGTGTGACTCGCACAGTGCCAATTTCTTTTGTAAAGTAGTGGCAAGAATAGGGGGGAGGGGGCTATGTACTCTTGGTAGCGTACATACATGTACATGATTGTGCAAGGTATCCGGAAGTGTTTTGAATGATTCCATGACTCATAATTATAATAAG
The DNA here is from genome assembly GCF_964019385.1 of Sycon ciliatum. Taxonomy (NCBI): domain Eukaryota; kingdom Metazoa; phylum Porifera; class Calcarea; order Leucosolenida; family Sycettidae; genus Sycon; species Sycon ciliatum. The sequence goes on from NC_088643.1 coordinate 45,440,198, forward strand.
TACCGGTACGCAAGAGGTACACAAAAGGAAGTATATAGGGCTGTTTTTTTGTTGTAACTCAGAGTTTCATGGCAAAAACCAATCATCAGACAACATAAGGAGATTAGAAAAACGCAGGTATATGAAGGCAAGCAGAGGAGATAGAATAATTCAGTGCAGACAATATGATAATCATTCAACACCTCCCAGAGGCATTTGAGCACTATTGCAGGTTAAGGCGCACACCCTCTGTGTAATAAGTACCGGTAGTTACCCCCCCCCCCCCCCCTTGGGGCTGACAATGTAGAGGCACCTACAAATTAACAATGTAGAGGCAATCCAAGAGATTGCTTGTAGAGGGGAGCGATGATTGCCACGAGCATAAGATGGTGTACATAAGAATTTTCCATGATGGTTGAAAATCAAGAGTTGCACTGGACCAAATTTATTGAGCGCAATACCTCCATCCAGCATGATCGATCATTTTTTACAGAGCGAAATGGTTTATGACCGTCCCCCGCCCACCAGGGGCAGGGAGTCGTAACAGGCTTTTTCACACGACTCAGTGGGCCATGTCACACATGGATACGACGTATTGTGCCAAGCATACACACTACCAGGCCAGGCATCGTCCTGGTGTTCATTGACATGTACAATGAAATATGAACGCACGCCTGATGGGAGCTTGTGCAAAACCATGCCGAAGAAGGTGAAGCAGTCACACTGTCAGGAAAAAGCAATGCAAGAGCGGGCAACCAACAGCAACGCAAGGAAAAGAAAAAAAACAGATTGCCAAATGGGCCTATAATGTTACTCGTAGTCTGATGATCAAAATATAGAATAGATGCAAATCATAGTGCCAGTAAAAAAAAAGCAAGCAAAAGCAGCGGGAGTGCTAGGAACACAGCAATTGACAGGGGGGGGGGGGGGGGGGGGGGGGGGGTAAGCAGCAGTACTATCTTTACACAAACAAAATCTCCTGCATCAACAAGTAAAGTTAATTTAATTTTCATGACCATACAGGTAGAGAGAATCTATTGCAAGCAACGGCTATCCAACTGCGCTGCATATTAAAAGTACGTGGCGGTATATACAATAGGGGTTGGTCTAAAGAGTATGTTTGAGATGTCCTCGCAAGAGGAGGAAGAAGAACTTATCTCTGGTGTATGTGTGCTTACTATACGGCAATCTAAACGCCTGTGGTCGTGTTTGTCCGGTAGAATGAACAGCACGGGCTGGGAAAGGATCAAACTAGAGCCACAGCCTCAAAGTAAACTATCTTTCTGCGAAGGCCAACAAGCAGAACTACGACGCAAACGCCATCAGCTCCTCAAGATCTCTGTCTTCCTGCGTCTTGGCAGGGGCCGGCTTGGCTGCAACTGGGCATCAGACAAGGCAAAAACATCAACTATGAGTACTGAGAAAGAGTTGCCAATGGGAATTTACGAGCCGTCCAAAAAAAATGCTCGGGTTGTTGTACAAAGAGCACAGAACACACAAACAGAAGGATGAGCGGTTGCGTTTTGTCACTCTCAGAGTTTCACAAAATGCTCAACAATCAGACGAGATGACATTGCCTCTATGATGTACAGCACTCCTGTAATATGTTACTCCAGCAAGAACTTGTGTTCTGCGATGAAATAAAGACAAAACCCAAGTGCTGCCACAATCATGCCATGATCTGTTGATACAGTTTTATACTTGGTACAAGTACAGATATGTTGATGTATACAGGTAACTGGTATTAGCAGTGCAAACTCTCAATGACTAAACAATCAGTGCACTTCAAAGTACACAGACTGCTGATGCGCGTGAAACTGCTAAAAGGGATCGGAAAGCGGCATAAGAGGTGCTGGATTTAACATGTACTATGAGGATTGAGTAGGATTGAGAAAAGTGGGATCTACTCAGCAATCACAAGCGTTGCTGCAGTTCAAACCACGGCACACCTACACATGCGTATATGACATGTACCGTAGCGTGGGCTATGTTAACCAGGGCCAACTTCGGTTTATTTGATCCAACAAGACAGCAATACAGGTACTTCAAGTTCTTGAAGTATAGGAAAGAAAGATTACCTGGTTCGACATCGGGTACTGATGGCAGGCTGACCTCCCCTGGAATGGAAATCAGCTTCTCTTCAATCTCTTCCTGTTCCATCTCCTCCAGTTCAGCCAGAAGGTCATCCTACAACAAAAGCAAGGACAGTGGTAACGGAGAGCGAATTTGTCAATGGTGCACAGATGGCTGCTTTGTGCCACATACTGCTAACGTTACTTTCACAAAGCAACTACTACGGTAGACACATACAACACACCAGCAGACCAACACACATACACACAATGCTGTCGAGCCAAAGTGCAGACGAGATTTCCGGTGTGGTGAATAAACTCAAGAATTCTTACAACAACCCCCCGAGTAAAGAGGGTCTGAACCAGTGGTATTAGTATAACCCCATACAGTTCATATAGTTGCAGGGTTGAGGCCCTGCCAAGTGGTGTCTAGTTACAGCCAGCACTGCATTACCCCACGCTAGTATAGTGGAGGCAATGACTAATGTACACATGCACCCATAACCATAGCCGTCGCAGGAATAGCTGTACACAGCATACACACCTCGTCAAGGTCCTCCTGTCCAAAACCGGCCGGTGCAGAAATGACATCGCTGATCTCCTGATGCAGCTCATTGGCCTCCGCAATATCGTCCATCATGTCGTGTACTTTGTCAACATCACTGTGTGCAGCCAATACAAACACACACACACACACACACACACACACACACACACACACACACACACACACACACACACACACACACACACACAAACACACACACAAACACACACAGCCAGGGAGTGAAACAGCATAGAAGATGATATTAAAGAGTAATGGCAATACAGCAGCAGCGATGTAACGGTCTGTTGTAACAAATACAATTGTTGAAGATTTTGATGTGAAGTTGCCTCAGCACTACGGCACTTGAGCATTGGGTCATGGCACTTCTACGATACAATAATAAGCTACATACGAAAAGGTACCGGCCAAAGAAATCCAACCTCATGAATAAATATCGCCGGGCGCTACGCAGCCCTAGCACTACACACACCGGTCTGTGCACTCGAACGCGGCGCTACTTTATTCATGAGGTTGGATTTCTCTAGCCAGAACTGTACATGCATGTATGCTTTCAGTGCATACTACATGAAGTATGCCAATATGCTTGAGGTAAGTAGTCCTACAGTTCTACGCAAAGAACCACACAATCTGACCAGTGAGCTGTTGCACTCCATGGTGGCGTTAGTGAAACACAGCAGCACGACCTGTCCTAGAAACACCTACGTGTACGTGTAGCACCAGTGTGACAGTTCTATGGGTGTGAGTTCAAACCAAGGCAGGCAGCTGGCACATAAGTATAGGTAGTGCGACTTTCTACACCATGCAAGGGTGTGCTGGCAGCTGTTTTCTTCATATCCATATTCACAGCTTATCTTACCATCTAGCCCTGATACATGCTGTGACTTGTTAGCTTTACAGCGCATACTCACCCCCACACACCCCCACACAACACCACCATACTGATTACCTCTCCAGCAGCAAACTACTAGGATGCCAGACAGCCTTACTTCCATCCTATGTGTCGCCTCCGACGTAGGGGCTAGAATTCAGGCATCACTAGTCAATCAGGTGTAAGCGGACACTGTTCATTGCACCTATATCTTGTTCAACATCGTAGCACATCTCAGTTTCACTCAACAGCTTCTTCTGGCAAGAGAAAGGAAAACCTTCCTATCCAGAGCAGTGCGCAGCTGATTGCTGTTATTTTCATATTGTCCAGCCTGTAACACATCTGTATTTGTGCCCTATAGGCACATGTATAGAGACCCGCTGTTTCTTTTCCTTGGTTACAATAAGACCTCACACTGGTTTCCGCAAGGAGTGACAACCAGCCACCAGGGGTCAGCCTCGAGTGCGAATCTCGAGCCAGGACGCTACTGCCGTGCTGAAAGGCTGGCACAACGGCACGAGGTGGGCTGAGGATGGGCTCACAGCGGACGCAAAGGAGAGAGCTTTCCAAGACGCCCGATACTGCAAGCTTGATACGGGTAAGTCAAATGCATGGCCCTTTTGAAGTTTGTACATTGGCACAGTTGCAGTGCAGCCACTGTGCCCGAATGTGTTTAATACGCACCACATGGCCCCAAAGTAGTTCACCAGCATAGCAGCACCATGTATAGCTATGTGACCAAGCCACCAATGACAGTGTAGTGGCTATTCTAACAGGCTTTGCCTTACCACCAGTGTACACTGCAAGACTATGTTCAACATGTGTGACACTGTTGGCCACTAAGCAGTCGTATCATCCAGGGACACAACACGAGACTGGTAGTGCCCGAGGCGGTGTGCAGTTCGACCCCGGAGTTGGAAGTTCTACATGATTCGTGGTCTATGCAACTAGCAATTGCGGTCTTGACCTGCTGACTCGAACCGCTACCCGGTACAGCGATGTCATATGTGAGCACGTGCATGTATCAACCCTGCCCCAAGGCCAACCAGGACAGGCAGGCCGGGAGCGAAGCCCACATCGTTTCACGCTCCACTTGCCCATGCCGTCTGCCCAGATTCTACGACTCCCTGGTGACCATGCAGCACAAGAGATTAATGCAATACAAGAGACTGCCCCCCCCCCCCCCACACACACACACATGCACACAATGGTACTGTGTTGCCAGATAAGCGTAACTCACAGGTCTTTGTGCGCTGCCTTCAAAGCCTCAGCAGCAAATCCCATGCTCTGAAGAACAGCAGTATTCGATGCTGCATTCTCCAGCGAGTCACGTTGGAACTCGATTGTGCTCAGTGTACCGTCAATCTGTTGAAGCTGCTTTTCAAGACGCTTCTTCCTCTTCAATGCCTGGATAGCAACTGTTTGCCAGGAATATTGAACAAGTGCATGAAACAGGCTTTCGGTTTACTCAGTACATGCATGAAGCTGACAAATGCTGGGCATAGAACATACCTCTTTTGTTTTTCGTTCCTGCCTTTTTCGCTATTTTCATCTGCTCATCCATCTGCTGCTCCAAGTATTCAGTTTTTTTGTTCAGCATCTCCTCAGTCTCACGAAGCTTTTGAATAGCTACTTGCGGTGATGGCTGGGCCTTCGGCTGGTTTTTGCCACCGCCACCGCCTCCGAACAACCTCTGAGCGAGACTCATGGTTTTTAGATTGTCAACGAGCCAAGATCAAAAGATCGAGCCAACAACTAACGTTACTTCACCCAGCTCTGGGAAACAAAAGTCGTGACTGAGGAACCAACTGTCTTCACAAAAATTCCGCATATATGACTCAAGACGACAACATCAAGATCATACTTTTCATAGACAATCATCTGTCTCAAATCTCAGCCTCTCATACTGTATCCATAGTCATTCTCAGCTCAGGTACTAGGTACGAATGATGTGGTGGTGACGTCAGAATCACAGGAATGACTGGCCTGGCGCATGGCCTGCATGCGCTCAGTGCGCTCACACTAGCACTGCGCTGCCCTCGGCTCGAGCCTCTGCGCTGCCTAGCCTAGCGCCTGGCGGAAGTCGTTGAAACCGGTGAGTAGTAAAATACCGGTATTTTACTACTCCCTGATTGAAACTCAAGTCAAGGCAAGAAGATAGAGAACGACTGTCTGTAAGTAAAACTAAAAGGGACAGACCAAGTGCAATAATATCAGCAAGAGTTACTCAATCAGCAAGGGTTACACGTATGACTCTTGATATCAGCAAGAGTACATAAAAAGGTTTATCTCTCTCTCTACAGTCTAAGCTCGGTGTGACATTACATACCAATGCCTTTGGGTCATCCGTCATAATAATAACACTACACACTCCTGTCGGCCTTGATCGGTCAAGACAAGACAGAGAGTACATAACCCGATTGATTGTGGGCATGTCCGGCAAGGAATTCTCGAATCGGCTCGCGTAAATCTTGATAATTTCAGGTTTTGCATTGTAGCCTACAAAATATGCGGAGGTGCTGCCAAATTGTCCGATTTATCTCACGCGATCCATTGAAAATTCATACTCTCTCTCGCGCACGCATCCGGGGGCCTCTCCTGGAAGGTTTCCGAATTCAGAGCCAAAATCACTGCATAGGTATCATTACTCCACAGGAGCACTACAGTGTTGTGGGGGTGCGAGAAGTTGTACGCAGTCTGTCCGATTACTTTGTAGCAGGGAGTAGTAAAATACTACTCCCTGCTTTGTAGTGTACTTCAAAGTACATGACTGTATCCGGCATGATAGCCGATAAATTAAACAGTCTAACCAAGTGCACTTTGACAGGCTACGGTGACCTAGCTCCAGTCACCATCGGGTCACTGCCTGGGCTACTGCTGCACCACCGCCATTGCGTGGAGCTTTCCACAGCAGAGTATCAGTAATCCAGCCAATCACTCGGCTAGCCTTGGCCAACGCAAGGTGACAACCGTCGGCACATGGCACAACACATCCACTGCAGGAGGGTACAGGCACAGCAGCCACCACTGATACAGGTGGGAGCTGCATGGGTTTCATTCGTGACACGCCAGCATTGCTTGTTAGAGCAGTGCCATGGAGAGGCGGGCAGGGGTAACCAGTAAGGATAGAGTTTGACATCACTGGCACGTGATCTGATTCAAAGAAAAGCGGACATAGAATGCTGCTTTAGTACAGTTCGTGGCTTCTATTTAGAATGAGATGTGTTCAGTTTGATTCTAAGAAACTACCCTGAGCATGATAAATAATGTCTCGATAAAGTCGCAGTTGCCGAGGCCGGAAACAAACAGTTAGGAGGTATGGGCGATATAAGGAGTATAGGACGGAGATTGATTATAGTAACATATGTATATAAAATATATGAACATGGAAAGTATATCTGAACCTTTTGATCAGTGAAAATAGAGATGCAGATTTCATGGAGCATGTAAGCATGAGGTTGGCTAGAATTATCAAATCAACGAAAAAGCCCTATGAACACACAGAAGATCTACAAACAGCGAACAAACACACCCCATGCACTCACACAGTACTCGGCTTCGGCTCCTTGGCAACGGACAGTGCATACACTTCGTCGTCATTCATGACCTTGACATTCTTGAGGTACTGATCTATCTCATCCTCCGCCTTGAATGGGTATGGCTCTTGCTGAAAGAGAAGAATGCCCCGCACTATCTCGGAGATCTTGGACAGCTTTGAGTAATTGACCAGGCCCTGTGACGTGAACGTCTGCAAGCTAACGTCCGAACTGTAGATGAGATCTAGGAATGCACCAAGATAAGGTACACACGGTGGATTGGATGAGCTGAGTCGCTCGCGCATGCAAGTGCACTTCTCGGCCGGATCTGCCAGCTCTTCGACGACAAGGAACATCTTCAGGACCTTCTCTGGTAGCTGCTTCCAACTCTTTTCCAAGCGCTTAATTGCAGACGTTTGCAAGCTGTACACAACAAGCAGTGTGTCATTGAAGTTATTCATCTCCAGGCAGAAAGTTGCCAGGCGGATGAACTTCTCGATCAGTTCAGCGCGTTCCAATGGGGAGTCTCCTCGAATGATCTCGGTTGCTACCCAGTTTGACACCCAATTGCAGCGGGTGATAGCGGAGACAATGTTTGGCGCTGCATCTTCTTTGTTGGAGCGTTTCCAGGCTCTACGCGCAAACTCGCTGGCCTTGATGGCACAGTAGTGCTGGTGGGCAGCGATCGTCAGCGCCTCGGCTAGGCCACGAGCAGATAACGAGTCAAACTCCTGCACAATAACACAATCGTCAGGCGTTCGCGGCGCCATCACACACGACGCAAGCGTGTTCCTATCCAGGATCGGATGGCGCAGTAGCTGCTTGGCAAGCGGCACGTCAGTGGCCGGTGAATTGGTCACCACATCGTGGAAGAAGTCCTTGACCAGTACCAGCAGCTCTGGGTACGTCTGGAAGTCCTCCGGGAAATTTCTCATCCACTGTTTGAAAATGTTGAACACTCTCAGCGTGAGCGTGGAGCATCTAGCTACTCCATGGTGTGTAGTACTACATGTACTGGACGTAGAAGCTATGCTGATGTTGTCATCATTCAGACTATCCACGTGGGAATCTGTCACAGAGGTCCTATAGCGACTGCGAATGTTAGAGAACAAATGCTTCACTTTGGAAGGTCCCGACTTGCCTGGTAAACCCAGCGAACTTTGAGACAGACACAATTGGTCGCTGACTTGTTGTAAAGTTCGCTCGGAGGCTAAACTTGGTGCACGGGGTTTAAATTTTGACAGAATCGACGTCCGCGATTCAGAAGGAGCTACAGACCCTCCTGCGAAGTCGTCAGTGGGTGACTGCAAATCTGACGGGCGCGGACTGTTTACAGCAGCCAAGCGTGGGTCAGACAAACTGCTGATACTCGATGACAAACTGCCGCTACTCTGAACTCCTCCAACACTCCCATTGTCTGTCAAATCGTCATCGGAGCCAGGAAAATAGAACAGCGTATCCTCATCAAAGCTGGGATCAGTTTCGTCTCGCTGTTCCCTGTAAGACCTGACAAGAGCTGTTACCAATTCTTCTCCTGTTGTGAAGTATCTATATGTCAGCAAGAGAGTCCACAAAAAGTCTGATCCGGCAAACCGGGGATCACCGAGACGAGCCACCAGCCTCTCCAGAGATTCGGCACTGACGATTCGCCTGTCTTTGCTGTCCGGCTTGCTCTCCATCACCGTCCCATGCTACACAGCATTGCTCCAGGCTCTGCCAAGAGACAACTGTATGACAAAAGTGAAAGAATACAGTTGTGTGTCGTTCTGCGCCCAACCACCAAAAGCTGGATACACAAACAGTTCCGTTTGCTGGATTTCACGGCATCCGCCTTCGCGGTTTTCGGTTTTCAGTCGGTTCTGCCCAAATACTAGTAAGCTGCCTCAATATAATTCGAAACCATTGGAAACTGACGTTAGGTCATTTTCGAAAATGAAAATGCGTACAACCAGAATCCTACGCGCAAAGATCAGCAAAGTCAAATAAAATAAAAAAAGAAGCCACGATACGAGTGCACAATGTACCGATCCGTACTCGGACATGATGATTGTGGCGTCGACATGTCGTGGTGTGTGTCCAACCAGAACCACGTACCAGTCCGTCAACTCCCTTACCTGCGCTGCAGCCTGTGTCCAACCCACGGTGACACTGCAGGATTGTTTGTAGACAGTACTACAGTCATGTAAGTAGTAAACTGGTGTGTTGTTTTGGGATCCTGGCCTGGCTTGATGGATGACGCCGCGGCATGGCCAGTCACCCCGGCAGGATGGCCAGGCAGGCACAGTACAGGTAACCAATAACTCATAAAATAATAGAAGAGTTGGGCTTGGGGGACCCGGAAGCTGAGCTGCCAGAGCCAGCACAAAGGGAGGATCTCTAGCTCTTTAATGTAATCACAGTGATTATTACTTTGAAAGAAAGACCCAAAGGTAACTATTACTTTATACTGCCCATATATGGGCATCATTTTTGGTTTCGAATCTGATTTCGGTATTCCGAATTATTTTCATGATCAGCTGCATAAAACATTGCAGGCTTTCGGCCGTGATACGAATGCAGCACCGGTCTCTAGCTGTCAGAAGTACGTTGGCGTAGATCTTTGCGGTTCATGGCAGCGACGTCTCCGCTACACATTGTACGTCAACGTGGGTAAGGAATGAGAAGCACTATGGCTTCTAGCAAGTACAATAGAAGTACAGTGGAGATTGGATATACGGTAACGACACTCCTTCGGGAGGAAACAAAATGTCGCTACATTCGATCTGTCACTACACCCGATCTTCACATTTTAGCATGCAATATGTACCGTAATGTCGCATATAAAAGCAGCTGCTTACGGCCGTATAAGCCGGGGTTCAAACCATACTTCTATTCAAGGTATGCTTCTATTCAAACCATGCTTCTATTCAAACCATGCTTCTATGCAAACCATGCTTCTACTTCAACATAATCAGCCTACACCGTTCAGCGCATACTGCCATGCATGTACTTGCACAATATACATGACAATTGTGCTTTGTAAAGAGTAACTTCTATTCAAATCGTGCTTCTCCGTCACGGCGCGCTTGGAAAAATCGGCTTCTATTCAAGTCATACTTCTATACAGGTCATGCTTTTATATGCGACACTACAGTATATCAAAATGACAGAAATGTATTGCAGATATGCATGTGCATAATGTAATGCATATGGATTTCGGATGTACATGATTGTGCTGTGTCTCCATGCATAGTTCAAGCCAAAAGTCGTGCATAGCAACTACACCGCTGCACTGCGGCTACAATGTGCAGTGGCCAGCACTCGTGGAGTGACCCAGAGGTCCAGGCATGTGACACAGACATGTCCCATGCATGCCACTCCGCCTAATACACGAGGAAAGTCGTTATTATTCTATGCATTTTCAGGTCTTCGGGCACCGAAAAAGTGTCAGTAAATTCGATGTCATTATTTTCGAGGTCCTTATACCCGATCTATAAAATAATAATGTACAGAAAGGACTTGCTAAACGACTTGAGCAACAGAATTCTGTCGCTAAACTCAATTTTGTCGTTATCCAAGGTCGTTATATCCAAGGTCGGTATGTCTAATATCCACTGTATGGGCAAGAGGTGTGTATAAGACGTGGAGTGACCCAGAGGTCCAGGCATGTGACACAGACATGTCCCATGCATGCCACTCCGCCTAATACACGAGGAAAGTCGTTATTATTCTATGCATTTTCAGGTCTTCGGGCACCGAAAAAGTGTCAGTAAATTCGATGTCATTATTTTCGAGGTCCTTATACCCGATCTATAAAATAATAATGTACAGAAAGGACTTGCTAAACGACTTGAGCAACAGAATTCTGTCGCTAAACTCAATTTTGTCGTTATCCAAGGTCGTTATATCCAAGGTCGGTATGTCTAATATCCACTGTATGGGCAAGAGGTGTGTATAAGACCCCCCCCCCCCTGTTATCCGGGTGCTTAGGCTAAGTTAGGGACCAGGTACTGTTCGCAACCACAAACTGCCCACAGTTGATGTACATGGTACTGTACAAATTGTTTGCATGTAAAAGTAAACGCAGAGACAATTGCAAAATTTCACGGAAGCCCACAACACGAAAAAATCCGTTTGTAGGTTTGGCCGAAAATCACAAAGGATGCATGCAACATGTACAATGTATATAATGCATGCACGGTGCATTCCCGGGATTTCGAAAGCACATGTACACTCAAACGCCTCTTATCCGGACGCCTCAGATACGGGCACGTCTCTCTACCGGGCACCTTTAGCTTGAGTTCCTATGGCAAAAATGCTTCGAATTTGGGTTTTTTGAACTTTTCCGTATTCGGAAGTGCTTATTTTTCACTGCCAACCTATGTAATCCACACATTTTTACCAATGGGTTCCTTTTGTATCCTGAACATGTGCAATGCGTTCCAAATAAACTTCTTCAAAAAGTGATATGATACATGGTAGATGAGTTATTCTGAGATACGGGCAAATCTGAGATACGGGCAGTGCCCGGTCCCAAGGTGCCCGGATAAGAGACGTCCGAGTGTACGTTCATTTTTGCTGGGAGGGAGGGCTAGGGGATCTCGCCTGAAACTAATTAATTTTTGTTTTGTAGGCCTCTGCGAACTTTTACGGTGGTCCCTAAGCAGTGCATGTGTTGCGTGCATGTACATGTACATAGACTACAGGGATAAATTTATTGTCATATTTTGCATAGCAGTTTCTGCGATACAAATCACAATTGTGTAGCGCATATACAGTGGTGGTCAAAAGTTTTGACCCACCATGCAGATTTTTCGAATTCTGAAGGTTTGGGCTGTAAGCTACTAAATTTTTGGTCGAGGACATCTGAATCAGGCTGAATAGTGAAGAAGAAATGAAAAATGCTGAAAGACGGAGTCATCTGGGGACTACTGTGGTCAAGTATATGTAAAAGGCGGGTCAAAACTTATGGCCAACGCCCGCACTATCATAAACCGCCAACAGGATACACGGAATAGTGTGATTTCTAAAAAGTATTCAATTAAACTAAAGTCTAAAAGTCAGTCCTGGCCTATTCCAGATACATCCACCACTTTGTAACCCCTCCCTTGGCCTTGATGATCGCTTGCATACACTGCCGCATTGAATCGACGATCTTCTTGCGCTCGTGAGGAGAAATCAACTTCTATGCCTCCCGGCACACTCGCCACAGCTCATACTGGTTTCTGGGGGTGATTTCAACATCGTGCTGCTTCAGCCCAGCAATTTTGCAGAGATTCTCAGTTGGATTGAGGTCAGGTGGCTGCAGGGGCCATGTCAGGACGGTGATGCCGTTCACCGTCCGCCGCGCCTCCGTTCTGTTTGCGGAGCGTTTGCGGCCATAAGACACCACCCACACCATCCACAAGCTGCATCATGCTCAGCAACATCATGTTTTCGGATGATGCGAGGTACTGGTCCGCATTCATCGTATCCACCACCCGGCAAATGCGCGCTACGCCGTTGCTGGCCATGGCTCCCATACATTGATATTGCCGTCGCGGCGCTTCACAGTTTTGCGGGTGCATGTGCCAGCCAGAGCCTATCCTGTCCACCTCCTGACGTAAACTGCATCACCAGAGCCCTTGAGGTTGATTTTAGACTCATCAGTCCACAGAAATTACCACCAGTCATCACTGCTCCAGTCCTTGTGCGTCTATACAAATTTAAGGCGTTTTGCCTTATTCACAGCACTGATGAAGGGCCATTTGATGGCCATACAGCCACGTAGGCCTGCTCTCTGCAACTTGCGTCTCACAGAACGCACAGAAATCGCGTTATCACCGTCGCTCACCATCTCAGCTCGCAGGCAGTGACGGATTTGAGGCGATTCTCCATTGACTTCATGATATGGTGGCGATCTTGTCTTGCACTGGTCTCTCTTGGTCGGTCTGATCGAGGTGAAATGTAGTCAATTTTTGTTTCCTGACAATTCTACGTATCGTAGGATTACTCAAATCCAACAGAGGAGCGATACCACGCCAAAAGAGACCGTCAACACTCAGCTTCACGACCATTTCCCTCACATCCTTGCTAATCTGACCTCGGTTCACTATCCTGGCTGAAAATACCATCTCCGTCGTCAGAATAATCAAGTTTGATATCGCAAACTCTCAAAGTGAGAAGTCAAGTGTTGATTTTCAACTTTCCCGGCACGTGCATCAGCCTGACAACTTTTTTGAAACCGTACGGTACGGTAGAGCAAAATTTGGTCACGTGGCCATAAGTTTTGACCCACCCAAATGTATGGTGATCCATCACAAATCTCAGTTGACAACGGATTCTTGCAAATTTTAGTGTCCTTGCCAAGTTTCAATCGGCTTTGGCCTCAAAGAAGTCAAAAACGGCGTGTTTAGGAGCCAGGCTGAGCTGTACTGACGATTCCATGGGGTGGGTCAAAACTTTTGGCCACCACTGTAGCAGTCTTTGATTTTGATTAGCATTTTTCTTTGAAGGTCGGGTGTTTACCACATTGTCCTTCTTGAGAGTGATGCCTGAAAGCCCATTTGGAAAAAGCGACTGAATCATACATGTGCACGCAGATTGAGAGTGCCTGCACCACATACACTGCATGTTACTTGACAGCACAGGCTAGGCATGGATAGTCTGTATGTATCGCAGTTTTCTGCGAGTCACGGTGACTTTTGAGGAGCAGTAGATCGATTTTGCATCGCAAACTGCGATGCGATACAGGATAAATTCATCCCTGGACTACATTGTACACGGGTTAGATCTAAGTGGTTGTGTAATGTATAATAATTACGCTCCAAAAGAGCGAGGAGTACCCGGTATGTAACATGCAGTTCGCCATTGCGTGAGACCCAGCGCTGCTCATCGACAGTAAGCTGTCTTTCTCTATGACTGAGTCCATGGTTACTACAACTCGAAGCAGAGCAATCGGCTTGTAGGGTACAACACTGTATGTCACAAACAATCAGCAGGCGAATAAACCACAATCTATGAATAGCCGTTTTAAAAGATGATGTTGGTCTAAAAAAAGTCTCTCTCACACACACACACTCTCTCTCTCAGCATTACAGTGCCCATAGCAGCAGGCTCAGACTACTCTGTACTGTAGTAGTACATTGCTGCTACTATGTTTGACGACACGGCACAAAAAAAAGAAAAGTAATACGGAAACAAAGCCGTCACAGAGCCTAGGCAGTAAAGAAAATAGAGCTCTCTTTCTCTGTTTCTCCCAGTTTTACAGCAACCGCTGCTCAACGAAGTCCTAAGCGAAACACTCTATAGCCAGACTAGGGCATTTCTCAAGGCAGGTCATGTGATTACGTGCTGTTTGGATAGATGGTTGGTGATGAAACATACCTACATGTACATGTACATAGGCCATGTCTATAGTGTTGTTAGCAGTGGCGGCAGCAGCAGCATGATCTTGAAAGTACTCTTGTAAAGGCATGTTGGATATAATAATACTCTCTGATAGTCTCTCTGTGCGTCTCTCTGTGCGTTATAACGTTTTAGGCTCTCCGTAGAGGATACGTGACATACTACCTATACAGCACATGTGGTACATGTAGTAAAGCTAAACTGAAAAATGACCAAGAGATCTACCCACTGCTAAAACACAGACTCACAGCATAGCGCGCGCACACCGTGTACCATGTATACACCCATCACAAGAGAAGCACGCACACACACACACACACGCGCCACACACACACACGCGCCACACACACACACACACACACACACACACACACGCTCGTGGCATACAGACATACTCATTCATCATGGACTGCTGTCTCAACTTGTGGGCCATCCAAGCGGCTCTCACACGGATGTACATATTCCTTCATCCTGGTTCACTTGTGTGGCATGGTTCCACTGCGATTCCGGAATGGAGATTCACGACCTGCAGCAAGATCAGCAACGCATTGGTCATCACAAATCATTTTCGAATAACTATGAATGATAAGTAAAGGACAAGTGCATATCATGTTTCGTGTGCCAGTGACAGTAGGGAGGTGTAGTCCCACGTAATCCGTGTGTACTTTACGTGTGTGTACCACGTGATACTCAGTGACCCACGTACAGCCGTTTTCTGATTCACGACATACCGTGTACGGAGGCTCACCCACGTTCCGCCAGAACGTAGGTGAAAATCAGAATGGAGCGCATTGTGCAAGCCGTGAGGGTGCTCAGCTGAAGAAGTTTCCGAATCACGAAATCAAAATATTCGATGAGCTTCGAAGCTTCGTCTTTGACCAAGTTTGGGCATTTCGCTTCATGCTTTTGTTTGTTCCGTGTGACTAAAAACAACAGTGCGAACGTGGGTCCATTGCATGAACTTTACGTGTATCACCCACGTTCCCGTATCCGTTACGTGGGACTAAACCTCCCCAGTAACCCAAAGGCGGTAGATGTACTTGAAGTAGGTAGCAATGTTACCTCAATACTATTGAGGTAACATTGCTAATATTGAGTCAATAGTCAATACTATCAACCAGCTGTAGTGATTGAGGAGTGTGGTATATCATAATAATTAATATACACTGCTAGGACTACAGTAACACTGCTCGCTGAACACTAACGTGTCAGGTCGGAAGCAAAGATTTAGGAACATCAGTATGACTTGTTTTCATGTAAAACTGCACGCAGATTGTACCTGTTACGTGGAATGTACGAGCACAGAATAAGGGCGAAGACGCTGAAGTCTCGAAAATAAGATCATCACTTGCCTGATATGGTTATTCGGTGCCCAAGGTTACTATTATCAAAGTACATAATCCCCAAGAGTGTGCAACTCCAGCTATGGGGTCTGCAGCGGCAGAACTGCACACCACGTAACGGACTCATACACATTAGAGAGGTTCTGCTACACGGAACTACGTACCAAACTCCGTGTCAACTGCAGTGAAGTTTGACACGGATTCTTCGTACGTTGCACCGGTTCTGTTGTACGTAGCATGCTCGACGCATGCACGAAAACCCCGCCACATGTACTCTGTACGCTCACTTTTCACACGGAGTCCAGTCCGTGTGAAGCGCGCTTCACACGGAAAACGGTATGAAAAAATCCGTATCAAACTAAATCCCGTACCGCGGCGAAGTTTCCATACGTACTTTGGCATGTTTTACCGTGTGGCAGAACCTCACTATTATTTGCGCCCTGTGCAGGGTTTCACGCAACCCTGCCCTGGGTTCAACTCTCACTCTGCACTGTCTGCCAGCGTAACCTACCGGACCATATCACGTGATGTGATGTTCGGCCGTCGCAGCACTGGATAGGGTTTGTGCAGACAGCCGCATGCTCATGTACACTTGCTATTCTCGGTACACAGTGTACAACAGTGGTCAGTGGGTCCACATGCGTGCGGCGAATCTGGGCAAATCGTTTTTATTCCAATCCAAACGAGACATTCTACTAGATAGGTGAGATGGTTATACAAATACTCGAGAGGTGTAAAAACAAGACTAAAACTGATTCATTTCATGCTGGGCGTGCATGGGATGTATCGTATTTTGCAATTCTGCTGGTTATGATGCTGTTCCTGTGCAACTGATCATGCAGCATGGTGGTGCTGCTGCATGGAGGTCAGCTGGGAGTGGGAGTGCAGCAATGACTCACCATCTTGTTTCCGATCACTGGATGATCGCGACACTGGGCGTTCTTTGGACTTGATTGAGCTATTGTGACGTGGGAACTTTGGAAAGTGAGACGTGTCCATTGTGTCCGGTCTGAGTCAAAACAAGACATTGCGGCGCAAGTCAGCTATTCGCTAAGAGACCAATGCTAAACCACCCATATCCTTGTGGCACACTCGCAGACGGAGAGAGAGAGAGAGAGAGAGAGAGAGAGAGAGAGAGAGAGAGAGAGAGAGAGAGAGAGAGAGAGAGAGAGAGAGAGAGAGAGAGAGAGAGAGAGAGAGAGAGAGAGAAGCCTCTTTAACATACTAAACAAGCCACCCCTTAATTGTTACTGGATATCATGGGCCACCGACATCTTTCTTCAAGTTGCACTCGGTGACTGGCAGTGGAGTCCAGGATTAGACCCCGGCTTAGGCCATGTGCAGACATTCTTACCCACACTGCACAGTACAGTGCTGGCTACTAAAAAAAAACTCGCTCCCAGGTCTAAAACTTCAACATATACCGCACAGCAGCAAGACTACAAACACGGTGACCTGTGCTCGAATGCAGCGTTACCTTATCCAGAGGAGAGGACAGAAGGGGGGGGGGGGGGTCACTGGGGAATGCTGCACATGTCCAGTACAGTGGTTTCTGTGGGTCCAGCACACTGCTGCGCCGCTATGGTGATTCTCCAATGGGATTCTATTCTGCGTGCGGTTCTTACCTGGCCAGCTGCAGAGGAAGATCTCCATGGCTCGAGGCTGCAAACTGGCCGAGTCGGAACACCCAGAACGACGCCACGCTCTTGTCACTGGCCAATATCAGAATTAATTTACTGTTCTCATCTCCTACACACAGCAGCAGCAGCAGCAGTAGCAGTAGCAGTAGGAAAAGGAACATGATGAAATCTCAAAGAATAGAACATAAAATGTAAAGCTGCAGTACAACAGAAGTGCATTTAGGAGACGACGCATGCACCCCGAGAGAAGTCACACAACAGGAAGAAAGTTCAAGAAACACTGGAAAACAAACAACGGGATTCGACCAGATTGCTTTGCGTGTACTTGGCAGCTGCACAGTTTCATTTCTGTTACACTGCTTTCCAGCATTGAACATTGAGCCGATGGTGCAGCTTCAAACAAGTTCATGCAATCACTACCATTGCAGACAAAAGCAAACAAACAACAGCACAGCTGTTCACTTACCAACACACTTGGTAATGATGTCGTCTTTCTTGTCGACATGCTGCTTGTGGCACTTGAACTGGCAGCCTGCGCGGAGAATGCACGCGCGCACACATGCACGCGCGCACACATACACGCACACACGTACAAACGTACACGCACACACGCACGCACGCACACACTGTAAGAGTTCGTTCTCCAATGCCCCCTTCCCCCATCAAGCACACACAGACGCATGTCATGCAGTCAGCAGGCTCACTCAGTGGATGAAGAGTGCACAGAGAAACTTACGGCTGCATTCGTACGCCGTGGAAGAGAAGACCTTGGAATAGGAGATGTCCTTGGAGCAGGCATCACACACAGCATGCGAGCGGAGCGGCGAAGAGACGAAATGATGACCGCGATACTGAGTAACCTACACCATATTCGAGAACACACGAACAAGAACAAGAAGTCAGAGCGAGAAGAATAGCATCACTTCAAAGCTTCACCCTGTAAAAAAACTTTAAAAAAGGACAGTCCATGAATGAAAGATTGCAGTAAATCTACCTTCTCTGCAAGTTCTTACAACTGTCAATAATGATCTGCAAGGAAAGCTTGAAGCACAACAGCAGTGCCTGCTAATAATTACAATTAGCTAGAATCGTGCAGTTTCGCCAGGCTTTCTTCACTACTAGTAATTCACAAACAGCAGCACACATGCTTACATCACCATGGTCATCAGACAATGTGGACACACTGGAGCTGGCCGTGCTGTCCGCGTCTTCTTCCATTTGCGACGTGTACGTTATCTGTAATAACACACACACACACACACACACACACACACACACACACACAGCGCGCATACCGGTACACACATGCATACACACACACACACACACACACACGCACATGCATAAATGTATGTTCCGTATCTCTACATTCGATGAGGAGTCCACACCGATGTAAAGGGATGACACAGTGACACACAAGTATTCCTCAGACTGTGCAGTCGTAGAGTAGAGGTGGTGGCGGTGCAGAAGAAAATGATGGAAACTATACGTGCTGTCACAGAACAGATTTAGTGTCCATACCTGGAAAATACGATCCCTTTCTTTGCTTGGCAGCCGTGAAACCAGCTGATCTGCTTGCGTAACTAACCGCACACGCAGAAGATACCTGCAAACAACAGCAAGTACACACACACGTACACACACACACACACACACACACACACACACACACACACACACACACACACACACATGCACACACACACACACACACGTACACACACACACACACAGAGGTTGTTGCCATGACATTGCCGCATCTCAGATTCCCTGTGCATGGCTGTGATTAATTCAACCAGACGCAAACGCACGATGCAGCACATGAAGTACACATGCACTGCTTGTGTATCTTGGGTAGATTCTGCTCACACTGCGACGCAAGCAACAAGTCATGAAAACAAACGATGCACTGCTCAGCTCTGCCAAAATTTAATAGGTATGAGTTTTATCTCGTCATCTGCACTGTTGGCAGGCATCTCTCCAGCTGAATTTTTCGTTCTTGATTCTATTTTCTTCACACAACGTGTATCCAGAGAAACCTGGCTAAGACGACCGACCACTCAAGGGACCTTGAAAACATGCTCGCTGTGCACAGATGGTCTCCTTATCCAGTGTCATTTGACTGGTAATGACGCCTCTACATCCTAGTTGTAGTGGTCATCTGGGACAGGTGGTTGCCTTATCCGAGTAAGTTAGTCGCCTCGATAGGTTTTGTTGCATGCAATGGATTCGGAAGTCCGTAGGCACATACAGGTTCAAGTGGAGTATTACCGGAAAGCTATTGACAAGACAGGAGAATCATGCTGCCGTCGATCCTCGTCGTCGAAGAAATTGATACACTGGTTGGCAAAGTTCACAGCGATGACCTAGCCAACACACAGCACATGCAGACATAATGTTGAAGGAGTGCAAATGGTACGTGTGTGTGTGTGTGTGTGTGTGTGTGTGCGTGTGTGTGTGTGTGTGTGTGGTGTGCGCGCGCGCGCGTGTGCGTCCCTTTTGTATGTAACTAATAATGTAAGTGTGTATGCATGTGCATGTGCACGCATAAGAGGGTAGGGCAGTCATTACAACTGTCATCACATCGACAAAAAAATTGGGAGCATGCTAGCAAGCAAGAACATTATTCATTTTATATGAACGACGTTTTCCATCGCTCACCTGTGGCTTCCAACCATTCTTTCGGATGTTCTTGACATTCTTCGGTACCTGCATATCATGACTAACCAACTGGTCTGGATAGGACACAGCAAACAAACCCAACGAGAATCAACATTATTCTCAACAGATATGAAGCCAGCAGTGTTACCACCACAAGGCAGGTCACTAAACGCCACATACATCTCAATGCCAGGACCGACAATCATACCAACTGTGAACATTAAAACCTGCTGGCAAGTAACATAGTGAATCATACTCTTCTATTCTCGCTCTGGAAAGCCTAGGGAAAAAAGAATGTTTGCATTCTTTCGAGAGTTACCTGTCCTTTCGTTCATAGTAGCCTTCGCTGACGTGACTGCCCTCGGCATGGTATGCCCATCAACTTCATCCACACTGCCTTCTCGCATGAGTGAAGACGAATGAGACATGTTGTCTCCATCGCCGTTTCTTGGCCGGAGTGCACCGTTCGTGGTTGCGATTCGCTGCTCGTTCTGTCTCTGCAGGTCCTTGATCTGATCCTCGCGCTCCATCAGGTCCTTCTGCAGCAGTCGCCTCTGCTGCTGTTCCTCCACGACCTGTGCCTGGATGTCGGTCAGCTCCTGGTGGAAGCGGCGGCGCAGCTGTGCCGCGTTACTGCGCTCCTTCTCCAGGTCGCCGCGCACCTTGCGCAGCTCGTGCTCCTTGCGATGCACCTCGGCAGACACTGCCTTGCCCCCCTTGCCCGTACTGGTGGCCGTGCTCAGAGTGCGCTGCTGAAGCAGCTGTTCCAGCTTGCGAATTGCCTGTTGAAAAAAGAAAACAGTCAAGGGAAAAATATGCAATGCAATTTGCAGGATATTTATCACAAAAGACTATGCATACAGGTAGGCACTGTTGCTAAAAGTGATGCAAGTTGGACTTGATTAACGCGTCCATAGACACGGACACAACAATACATGTACATGTACTTCCAAGCTGCACAGGTGTAAATAGTGCCCCACCCCAACGGCTGGACTGTTTACCACACACTGGTGTAAACAAAACCCACTTTACACACATGCACACATGTATGCATGTACCGCGCACACGTACACACACGTACACCCACCCACTATACGCATGGACGCATGCACACACGCACACATACACACATTCACACCCTCGTTCCTACAATCTCGACCGCGTGTACTTCAGAAAAGAAAAAGTAGGCAGATCCAGCTACACATAGAATTACATGTGGCCAATCTCCAAGACTCACCTCCTTCTTCAGAACCACCTCCGTCTCGTACTTCTTTTCCAACTCAACACACTTCTGCTGCAGGTCACTCTCCTTTTCAATTTCCGAGTATTGTTCTGTGTACACACAAACACCAGAGTGAAGATGTGTGCATACTGCAAAGTCAGCAATTCTGGATTTAGTCAACGCTACTTAAGCCAATCCAAGTCTGTGATTGCATGAAAGTTACAATAGCAAACTAGAGCTAGCTGTTCTTCCATCCTATTTGAAGAAAAACTGCTTATTCCACTAGGAATGAGGGGGATTCGGTGATAGCGAGTGCAGTGCAATCTGTGTGCTCTGCAAACCTCTCCCTAGCTGGTCAAGACACATCAGCATTTGTGGCAATACATGCGGCGGCATACCAGTCAACGACACCAAATAGATCACTCTCATTGCATGTCTGTCTACTCACGCTCCTCCAGGTCCTGCAGTCTGGCCTCCAGATCCTCGTTGTCGTAGGTCAGCTGCTCGTTCTCTCGGCCCATATCCTTCACCTTGTGCTGCAGAGTCTCCAGCTCCTCGGTGATCTGCATCTGCTGGTTACGCTGCGATGTGGCCGCTGTCCTGGCTCTCACCTGCATCTCATTAATCTGCAACTCCAGCATCATCTTCTCCTGCTCCAGGTCACCCATGCGATCATTCCAATCGTCCCGGTTGTGGCTGTACGAGTCTTTCATCTTCTTGTATTTCTCCTTGATCACACCGCTAAGCGCACGGAACGAAAGTAGGATACAGAAAGAAAATCGTTTCATCAAAGCTGGCCATTACTGTATTAACATGTACCTAATACCTGACCACCTGCACTATAGCACTTACATTAGTAAGCAAGGCCAGGCACAGCAGGTGTGGGCGATAGTGTGTAATCACACCTGCACATCTGATACACCATATACCGTATTTCCACAAATAGTAGGCCGGTCTACTATTTTTTCAACCTCGTCCTTACCCGGCCTTATAATCGAGGACGGTCTTGTATTCGAGGACGGTCTTTTATTCTTTCAACCCAGTTTGACCCCCTGGTCTTCTATTTCTCGCCACACAGTTTTATCCCCGTTCTTCCATTTTCTTCTACACAGTTTGAGCACGGTCTTCTATTTTTTCCCACAGTTTGAGCACGGTCTTATATTTTTAACACAAGAACAAAGACTCATTTAGTAGGCCCGGTCTTCTAATCGGAGACGGGGGTCTTTTATTTTTTCAATCGCCCCCTGCCCCGGCCTTGTATACGAGGAAGGCGTTGTATACGAGGACGGCCTTTTATTTGCGGAAATACGGTAGCTGTATACATGTACTCCTGTGCATGGCTATTGTGCGTGTGTTCATTCACTTGATACTAGCCTTGCATGTGACGACGTGCACGGAGCGAGTCTGCATGCATCAGCATTTGGAACAGTACACACTTATCACCAACCCCACAACCGTGAGCTAGTGACAGTTCTTTTGATATTTCCAAACATTTTTGTCCAAGCCGCACACTGCACACTAACAACAACTCACAGCTCTTCTTGAGCAGTAGATAGCTCATGGCGTGCTTCCTCCAGCTCCTCGTTGCGCTTGTTGACAGTGTTCTTCAGCTCGGCCAGGTCTTCACGCAAGCCGGACACCAGATTGTTCTGCACGGCCAGGCTCTCGGAGGTTCTCTGGTGCTCGGACAGTGCTACGGTGGTGCGCTGTAGCTTGGACAGGGAGTCGGACAACTGAGACTTCTCCTGGCGCAGATCCTTAGAGGACTGGGCAAAACAACAGCGACCACACACAGTACATGTATATCACATGGATCACAAATTCAATCATAAAACAATTCACACACACAAATGTATGCAAGGCATAAAGATATGGAGAGGTAGGGAGAGAGAGAGAGAGAGAAAGAGAACCAAGAGGGAGAGGGAGGGGGGGGGGGGGGTCTCAGTTAACACCTTACTAGTATCCAGCTGGGAGAAACTTTACCAGCGGCGTCGGGGCAAGCACATGTGCAGCATCATAGGCACGCTCAGCTGAAATTTCAGCCGGCATATCCCTAACTATGCAGCGGGCATCATGCCCGTGCGAAGATCATGAATAGTGAAAGCCACGGACACACGGACGTGACAACCAACCTGTTGCAGCTGACGCTCCTTGAGCTTCCACGCAGCCTTGTCGGACTCGAAGCGTTTCGACTCTTCCTGCAGACGCGCTCTGCGCTGTGCCTCTACCTCCACCTGCTTCATCAACTCATCAACCTAAACAGCAATCAAACCATGAGCAGCCATACACCACCACCATTCAGTAACATCTCAATATTATCGTACTCCACTGAAGTTTCTTCAAAGGAAAAAAATCCCGGTATCTCTCCAGTACAGAGGGAAACGAGTTAGAAAACTTGAAGAACTTTCAGCCCATTGTTCTACACTCTGCAGTGCAATTTAATTACGACTCTCTCATCACCGCATGCATGCATCACGGGGTTTCCAGTGGCAACATACTCGTTTTCTCATCTCCGCTGTTGACTTGCTGGTAGCATCCAAACGCTCTCGGGCGACACCCATGGCTCGCACAGAGTCCATGAGCTCCTTCTCAGCATCATCTGCTTTGCTCTCTGCCACCTGCCTGGCCAGGGCCTCAGCGCGTAGCTTCATCTGTAGCGCTGTGCAGGACGACACAGCGATACAGAGTCACGTCATTGCGAGTTGTTAGGCAATATGAGTACAGAGGACACAGCATGACAATATCGACGGGTAAGAACACTAGCTATACCCCAGCATAAGTGCATAATCCAGTGTTGATATCAACTCTTGGGGAAATACTAACTAATTGAAGGTCTTATTGAACAACATGTTTTAGTAAAACGTGACTGGAAGCAATGCACCAACAGACAGGTACACCGAGGCAAGCGGGGTGTCAATGTCACTCCCCGCAGCTGCCAAATCAAGCATTCTTACCATTGATTTCATCTTGACTAGCACTAGACTTTGTGGCCTTCTCCGCACTTTGCACGTCCATTATGCTCTGAAAGTAGATCACACACAGAGGATAACATACATCTTAGCGGCATGTCACAACGACATTCTACAATAGTTGATCCACTATGCCAGCAATACTACTGGGACTGCTATTGTACTGATATGCTATGGGTTACCTACACACAGCACCGCTATGCCACCAATACAGGGCCGTAGCAGGCGGTCCGGCAGGTCCGGCAGGTGCCGGACCAATATTCGGCCAAAAAAAAAAAAAAAAAAAAAAAAAGCAGCTCACACATGTAAGCCGCTCAGGATGTCCACCTATGATGTATGCAATAAGTAGAGGTAGTGAGGTATATAAGCAAGTAAGTAGAGGTAGTAGATTCTACATGGTAATACCGTACTGGCAATATACATGTATATGGTCGCAGTGAGGCCATGAAGCGTTACATTGGCACATGTTTACCGCACGCAGGGCGTTACATGCAAAGTCGCACAGGAGCCGTTACACAGGTTTCTATATTGCCGCAGTCCTTTTTTTGCTATTGCAGGACTTCCTGCTGCGTCCAGTTTTGAACTTTTCACCACGCGGTACACGTGCTTTCACAGTTTTCAGCCTTTTTGCAATGAAAAGATCGCCGCACCCCGCCGGACGCGCGTTACGAACGCAACGAAAATTTGTCGCACTAGCCTGGTCGCGCGTTACGCCGCACCCCCCTGCGTTACGCGTTACGCGTGCCAGTACGGTAGCAAGAGGACACTACAACATCGAGTGATTACTTTGAAGTTTGAACTCTAGTTGTACTCAAGTACATGTCATGTACATGTTGTTGCGAATACCATGTACATAGATCTATGTGGGTGTTGAGGTCGGATCTTGCCGGACCAACCAAAATGGGGCTGCTACGGGCCTGCAATACTACTGGGGCTGCTATTGTACTGATATGCTATGGGCTACTTACACACAGCACAAACATACATGTACTACATCATAGAGAGTTCACTCCACTGCTCAACATCACACTCTGGACCGGAACAGCATGACAATATCCAACTTGCACTTCACAAACACAGCAGTTGTGAGAATGTGGTGGACTACTCGAGTAAGCCTCATAAAAAAATGACCAAATCTTCTGCAGCCTCCCACACTAGGCCATCAGATTGGATAAGTGATGGCTCCCCATTGCATTACCTCTAGTTGTTCACAGCGCTGTGCATTTCTCCTGGCTTCGGCCTCTGCTGCATTCTTCTCCTGCGTCACGGTCGATCCGGGGGTAATGCACACAGGAATGGGAAAAAGAGGAGCTGATCAGAAACACGATGGTGCTCTTATTGCCTATACACTAGCATTACTAGCACCGGTACTGCCACACTGATGGTCTCGCAAGGGTGCAAACTACAAAGCCTGCTGTGATATTCACACCAGTTCTCCCACTACTGATCAGGTTCTGGCGTGAACGTTCTGTAAAAAGGGTGACAGGGACAAGCAACTTCAACACCAGTGAGTTACATGTAGCTGCACTGTCAGTGTGCCCAGTGTGCTCAGGTAGACAGTGAAGTTTGCCGACTGGTTGCTATTTCCACTACAGTGCTATAGTGCTGAAAACCAGCAGGGCTATGCGCTTGCCACGCCTGATTTCACACATTACGGGCCAGTATAACACACCGAATACCTAAAACAGCGCATCACAGTTTGCACCACAATTGTCACAAATGGGTAGCAAAGTCAGCTCATTCATATAGGCTGTTCATGATGGTGTTTGGGAATATTGGCTAACTCAAGTCTGCGCGATGTGTCTATGTAGCCGCACTGGCAGGAAGGACTTACCCGCCTCAGGGCACTGATCTGCTCCTCGTAAGACTGTGTCTGGGTAAGGCTTTCGGTCATTTTCAAGCTATTCATCTGCAGTTGGTCTTCTAGCCAATGCTTCTCCTCTGTCGAGATAAGTATGACATTATCGTAACACACACACACACATGCACATGCACACACACACACACACACACACACACACACACACACACACACACACGCACACAAATGTGCAGAAAACACACACGCACATTCCGATCAGCACACAGATAAATCACGATAGTCGAGCGGCGATAATACACAAGTAGCCGCGGGACACAAACGAGATAACCACACCAGTTGGTGATGGATAGCATCATCATTAGCAAATGTTGCTGGACTTCATCACTCTTTAGTATCAGAGAAATTATACCAGCATACAGCAAGTGGAAAGCATGTCGGTCACTCTGCGACCAAGTAGAGGAGGTAATTCTATAAAAGTCATAAGTGTAGTGTGTAGTGTTTGTCAAAGCATTGTCTCTCTCCGTACTGTCTCTCTCCGTACTGTCTCTCTCCGTACTGTCTCTCTCCGTACTGTCTCTCTCCGTACTGTCTCTCTCCGTACTGTCTCTCTCCGTACTGTCTCTCTTCGTACTGTCTCTCTCCGTACTGTCTCTCTCCGTACTGTCTCTCTCCGTACTGTCTCTCTCCGTACTGTCTCTCTCCGTACTGTCTCTCTCCGTACTGTCTCTCTCCGTACTGTCTCTCTCCCGTCTGTATCGTAATGCGCATGCTCTGTAAATAAATCAGTCCTTGTCTTGTTCCGCAATGGACTCCAGCGTGGCTTGCGTGCCGAACATAACAATAAGACCCTACCTTCCAGCTTCACCAAGCTGCTGAGTGCGTCTCGCTTAGCTTCCGTCTCCATTGAGGCAATTTCCACTTCTGCCTGCAGCTCCTCGGCGTGCACCTGCTGCTGACGTTCTAGTCCCCTCACTTTCTGCGTGAGCTCTTCGATCACTTCCTCCAAGCCTTGCTTCTCTCTCATTGAGGTCATTTTCGCTGCGCTCATCCACATGTTCTTGTGCTTCTCCTCTTGTAGCTTGCGCGACATGTCAGCAAGCTGATACACCACACCAGCAACAACAACAAAAAACAGCAAGGAAAAGAAATTACGTTAAAGCATTGTTCATGTCAGGTATCTGTAAACCGCCAGTAGGTCAACTCACACAACAGCACAGGGCGCATGCACCAACACAGTGCGTACACATGAGAGGCACACAAAAATAACGTACAGCAACATGAAAGCAGCAGGAAGGCTCAACATCCCCCCCCCCCCCCCCTCGCGACCACATGATGCGGAATACCATTACTGAGCTGCTACACTCGGCCACTTACATCTTTCTCCAGACTTTCAACCTTGCTGCCAGATGCACTGGAACGAGACGAAGACGTCATCTTGCGCTTCAGCTCGTCCAAACGACTTTCGGCCTGTGAGCGAGGGGCAGAACAGTGGGGTTGCACAGTGCAAAGCAAGTCTTATGAAGAAGCATGAAAAGCAAGCGCCGATAACTTAGAACCAATACTACGGTGATATCTGGCTGTGAGGAAATTAAGACCATAGGGCCGAAGTCTATGTATTGTTACGGACCAATGCCTCCTTGTCAATAGGAAATTCAGAGCTTGCGTCATAGATAGGACGGGAAACATCAATACCAGCAGTACATAGTCTGCGGCTCAAAGCTCTTATAAGCGCACTCACTTCCTCGCGTAACTTGATTTCTTCCTCTAAATTGGACTTGACCTGCACGGGAAGCAGAGAAAGCAGAGCAGAGGTTATGGGGAAAGCTCGCACACCAAACACCACTACACGTACAAGAAGACATGCAATCAACTTATGACATCACCACAGAACATGACACCCACACATACACAGCCCAATGACATCATAGCAGAACACGACACACACAAACCCAGTGACATCATCATAGAACATGACACACAACCCAACAATATCATCGCAGAACAACACACAACACAATGATAATCGCAGAATACAACATGCACATGTCACGTCCCAGGATAAGGCAACTGCTGCCTGATAGTCCTGTGACAGCAGGATCTACATAGTGAGCAGCTCTGTGCTGAGCTGTCACGCCCTTTTAGTACAACATGGTTTGGCCAGTGTCTTGTCCCACGTGCTTAGCATGTAGGTTGAGCGACACGCGCTTTCCCACGTAGGTGACATGCCTTCTTGGCATGACACATCATGTGATCCAAGGCCGGAACCTGGTCAGGTAGGTTCTCACGGTGACTTCATGTGCACCAACTAACGACATGGCGTCCTTTCATGCGGTTTACCGCACGGATTTATGAAGTCGGACATATTCCGATTTATTTGCATTAATCGCACAAAATTAGGTACATTTCTCTTGTAAACCCTGTCAGTTTGAGAATTTAGACAAACACCGAACAAATTTTAGCCGCGACGAGGATCGGGAGGAATCCATCATAATTATTTTACATAGCTACTACCATCACGTCGACCGAGTGAAGATCGAAATGATAATGGAGTGGAGAGAAGAAGACCTGAACTAGAGTGCTTGAGAGACTATGTAGTGTCACATGAGAATTGCTTCGTTAGGAAGGCTCTCCTTTTGAATGGAGAAGCCCAACGTCGCTGATTTGCATCGCCGTTTTCAAGCGCTGATCTGCAGTAGGAATGTTTCTGTAAATTATTCGTAGTTGTGGACGTGGATGGATTCAGCGCTCTGTTCTCTCAGCAAGCCTACTCAGTCCAACACGAAGGACTTCCATGAGCGAAACAACGTGCTCCTCGAGCAAGTGCAGCTCGGGGTAATATGGCCAATGCCACGGGAGACCACCTCGTGCCTGCATAAGGCCAAGAATTGATGGCAAGAAATCTTTGATGAGCGCCTTCGACTTCAAGGACGCAATATTATATCTCCTCAGCAGTAACTGCAGCGCTCTTGCTGAAAATATCACTGCAAGCATGCACTAGGCATGATTTAGTGAAGAGCTACTTGTACTAGCGATTGGAGATTTGGTGTTGGCATATCTGCTCCATCATGGTAACTGGTGCGCTTGTCAAGGCAGTGCTGTTTCTGCTGGTGTTTCACAAGCCATATGCGCAGTGAGTAGGAATTTGTTGTATGATAGCTGAGGATCACCAGCCTTCATGGACAAACCTATATTGGGACTGGTTGCTGAACAGTGCACACCTAAATTTCTCAGTAAGCTCTCTTGCTCAGCTGGTGACGAACACTATATACCCGCTGCTTTGGGCTTGCAGCCCCGTCTCCCGACCGTAGACCGATCGAAAGGCTGTCACGGTCCTGTGACCATCGGCGTACAGTTGACACTGATGGGGCATCGGATAAAGTGCTGGCGTCAGTAATTCTCTGGTATACCTGGAATCTACATCTACAGCTGGTTTCGACTTCCAGCCATCCTTCGCTAGTTATGCTTGTGACTATCATGCCAGCAAGTCGATCAGCAGCATCACCTCGCATCTTTGATGGTGAGGCCTGCAAAACGTCACCGACCAGTGACGATGCTCAAATAGGGCACCCTACCAGAGCTGGCGCAGTGTATGGTGCAGTCTTTCTTGAATCCATAAACTATGCTGTTTGGCTGCTGTAGCTCTGACGCTTGCGTGTGTGCCTTACATTAAGGACAGCGGGCCGTCTGCTCTAGCCATTTGCCAATGCATGCACGGCTGAACGTCTACCAGCAAGCTGCAAACACTTCTCTCCCTACCTGTGACATAGTGGACATTGTGCGTGTGTTATTGCATTCCTATCTGAACTGTTCTGGATGCAGAGATTTACCCACTAAGCCCTAGAGAAATATGAATAAATACTATACTACTACTACTATTACTAAACTTGGTATGCGGGTGTGACGTGCTGCTGCTCATCAGATTCGGTCCATGCGACGCTCGTGTTTTTAGTTTTGTTATTTTGTCTTCCTTTTTTCAATTCGTAAACTGAACAGACTAAACTATCCAGTGATCAGGTACTGGTGTGGTGGGGCGAGGTTTTGTTGGTGATGCTGCTGTCAGTGGTGGCGGCGTGCATGTGCTCGTGCTTGCGGGCGATGGCCCGCGTTTTCTCCCATGCCGCAAGTTTGTCTTGCGTTTGTGTTTTGCATTTGGACTTCCTGCCAGGCTTGGAAGACTTGCATTTCAAACAGTTTGTCCCACTGTGTGGCTCCCAGTCTTTGAACGGTGTACATCCACCTCTGGAGCTCCAGAGAATGTTGGGCCCCTGGCAGTAGCAGTGCATTAAATGGCCAATTTGCAAGTGTGGTAAAAAAGTTCAGGGTGTATTTGGTTTCATCCACATTGAGATGAAACACTGCCAAAATGGATTGAGTATGATCTGCCACACGATACTTCGTCCGTCCACTCCTTGACGCGAATTTCTCCCCTCCAATACGACAACACGACGACAGGAAGCTAACATGAGCCTCCATTTCTGAACAAAATAACGTCTCTAACATGGCCACGAAAAGCTACAGTGATGCACGTCAAGCTTAGGAATACACAAAATCGAAAGGCTAGGACATCGAGGTATACTAGAAAATTGTCTGCGAGGCGGAGAAAATTCGCTGACGAGGTTGGTGAGCCCTTGAAATCGAGCGACGATCCAAAAATAATTGCACCCACGTCGAGAAAGAAAC
The DNA here is from genome assembly GCF_964019385.1 of Sycon ciliatum. NCBI lineage: Eukaryota > Metazoa > Porifera > Calcarea > Leucosolenida > Sycettidae > Sycon > Sycon ciliatum. Next base: position 45,470,923 of record NC_088643.1, read on the forward strand.
CATGCGTAGCGCGTGGGTAACCCAAAAAGATCGCTCGAGCGGCGGCACAGTCGAAGGCAAGGCCAGTCCAAGCTCTAAACTCTATCGAATGACCTGGCAAACACCCGTGGTTTCGGTTGACCTTGCCCGTTTGAGATGGAAGTCGAGCGAAATTGCAAACATACGACTAGGCCAGATCGCGTAAAAAATGAAAAAGATTAAAATTTGGCCGCCATATTAAATGAACGCGCTTCGCATGCATGGGACAGCCGTGTTCTCGCGTTGTACGTTTCCTGGAAGTGCTTCACTTCCTGGAAATGTGACTCCAGGCTTTGTGCAAAACCACGTCACTACGACGTTCTACAGGTTTCCACGATGCCTCGGTGCTTCGTGCAAAGAGCCAAGACTAATATGACATTGTATATCAAGAGCTAAGTGCAAGGCAGGAGACGTGTGCAAGAACCAAAACCGTCACCGCGCAAGAGGTCAGAGTATCACGCAAGCAAGACCAAGAATGCAGCAGAACTTACCATAAGAAGCCGCTGAACTATGGCACGTTGGGTGAGCGGGCTCCCCAACGTGACCCTCATATACTCACATTGTACTCTGACGTGGGTGAGCGGGCTCCCCACGTCCCAATTTGGTCTTTCTTCTCTCGATGTCTTTCTTTCTCTTTCTTCTCGAATGATCACCGTACGTATATTCTGCATTTCTGCTGACTGGCTAGCTGCGCACATTCCGGTTTGACTTGTTCTGCTATTTCCTGGAATTACCTCGCCATGATCACGCCATTATATCTCTGAAGCACCCTATAAAAGAAGCTCTCATTCTCTCTTTTACTTCAGTTTTAGTCTAGTCTAGTCTGGTCTAGTCTAGTCTAGTCTAGCAGTCGAGACTCGGTCTCAGCTCTCTGTCTTCGTTTACTTTGAGCTCGGATTTGATACTACTCACAACGTAAAACTAACAGTCTCTGTCTGTTGATCGTGTGGGGTTGAACTTGGACCAAGCCAGCTATATTGGTTGGCCCCTGGGTTGTGTTGGGCTTGTCGTGAGGCCACACGTCTATATTCAGTCGCCGCTCGTAGTGATTTCGGGGTCCGGTCACTCTGAGCCAGGGACGCGACATTTGGTGCTGTGACCAGGATGGTCTAAGTTCTCCTCACTCCGTAACTGCAACGACGCGATGTCCACAGCAGTCTTTCGTGAACAACCTCGTCTCTGATGGCAGGTTCTTGGCGATAGACGTGGCAGAGCAACAGCAGTGTTGGACGCTCCAACTTGGTACGAAGAAAACTCCGAGTGCGTTTCTCTTTCGCATCCAGCACTGGCTTTCGTTCCGTATCTCGTGTTCCTGTAGCGCTGCAGTGCGAGTTCGTAGTGCACGACGAGCTTGCTTTGCTGCGGACTACATGGCGGACACCAAGGTGCGAAATTTATTGTCAGTTGCACGATCGATCGAGGAGTTGTTTGCATTCATGCAGTTCTCAAGTACGAGTGCAGTGCGCGTTTGTTCAGCTTCAGATATGGAAGGGTTCGTGAACCCGTGTACCATGTGAGCCGTAAACAGGGCTTGGGTCCTCTTTACGGAGCGTTGTGAAAGTAGTCACTACGACTGGATCACGGAGTAGTGCAGTGTAGTTTTCAAGTTTCGACAAGAAAACGCCACTGTTCGGACATGGTGTTTGTTGAGACCGCTTGAAGCTCTTGAAGCTTGACAAGTCGTCTCTTCAACGATGAGGCCTTACTGACATTCGAACTCAGTTTGCTCTCAGTCGCGAGTGCTGTTTGAAGACGCGGTTGTTTCATGGCTGAAACGATGGGAGGATGCAGACCACGTCGTTGGTTGTGGACGAATTCAAATCTCGTTCTGCGTGTCCATGCACCAGACGAAGATTCGCCGAGTGTGACGCCCAGCTTTGGTGCTGGTGGAAGCAGTTTTATCTGCGAATGCTCTTGACGATCATGTCGCGAGGATGGAGAAGTTCTGACCTTGTTGTCGACCTTCATTCTCCAGACGTTCTGTTTGTGAAAAAAAAGTTTGTGGAGAGGATGGCCGGACAGTACATGACCTACTAGTATGTGCTGGAGTGTATACTCGTTACTCTTCGCGGTCCTTGTCCTTGATGGGAGTTGACCAGTTTCCTGCGGAAGGAACTGTGTCCTGTGAAAGTGTGATGTTGATGGGTGCCTTTGCATCCGCAACAAATGACTGAACTGTGCACCGGTTCGGGTTGTGTACTGCTCAGAGGAGTCAGTTGGTCTCTGTGGATGAGGCGCCCGGATCGGTCAGTTGTAGCCAATTTCGGTTGGTGGTGATGAGCTTGCGTAGTGAGCAACGCGTTACGGAGAAGGGGACGGTGGTGACCATACAGGCCAGGATGGGATTCCTGGGGCCGAAGAAGTATGGTCTGCGCTTCATATAGGACGAGGTCCTAGAACTGAAGTGGAAAGGCTGTGGTGGGAGAGGATGATTTGGATCTGGATCCCACGAGCACAGTGTTGGCTGATCAGGGGACGCCCTGTGTCGAGGAGCCTGGTAGGCGAGACTCATCTGGGGATGATGAGTTGTTGCGAGTGAGGTCCCAATTTGCTCGTTACCGGATGGATTTTACTACGAGCTCTTTACCGATCTGGTTTCACAACTGTGTAGCACCATCGGATTGAGTGAATGCTTTATGTGCCTGGCACCTGGCGAGGAATTGTATTTTCTCGTGAGCAGTCAGTGATATTGTTCAGTCGTATGAGCCCGATACGAGTGATATGCTGTATTCGGCTGATGACATGGTGTTCGCACCAAAACCTGTGGTGGATTGGACTTGCATCCTGCAACTCCAGTTGACTTACCTATTGTATCCGTCGCGGAGCCTGGTGGATGACACTGGCAACGTCGCGGTATCTCACCGACTACCATATCGGTCGAGGATAGTCACGGGGACGTGATTCTTCAACGGCGGGGGAAATGTCACGTCCCAGGATAAGGCAACTGCTGCCTGATAGTCCTGTGACAGCAGGATCTACATAGTGAGCAGCTCTGTGCTGAGCTGTCACGCCCTTTTAGTACAACATGGTTTGGCCAGTGTCTTGTCCCACGTGCTTAGCATGTAGGTTGAGCGACACGCGCTTTCCCACGTAGGTGACATGCCTTCTTGGCATGACACATCATGTGATCCAAGGCCGGAACCTGGTCAGGTAGGTTCTCGCGTTGTACGTTTCCTGGAAGTGCTTCACTTCCTGGAAATGTGACTCCAGGCTTTGTGCAAAACCACGTCACTACGACGTTCTACAGGTTTCCACGATGCCTCGGTGCTTCGTGCAAAGAGCCAAGACTAATATGACATTGTATATCAAGAGCTAAGTGCAAGGCAGGAGACGTGTGCAAGAACCAAAACCGTCACCGCGCAAGAGGTCAGAGTATCACGCAAGCAAGACCAAGAATGCAGCAGAACTTACCATAAGAAGCCGCTGAACTATGGCACGTTGGGTGAGCGGGCTCCCCAACGTGACCCTCATATACTCACATTGTACTCTGACGTGGGTGAGCGGGCTCCCCACGTCCCAATTTGGTCTTTCTTCTCTCGATGTCTTTCTTTCTCTTTCTTCTCGAATGATCACCGTACGTATATTCTGCATTTCTGCTGACTGGCTAGCTGCGCACATTCCGGTTTGACTTGTTCTGCTATTTCCTGGAATTACCTCGCCATGATCACGCCATTATATCTCTGAAGCACCCTATAAAAGAAGCTCTCATTCTCTCTTTTACTTCAGTTTTAGTCTAGTCTAGTCTGGTCTAGTCTAGTCTAGTCTAGCAGTCGAGACTCGGTCTCAGCTCTCTGTCTTCGTTTACTTTGAGCTCGGATTTGATACTACTCACAACGTAAAACTAACAGTCTCTGTCTGTTGATCGTGTGGGGTTGAACTTGGACCAAGCCAGCTATATTGGTTGGCCCCTGGGTTGTGTTGGGCTTGTCGTGAGGCCACACGTCTATATTCAGTCGCCGCTCGTAGTGATTTCGGGGTCCGGTCACTCTGAGCCAGGGACGCGACACACACAACCCAGTGACACAGCCCATGGTGGTACAGTACATGATCACAAGCAGCACTTACTTCTTGCAGTGTTTGCAGCTGCAGGCGCAGATTGCCTATCTCGCGTTTCTGATCCAAGTTGTGCGCTTCAAACTCCTGACATGCTGTCTCCTGCACAGACCACAGTCAACGGGGAAACATCACAAGAACGTATTTTTGCACGATCATCTACAAGTACAGTGGAACCTGTCCAAGACGACCGCTCAAGGGACTTTCAAAGTGTGGTCTCTGTAACCAGGTGGTCTCCTTATCCAGTGCCATTAGACTGGAAATAGCATCCCTTGGTCCTGGCTGCAGTGGTCTTCTGGGACAGGTGGTCACCTTATCTGAGTGGTCGCCTTGCCAGGTTTTACTGTAGTTCTAAGCCAGCAAGTTAACCCTTTGTATCCTTTACAGTAAAATCATGAACACGTATACAAAGAGACATTCTTGCCGAGACCTATCAAGAACACATGCACTGCGGGTCTCACCTTGGTAGCCACCTCTGCAGTGAGCTGAGTTTTGCGCTCTTCCAGCGTCTTGATCTTGGTGTCCTGGTCGCGGGACAATGTCTGCAGGCGCTTCAGCTCAGCAGAATCAGCACCACCGCTGGCTCCTCTCGCCCCATGCGCATCGCCCTAAGCAAGTAAACCGGCGAAAGCAGCCAAGACTAGTTTACCTCTTGACACCGATACATAACCATGTAGGGCAAGCCAACACCAGTGCCGCTCGGCAAAGCTCATTGTTACAAACGGCATGAAAGTCGTGATGCAGACTCGGCCTACCTCTTTCGCTCCACTCTTTACCCGAGACTTGAGTGTTCTGCACACGCACAATCACATCAGCAGGAAGAGGCATTAGCCATACATGTAAATCCCAAGGTAAACATGCATACATGCACACATTCTGTATAAGAGGAAAACAGGAACAAAAGAAAGTGCCCCCCCCCCCCCCCCCTCCCCACACACACCTTTCCCCGAAGCAAGCAAGCCACATCCCAATACAGCCACATTCTCAACACCTCGCAATCTCCCTGCACAGGTGCGGAAATTTAAGTGAATATTTTAAAAGCCACCCGGCACGATGGTATGCTGCTGATGTACGAATTAAAAGGTGGATACAGCTGGGGCTGCTGCATGAGCAATATCACATCAACATATCCTGTGCTATGATACAATAGAATTTGTGAATGTGCTGAACTTCCTATACATGTACATGTAAGTACTAGGCAAGGCACTGTCTGGCCAGGACTGTCTGGCACTGTCTGGCCAGGACATTAGCATCAACAAAAAGCACTAATGATCGAAAACAATCTCCCCGTGTGCAGTAAGCACTAATGCAAGGCAGGTCCAGCACATTGGCAGTAACCATGGTGATAGTGCAGTGCTTACAGGCACATGTGATCCTTGTTGAAGAATGTGAAGCCAATGAACGGGAGCTGGTCACCGGAGAAGTTCTGTAGGAAGTCCGCACGGCAACACCAAAACACAGACAGGTTTTTGACACGTGCCCACCATGCATAATACAACACCAACAAGTTGTATTGTCATACCATCGTTTATACACTTTGGGTCATGTATTCACACACACATGGGAGATGTGCGTGTGGGTGTGTATTGAGGGGAGGGGGAGGGGGTCCATAATGTTATTTAAAAGTTGCAACAAGGCTAGGCAGACAGGTACACACGCATGCTGCACAAACACGGGACAGAAGTAACACAGCTCTGGCAGACACATGTAGTCCCATTGAACGGACAACACAGCACTGTAGCTAAGTGCACCGGCGGCGCTTACCCTTGGTGTCTGCAGGGTCTTCTTGCTGCCATCTTCCTCGTCCATATCATCAAAATGCCGCGTATCAATGTCACCGGAGAGTTCTGGAACCACCGGTGCCACGGCTGAGAAAACACAACACAAATCACGACGTAAAGCAATTTCTTATTCTTGTTGGAACTAGCTCTGTCTTTCGGTATTGAGCGCTCTATTGGACAGCCTGGAACTTCTCTGTTTTTTAAAGCAATTTCACTGTGTGAGTTGCAATAAATGTGCTGTGCGGTTTTCAACTCGGGCAGGAAAGTTTCGACTGTGAAGTTGATCTTCCAGTCACATTGTGTGTGCACTTTCGTGTGACGCATTCTGGGATACTGACTTTTAAAGTCCCGGATGTGGCTTCAGACTCCTTGTACAATCAGACATACTACAGACGTACCCCTGACTACTTTGAAGCAGGTGTGTACTTAGTTGTTCATGATAGACTTACAAAAGTAGACCGTAGCACATTTCGGGATCGGTCACCCAGACCATAGCCTACAGCGTACATACTGAAGTACATTAAAACTATGTTACCCGCTGCGTTTGGTAAACCCACTTCACATTAGCCGAGGTTCTCATTACGCTTCAAGATACTACAATAAATACAAAATGCAAATTGTGAAGACGAGAACATGTTGACTAACACTGTCTGATGTTATCCCAGTTCCAGTCTTCATCGTGCTGCATGAACGGCTCGGCTCGAATGTCGTCAGGTGACTTCGTACCCAGTCGAGTATCTCTGCAAAGCAGCATGCACAGAGCACACGCATTGTAACATCACACGGAGAGACAGAATTTAAAAAAAAATAGTCCAAATCAGGTAATGCAAGGTGTGTATCACCAAGTCAATCCGATCTACATGCACGCTTGAACTAGGGTTAAAACGAAGGCAGGTTTGTGCAAACAAATCGGTAGCAGTGCCAGTACAAAGGTGGCATTTCATCACACAAAAGTTGCACGCGACGCGCTGATAGCAGCCATGGGCATGCACAGGACCATGCACTCGTTTATCCGGAACCTGAAGCTTCAAACCTAATGCAACGGCACGTACAAGTACTAGCGTCAGCATGCAATGTGCTGCACTTACGCATGCAATGTGCTGCACTTACGCATCTGACAAGAATCTTCGGATCATGGCCTTGGCCTTATCTGATACTTCGAACTCGGGTGAAAACTTCAGCGACGTCTTGTAGTTAGCAATGTTTCCTGAGGCAAAACATATCATTGTGACAAGCAAACATTGAAGTCAGGGTGAAGCATTCAGAATGCAAAGTGCCCTCAGTAAAAGGTATATGAACTATGACATGTGTTGTGTCAACAAGAATGAAGAGACAATGAACAAAGTATGTTTTCAGCCAATCCCATACATACTGGTATGCATTCTTATCAAGAAAGGGGTAGATGTAACTGTAAAACTTGGTTCTTCCAAAAAAACAAAAAAGGCAGTAGTGACGTTACTTGATTGCTTTCACTTACGATACAGTTGAAGTATGGTCTCGTTGGCAAATGGAGTTTCCTCTGTCAATGAAAATAAACAACAAATGAAGCATTGCGCACACATACATGTACATACATCATACGCCCACACATGCAGCAAACAAAGAAACACACCATCAGTACTACCAACATTGCTAGCACCAGCACAAGCAACAGAAAGTCCTCGAAATCATTCGTAAAACGGCTGGCATGGGAGTAGTTCTCGTCACAAGATATGCTTTCCTACATGATTTGTTCTCATGCATCACAGGATCATTTGTTGCACAGGATATGCTATCAAGCACACTGACGTCAACTCATGTAATAGCAGGATGTAAACTTCAAATTGGTGATGAACAACTGTGCTCATGCTAGCAGTATACATGTATAGCAAATCACACGGAAAGGCTGTTCAAACTAACTTTTGTCAGCTACAGATCTAGCCAGATGATCCCACAGCCACACAGTCACACGGTCACACAGTCACATGATCACATCGTCACATGATCACATCGTCACATGATCACACTGTCATAATCACACAGTCACATGACCACACATTCACATGATCACACAGTCAGAACATTGCACTACACAGCAGCATACCATAGAGCATCTCGTAAAGAAAGACGCCGACAGACCAGAAGTCACACTCCTTCCCATAGCAACCATTGCCGTTCTGTGACTGCAGCACCTGCAAGTTACACCATCACAAGCCAAGTAGAGTAAAACATACTGCTAATCCGTCATCTCAGGACCCTGGCCATGCCCCCACCGTCATACATTCAGACCTATTGAAAGTGCTGGCTTTTAAGACCGGTTTTCTGTGCACCCTGATCATGAATTAGGGTAGTCGCTAAACTCATGTAGGAACGTAGAGCATACGCACAGCAAACACACACACACACACACACACACACACACACACACACACACGCACGCACGCACGCACGCACGCACACACACACACACACACAAGTTGATGCGCACCCACAATGAGTCTCATGCACATAATGACACGTCCTATCAGATCATGTCAAACATGCACACACGGAGGGCACGCGCGCAGTGCTTGGAGAACAGCCAATAGCAATGTTCTGCAGACCCATTCACCAGCAGAGTCCCATTGTGATGTGCATGGCCAAACAAGGAGACCTGCAAGGCTGCAGTGCATACTTACCTCTGTGATGTGCATGACCAGACATGGAGACCTGCAAGGCTGCAGTGCACACTTACCTCTGTGATGTGCATGACCAGATATGTAGACCTGCAAGGCTGCAGTGCACACTTACCTCTGGAGAAATGTAGTCAGGTGTGCCTACAGCAGACTCAGCATGTACCTTTCCATCCTGCAATGAGGTAAGGTCACATACAAGTACCAGATCAGCACATGAGACAGGCAGGACACAGCAAAGCAGTCAGCACACAAATCCAGACAGGACAGGACAAAATCTGACGACTGGCTAAGAATCCAATATCAAACTATATGAACGCTGATACTTTTTTGCAAGTTTTTACAGGGGCGTAGCAGCCAGTCCAACCGGTCCGGCTTTGGCCGGACCACTTTTTTTAACACAATGCCAAAAGTGCCCAGAATGCAGGATTTTGCACCCTAATTTCAAAGTTTTCCCAGGGAGACCCCCTCCGGTTGGACCACCTCCAATGGTGGTGCTACGCGCCTGTTTTATTGTATTCAAATGGTCTAGCTGGTGTAACAGGTGGTTGCACATCCTGCATGCAGCCCATAGAGCACCCTCCAATCAGGAAACACAGAATACCTTGCCCATCTTGACCGAGGTGCCAAAGTCGGCCAGCTTCAAGTGCCCGCTTTTGTCCAGTAGCATGTTGTCGGGCTTGACGTCCCGATGCACAAATCCCATGCTATGGATCTTGTCCAGCGCCAGGCACACCTCTGCTGTGAAGAACCTTGCCCAAGACTCGCTGATGTCATACTCTGCCATTAGGTTCACCAGGTCGCCGCCTGAACAGCACATCACATTCAAAGCACAGACGTGAAGTTCAATCAACCTGTACCTCACGAATATATCAGCGACACATTCAAGTCCCTAGCTCATTTACGTGGTGCCAGTGCCGTGACATAGCCTGAGATGCAACTGGCACTCACAAGTACAGTCAGACCTCGCTTATCCGGTCCTATTTTATCCGGATCCCTTGTCATCCGGAAGAAAACTGTTGGTTGCCGATTTACAGCACATGTCATGCATACATGCAGTGTGTGTGTTCGATTATCCGGTTCCCTCGCCTATCGATAGTATACGGATTTTTTTGTGGAAAACGAACGTGCGCGGCTAAGGGAGGTCTGACTGTACCCGGATCAGGACATCACATGCTACAGTTGTACATGGATACGGATGCCTCAAAAAGGAAAGGATGATATAAACAACTGGCTTAGAAATAGCCACTCGTATTTACTTGAAACTACGTCCTTAGCCTCTCACCTGGCATATACTCCATCACCATGTATAAATACATAGGGTCCTGAAATGCAAAGAAGAGCTGCATAGATAGACACAAAACAGACATCAATCATACATACATGTGAAGCACATTACATGTATAGTGCACTATTATACCCACACTGGAATGAACTCATGTGAATACAGGACGGTCATGCAAAGAGGCGTCAGTAACAGTCCGGAATCAGTGCGAGATTCTAACGAATAATTATCATTACTTACCTTCACAATCCATTCGCTGTCTGCTTTGGCCATGATGTCACGCTCTTCCCAGAAGAATGCAGAGTCCGACCGCTCGATCTGTTCCCAGGGCAGGAAAACAACAACATGACATTTTATCAGATATCGTCAATGAGACAAAAAATGGGCTACCTTTAACCATTGTGGCATTGTCATTGGGAACAAAACCGAACTTACAACTTTCCTGGGCATGCTTTACAAAACATGCACTTACCAACAGAATAAACGCTCCGTCTGGGTTCAAGTAAGTGCGCAGAAGTGAGTATAAATAGCTGTCCAGAAATCCCACCGTCATTCTCCCGGTTTTATTCGCTCTCAGGTATCTTCGTCTGTCACTCTACCAAAAGCTAAAACTCGTTTCCGTCTCTTTTCAGTTTCTTTCATCGGTTCCGACCGTTGGAATGCACTCCCCGCCGCAGTCCGCTTATGCTCTTCACTGCACCTATTCCGTAATTCAGTACTTTCATTTCTAGGGTACCCTGTAAGAAGGCCTTAGGCCTGTGGGGATTGCCCTATCAAAAATTTGATAATAATAATAATTATTATTATGAGACCACTGACACGAAGTAGAAGCGTACATAATCATAATCTCACCATTTGCAGCTTGCTAAGCATCTTCATAGCAAATACCTGTTTTGTAGGCGTATGGCGTACCTGAAAAATAGAAAACATCATTTCATACGAAATAACACATACATTGTAATACCTTCAATATCATGTTCACAGGTGAACAGGTGAACAAAAGAGGACGGACCTGAATGTAGAGAATGTAGAGAATGTAGACGGACAATGTAGAGAATGAACCCACTGAGTCACAGCATGGAATGCGCATGACCGTACAACTAGGGCTGCAGTCCGTCCCCCCCCCCCCCCCTCCACATGGGAGCTGGCATTAACCTCCCCCCCCCCCCCCCCCCCCCAGTGCAATGAAAATGGCCATACAGCTTAGCAAGCACCGCATGTATGATAAGCACCTAGAACTAGTATGAGCGGCAGAGATTACACAATCATAGGGTGGATTATTATTATTATTGTTCGTACAGTGTACAGTGTTGGTATGCATGCACACATTCAGCCGGTACTATACTAGGAGTAGGACACTGTCTGACTTGGGCAATACACCATCAGAAGGATGAGTGGTGATGGTTAATTAATCCAATCAAAGCTTTCGGCAGGCAATTTCCTGTTTATGTGCATTGGAATGTCGCACCACATAGGATGACATAATCATTGGACATCAAGTTGAAGGACCAAATATTGACCTAACCTACAACTGACCGGCAGTGTAGGGCTACCCAGGTCTACCCGGCCATAGTCAATAGTGCTGACAGTGCGGAGGTAGGATGAGTGCTGTGTACAGGTCCCAGGCCCTGGTCGTTACTTCTGTCATGCGTGCAACTCTCCGCTCACTTCCACCAAACTAAGGGCAGCCATTGTTTACCCAGTGCATTGCTGTTTCATGAAAGCAACTGTATTCTCGGGTACTGGTAGATCTACTACTATCTACTACAGTCGTCCCTCTCTAATCCGGCACTTGTTAATCCGGAACCCTTGCCAACCGGCGCACTTTCTGACGAAACCGATTTTTTTTGTTCAATTCCTACATCTTGATCCGGCACTTGAATTCCGCCTCCGGCAGTGACTTTTTGAAACGAATCGCTCAAACTGCACGTAGTTTGATTTCATAATCCGGCAGTCGTAAATCGCGTACCGTACAGGTGCACTCCTTGCCAGGCCAGGCTAGGCCAGTCTGGTCAATGTTGTCCAGGAGACAACGGCAGTCAACCATACTTCCTTATTTTAGCAAGGAGTAGTGTCCTGCCAATTTTCAGGTGTGTGTGTGTGTGTGTGCGTGTGTGTGCAAGAGTACATGTGAACATGTTCTCTGTTTTACTTTATCACTTTATCACTGTGTATATTCCTGGAGAACAATTGAGAATATAAAGCCGTGCACCAAATACTTGGGTCGACACGGAAAAGCCCTGCGTTTTGACGTACATATGATACATGCATGCAATTGGGTAGGGCCGGGTCAGAGGGCAGGATTTCTTAATCCAGCACCCTCGTTAATCCAGCAGAAAACGCCGTAGCAAAAGGTGCCGGATTAGAGAGGGACGACTGTACTACTAGAGCCGGGCATGCAGAGCAATGCCATGCCCAGGGCATCATACCGGGATAGGTGGACTTAGGAGTGCCCACTGAGTACTCATGTTACGTGTACAACAATAGCGTAACAATAGTGTAACATCAATTCAATCCTGGACTGGGTTTGTGATCTTGGCTATTCGCAATGAATCACGGTAGTACTGTAGTACTGTAAGTGGTGAGTGCCTAGCTTGGCTCCTACCTAGATGGACTAATCGGTTGTTGCTTATAGCCACTTATACACACAATGTCAAAATAGTACTGTTGCACAATCTACTGACAATAACCAGGTGCCAACTAACTTGGATTCCTAGCTAACTAGATACTGCAGTGATATCACTAGTCTTTATCACTATTGGCAGTATTGCAGTGCTCAGTGTTTCATAGACTACTACAGTACTAGTTCTACAATTCAATTGCCAGTGCAGCATCTAAAGCTAGTTCTGTAAAAGGCAGTCAGATGTGTGGGCCTTGACTTGAGTCAATCAGCCAGTGCCTCAGATCACATTAATCATTATTTTGGCCAGCAGGTCAAGCAGCATAGCCATGCACTGTTGAGCTGGACACACGCCCACCCACAGTGCTGGAAACAATGACTGGAAGAGTGATGGTACAAAGATAAGGTTAGCAGGATGATTAGCAAGAGCTAAGTAAAAATTAGTTGTGTCCCAGCTTGTCATATTTGTCATACTACAGTCTACACCATCACCATCCCAGCATTACTGTAGCACTATGACTACAATCCGTCAATCGACATGCTTCACTGACAGTCAGACTATTAGTACTACTTCACCACTGCCACTGCCCACTGGTATGGCACATTGGCAGTGCTAGTGGAGAAGAGATAAACAATGATAACACCAGCGTTGAATCTGTCCCATCATGCACGACATACATGTCACACAGACGGTGTCATGAACGGCCATGTACACGCATGTACACTTCCCTGTCCACTGACCGGTGACCCGCGTATCCAAACAATGAGCTCACGTGCCCCGATACTGAAGGACACGCATTTTTCAACGGAAACGATCCCACGACCATCCTGACGGCAAAACGGCGTCGAAAGAGAATCAGCGGATGAGCGAGTGAGAGGAACAAATCGGCACACCGACAAGTACGCCAGATCAGCCGCGCCAGCACAAATCCGGAGAACTCAAAACTCTCACGATGCACGGATGGTGATCAGATGATACACCTCCTTGTCCGATACACTCACACAAGCAAACACTTGTAACATTCAGTATGTGAACTAACTATTTCCCCAGAAACTAGGCGAAACAGGGGACGACGCAACACGACACAGTGATTGCCCGTGAGCAGTGGGATGGCGTTACAGACAAGCGCTACGCGCGGTAGGGACTCGAAGTCGAACATCTAGATTCTAGTAGGTGCCCAGCGGATCTCCTGGCAGACACAACACCAGCTACTACTAGTACTAGCAGCTATCAAGGAACAGCACTAGTGCACAGCGGAACAATGTCAGGCTGACACACACACACACACACACACACACGCACGCCAGGGCAGCCAGTAAAAATGTAAACTGTTTAGTGCTGTGCCAGTCCCAGTAGCCATGACGGGGGAAAGACGGTCCCCGGGGCCCCGATAATCCACTCCCTTGGCTTACGAATGACGAAATACGAACACAAGGCAGTGGTGGGTATAAGCCCAGGATAGTGACACTACAGCAACAGCAACACCAGCAGTTTGCCTCACTTTCTCCTTACCAATTGCACCTCGCCGAAAGCACCCCGGCCGATGACTTTGATACATTTGAAATCATCCTTGGACAAGCGGGACTCGCTAATTGCCTTCACCGGTTCGACATCTAGTCGGCAAAGCAAGGGAATTGACACACATCACAGTCAAGCTTGGAAACCATCTATAACTAATAGAACTTCACACAAGACACGAAGCAAAGGACACCGAGACCTTGAGTACTACCTGACTTTCCTTACTAAGGTGGTGGCAAGGAAAACGCAATGTGAATCATCACTGAATGGCGTGGTACGTTGTAGGTAAACAGTTGCAATTTATTTGATAAACAACTCGATGAGGCACTACATCATGTACTTTGCTTGACAATAACCATAATGACTATAATGACTATAATGATCAGCAGCACATGCACGACTCACAGCGATCCAAGAAGTTCTGAACATTCTTATTCCGTTTGAGACTTGGCAAGTCACAATCTTGCACCAAAGCTGCGATGGAATCCTGCCAGTCACACAAATCAGCATCATCACCACCACCATCAGCCGCAGCAGCAGCACCAGCAGGAACATCCATCACGAATGGATGAGAACATACAAAACACGCACACAGAGAAACAAGAGAGACAACATGCAGAGAAAAGCGAGACAGAGAAAGGAAGAGAGAAAAGAGGTCGGCCAATATTTATCTACTGGCAATTCGACCAAGAGCAAAATAGCCTAACCCAGCGTATCTATCACTGCATGCCATTACTGACTGCCATTCGACTGCACCAAGCATGAACAGAAGATAACTGTGCTCAACCAGCATAGTCGGTTCACGTCCAAACTAGAGCCACCTGCTTATTATCACGGTTGCCCAAAGCTAGCGGTAAGCAACTACACTGTAGTTAGCAGGACAGGCTTACAAGGAGGGCATCGGCATGAAGAAGGGATTCCGTATCCACAACCTTCTCGTACAGACCCGTTAGTCGATCGTCCAGTGGCTCCGCGCCACCGCCGCCAATGGCCTTCGAGGCCATAGCGACTAGCTGCTTACGACGTGGGCAGCGCACAGATTTCGTGCAGCAGCAGTGCAAGCGACAGCGACAAGCGACGCATCAGCAAGGAAGGCATTCAGGATTTGTAACTTTGTACAGCACCCAGTCCGTCATCACACACAACAGGGTCACATAGGCGAAGTACAAGGACACTACAGTAGATAGACTACAGTACATGTAAAAAAGGCACAAAAAAAAAGCAGAGAAGCAGTCTGTGCTCCGCGAATCCGGTAGTAGGTCTACGGCGGTAGCAGTCGACTACAGTACGTGTTGTGCACACAGCCAGTTGAACCAAGACTACAGTCATAATTATTATTTTAATAACCATGATAACTCCCCTACTTGGTTGAACCCACCAATCCATAGATATATCTACGTGCGTGCTGCACTAGTCTACAGTGTAGTACAGAGTACAGTACAGCTATGAGTCTGACTGACCTGTACATGTCATTTTGGTAGTACAGAACTGATACAAAAGAGTCGTCTGTGAACCGTGAAACTGGATAGGAGGTATGCGGGAACGCACGAAATCATGTCAAAGAAGTCTCCTCGTCGACGTCGTGCCGATGATCGACCCTCAGATCTGCAGAGAAAGTCAGGCTTTGGCTCTTTGCACTCGCCGCTGCGCGGATCGAGCGGACAGACTGCATAGCAGCTGTACTGGATCATGTACATGGTGTGGAGTCTGGGTGACGTCGTCATCCTCCTTCTACATGATGCGTAGAGTAGAGAGAAGCCGTGAACGTCATCTGTAGATCTACGTCTACGATCGATCGAGCCGTAGATCTACATGATGTACAACCAGCCCATTACATACATGCACGGCCACGTACACGGTACAGTAGTAGATCTACTCACTAGATCTACTTCTACACGTACTCGATCGCATATGCGTATATGCACGCACGCGAGGACAATAATTTAATTATTTTTGTTTTTGAAGAACACATGTTTTTTTCTTGTTGTTTCCAATCACGATCAAAAGGATCTTTCCAGTTTCATTACCGGTAGTCGTTCAGCATGACCGAGGCTAAAATGGAGGCAAAGAAGCAGAAGCGAATGGAGTAAGAGTACTTTGAAAGGCTGTGCAATCAAATGAGGTTGTTGGGTGCTCATAAATATATATTTTGTAAAATTTGTCGTTCAGGTTTTTGAAAGAGAAAAGGAATAAAATGAAAGCATCAAGGGCTGAGACAAAAGGTAAATGTTACTGGTTTGTTTGCTTGCTTGTCTTCATCATTGCATGAGGATTGGACATTTAGAACAGTGGATTTCTTATCGTCGCTACAAGGATGGTTATCTGCCTAATGACGTATGTGTAGTAGAATCATGATACTATACTCAGACAGCAATGACACAACCAAGTCGTTACTCAGAGTTTCGTGTTAAGAAACACTCATCAGGCAGCATGATGGTATGGTAGTAGAATTATAAAATCGTAAAATAGGGAAGATGTTTTCAAAGTTTTCACCCTCCAGCATGGTCATTTTCTCTTACCTGAGTCCATTATGCTGGTTCCTGTCTCTTTACGGAAATACTGGGATGCAGCAGCGAGATTCTGCTTTACGTGAATTGTAGAAAATCTCGGGAAGAAAATGTGCCCGGGTTAAGAGTCTGCGTCTTCGCATGTTCGGCGTAGGATTCCTATGCAGATATGAAGCTCTCTACGCCCCGGGGACTAAAGTAATCAGTACTAGGGATACAGTGAAACCTGGTTAAGCGACCACCCCACAGTGCAAGCAAAAGCGGTCGTTAAAGCCAGGTGGTCTTTAGAACCAGGTCCCACAGTGTCTGTGTAGAGAAAAACGGTCGTTAAGAGCAGGTGGTTGCTTAGGCCGCGGTCACACCGAGCCCGACTCAGCCATTCAGCCAAAAAAAGTGCTTTTTTCGGCTGAGGTTTCCACGGAAACGGCTGAAATTCGGAGCACCAGCCACTTTCAGCTTTCAGCCCTTTCGGGAGCGCTGAAAAGCTGAAAGTGGCTGAATAATTTTGGCTGAAGTGCAAGAGGCGTTGAAGAACTTGAGTTGACGTTTGTTGTAGTCAGGTAGTTTCTTCTTCTCTTGTATTGTAGTTGTGTGAAGTGTTTGAAGGTTTTCGTTGTCAGCCATGGATAGTTGGAGCTTGGGACTGGAGCGCCGATTGCTCGAGCTGTGGTACGAAGCAAAACTCCCTGGGAACACTCCCTGGGAAACACTCCCTGGGAAAGCCAGTGCAGTGTCACTGCCAGGCGCTTTGCCGAGGACACAGGCGCCCTGTAGTTTGTGGTACACCTCTCCAGCCAACCGCCCACCTCTTCATGGAGAGTCCGGAAAGCATCCTTGGACATCCTCAAATGGAGGCGATACTGCTCGTTCTCCCAGTCAGAGACATCCCACTCAATACCCATGGTGGCCCAGTGCTGGATAACGTCATCGTTCCAGGCACCGGGACTGCGAAGGGCGCACCAAAAACGCCGTTTTCTCCTGCCAAACATTGTCAAGGGCAAGATTGCCAGCAGATCCTCCTCAGTATCGTCTTCATCAACAAAGTCGAAAACGTGTCGCTTCCTCCGGCGACAAAGCCTGATTTTTGTCACCATCGGCAAAGTGAGGTGATTCTCAGCGGAAATTATTCGGATCATCACCATTGTACATATTAAAATACAGATAGCGATGCGGCTCTTCGTTTCCGAATCCATTCTCAATCCACTGTGACAAATCGCTCTTCTCTCTCTCTACTCCTCTCTCTTTCTATCTCTTTTCCAGATCCCTACTTCTCCTTCCATCCACGACGAGGCCCACGTGGAGATTCAAAATTAGGACGTAGTGTGTGCGCAAATCACGTATACTGGGCACAGGGGTCATCCTCCAAAAAAAGAAAAACCCGGGAAAACCCGCGTCGGCCATTTTTGGTGTGACCGTCAGCTGGCTAGTCGCAAGCCACTTTCTGCGCAAGCCAAAAACGGCTGAACTTGGTGAGACCGCGGCCTAAACACAGAGGTCGCTTACACCAGGTTTTACTGTACGTGCAAAGACATCCGCACATTCGCGTGCATATCTGTGCTGATCATGTGTGTACGTTCCGAATTTGGCAGCAAACCTTGACAAAATTTGCCACATTCGGCACAGGGAGCTCTCAGTACACACTTCGCTTGATTTCTTCGTGTGAAGAAAGTAGAGAGCAGATAATGTTCTTTGCACCATGTGAAACCCCTGATCACAAGTACCTCCCAGAAGTGTTCACATTGCATTGCCATCACGTAGAGCAGAACCTCACTGGAAATTCTTACGGCGACAGTAAATAAGCGTTTCGGAGACAGCAACTTTAATTTGGCAATCAAGAGTACTACCTGTGCGGTAACCATGCTTTATTATTACAATAGTAACAAACATGCCATAGTAAATAACACTATTTTGAAATGGAAATGTAACACAAATGGAGTGGAAACTGTTTAGCACGAGTAATGCATACTGAATATGTTTACTTTAGCACGATATTCTGATAAGAAGGAACACTTTCCCTGGTTCCCAAACACCATGCAAGTCAGCGAATGACATCAAGGGTCAACTGTAATCACATGGAAGACATTTACTGAGTTTGGAAAGGGTTTGCTGCAACTGTACTTTGACTCGTGTCCGGTAGGCTGCGTGTGCTGCCAAAGCCGTCAGCTGTGCACCCATGTGTTTCACAATGTGTGCTCCTGTTTCTTGTTTTATTCATAGGTGCCCCACCCGCAGCAACTCCAACACCCACAGCAAGCAGTGCGCAAAGTCCAAAGCAGCCCAAAAAGCAGCAAAGGAAGAAAAAGCCATCGCTAGTGCAAGAGAAGCTAGGGGAAAGGCAGGAGAAGAAACAGGCAGGGCCAGCTGTGGCAGACTCCGGAGATGATGAGCCCATGGCAGTGGACGATACAGTGCCCGAACAGAAACCGGCCTCCACAGAACAATCGCCATCCTCAAAGAAACAGAAGAAGCCCAAGAAAGTGAAGAAGGCTGGATCTGCGAGCGACATTGCTGCATCTACGTCCCCAACTGATGTCGTCTTGGAGGAGGGTGCAGCCCTTGCACAAGCATTTGGTGCATCTGGCACTGATTCCACCACTGCTGAATCGGGAGATACCACCAATGACGCAAAGAAGCGGTATCTGCTGTTTGTCGGTGAGTGCAATAGCAAAGTCACATCTTAGTGGATCCAAAAGTATAAATCTGATGTGAACTTACTACACCCTGGCCGTTTTGACATCATCACTTTCAAGCCCTATTGAGGAGGGAGTGGTGCTTTCTTGCAGGTTTGCCAATTTGATTAATTCACTAGTATGAACTGATATTCGGTTTGTGATACTGTGCAAATGAGGTTTGTTACTTAAAGGGGAAGTTAAGGCAAAAATAAAAATTTCACCAGTTGTAGTCTTCGGGGTGCTGAGTCGAATGGTCGTGGTCCGAGGAAGCTGAGACGCTCCCTTCCTACTTGAATCCCAATCGAACTCGCGCACTTCCACCGAAACTGGGTGACTGCGCCCTACTAGATGGGGATTTGTATGCAAAATGTCACTAAAAGCGCCATTTCGTTCTTATAAAAACGTGGATGACCGCGATTGGCCCATATGTTGTAGTCTTTTGGACGCTGAGTCGACTGGTTTTGGTCCGAAAAAGCTGCGATGCAGCGTTCCTCCTTTATTCCCAATCGAACATGGTTGAACAAGCGGTCACGTGCTCCTGCGTACGCCAGTCACCTGGTCACCGTGCCTGCAGGGTACAACTTACTAGCCTGTTTGACCTTTTTTGGGTGCAGTCCTGTCACTCGAGTTGAACCTTGGTGTGAAAGTTGTCGCCTGCTGGCGTGGTGACCAGGTGATTTGGGCACCCAGGAGCACGTGACCGCTTGTTCAACCATGTTCGATTGGGAATAAAGGAGGAACGCTGTATCGCAGCCTTTTTGGACCAAAACCAGTCGACTCAGCGTCCAAAAGAGTACAACATATGGGCCAATCGCGGTCATCCATGCTTTTATAAGAACGAAATGGCGCTTTTAGTGACATTTTGCATACAAATCCCCATCTAGTAGGGCGCAGTCACCCAGTTTCGGTGGAAGTGCGCGAGTTCGATTGGGATTCAAGTAGGAAGGGAGCGTCTCAGCTTTCTCGGACCAAGACCATTCGACTCAGCACCCCGAAGACTACAACTGGTGAAATTTTAATTTTTGCCTTAACTTCCCCTTTAATAGGTAGCAATTTTGTTGCTTTGCGTGCATTCGTCTTGGCCGCTCATGCTCGTCTGGTTTTGAACTTCACTGTGTGCTTTGTCAGTGTACCTACCGTAAAGTCTTGTATAAAAGCCGTACTTGAATAGAATCCGCAATTTTGGGCCCATCAAATCACACAATAAGCCTGGTTTTAGTGTTGACATACATAGAAATGCCTGTCTTGTATAGAAGCCTGTCTCATATAGAAGCCTGCAAAATTTCACCAAGAAAGTCATAGAAGCTGCGACTTTTATACAAGACTTACGGTACATTGTAGCAGAACTCATTGCCACTCCATCGTATGTTAATATTATTTCTGTTGTGGTGTGAATGTACACTATTTTATGACAGGCAATCTTCCATTTGATGTAACCGAAGAGGATATCCGCACCCATTTTGGGAAAATCGGTGAGTTGTTACTTAGTATGACCTGGAGTCTTTGTTAGGGACAGCTACAACCCCTTTAGAAGTAGGAAGAGCATTGTGTGGGACATGCCGTATGGCTGCAACAGCTGAAAAGGAGGTATCATGAATTTCACATACCAGTGCTGTTAATTTGTAACACTTGACTTGTGGCGTGAGCTACTATCAGAAAAGTCTGGTCCACATGTGCACGGGCAAAGTTTCGAGTCCCAACTTCTAGTGGGCTGTGTATGCAGAAATATTCAGTGGGAATCTGATTTCATTGTTCTCGTCCAAGAAATCCTGGCAATAAAATTTCGACCGGATGAACTGCCTCCCTTTGGAGTTGGACAAAATCATTCACTGACTAAAATGTAAGGTCCTACGTCAAGTATAGTATACAATGCTGTCAAGGCAGGCTATCTAAGCTGACTGGGTAAAGATAGTATATAAATACAATACAATATGGTCAGCATCTATGCTCTGTTTCACTTGTATTTTTGCTTACAAGATGGCTTGCACTGTGTGCGAATGCTACAAAAGCGTTCCGGTGAGCCTCGCGGATGTGGTTTCTTGGAGTTTGACACCCCCGAAGCTCGGAAGGTATGTCTGCAGTAGTCTGTCCTCTCCCCTTTCTCCTCTCTCTCTCTCTCTCTCTCTCTCTCTCTCTCTCTCTCTCTCTCTCTCTCTCTCTCTCTTCTCTCTCTCTCTTCTCTCTCTCTCTCTCTCTCTCTCTCTCTCTCTCTCTCTCTCTCTCTCTCTCTCTCTCTCTCTCTCTCTCTCTCTCTCTCTCTCTCTCTCTCTCTCTCTCTCTCTTGGTGTCATCCTTTCTTTCTTATCTCATCACTGCTGTGACTGTATTGTGGGAGTTGGCCCTTCCCAGGGTATCAGAACAACGGTCGTCACAAACGCAGGCCGAAAGTAAAGTGCCACCCATTCTGGCTGCGGAAGCCGCTGATCTTGCTCCTAACATATCTGACAGATCCTGATTCCTGTGTGTGTGTGTTTGTGTTTTTGCGTGTTTGTGTGTGCTTTAATACATGTGTTACACACTCTCTCTCTCTCTCTCTCTCTCTCCCTCTCTCCCTCTCTCAGCTTGGACTACGGAGGCATCATTCCAAGATGAAGGGTCGACGCATCAATGTGGAAGTCACAGCTGGTGGCGGTGGAAATAGTGATCAGCGTCGTCAGAAGATCCAGAAGAAAAACAAGAAGTTCCAGAAAGAAGTGGACAAGACGGTCAAGACACTGAAGACAAAGCAGAAAAGTGAACAAGATGATGGTGGTGATGGTGACGGTGATGATGATGAACGACCAAGGACGCCTAGTCGTGGTCGCGGCAACGGAAGAGGTAGAGGGTTCGGTGGACGAGGGCGCGGTGGCGGTGGTCGTGGCAGAGGCGGCTCCAGTGATGGTGACTCCAGAGGAGGCGGCCGTGGTGGATTCAGAGGTAGTCGCGGTGGTGGATTCAGAGGTGGTCGCGGTGGTGGTCGAGGTCGCGGAGGTGGTCGCGGAGGTGGCCGGGGTCGTGGTGGTGGACGAGGCGGTGGTGGTCGTGGTGGTAGTTTTGGTGGTGGTCGCGGTGGTGGTGGACGCGGTGGTGGTGGTGGCCGCGGTGGCAGTCGTGGAGGATTCAGAGGTGGTCGAGGTGGATTCCGGGGTGGCAGAGGCGGTGGCCGCCCATCAAGCAGTGAGTAAATTCACTCATGGACTCAGGAGTTAAGACTGTTGACACTGATGTCCAGATGGAGTGCTCTCAACCCACTGATTGGATTCCAGCATCATGCCCTAAGTCTGACCCTTACACGGAACGGAAAGAGGGCAGTTTGTTAGGCCTGTGTGTCAGGGAAGGCTCAAAGTCTTAGTCCCACCAGCCGCATCCTTGCAAGGAGTGTTTGTGCTGGAGTTTTACTGCTACTATGATTGCTGGTTCTTGGACATCGTGTCAGCGAGGTGCTACCAAGAGTATATTGGTGTGGACAACAGTGATGGTAGTGGCGACGGTCATGCGGATAGGTGCCTTGAATCGCCCGTTCTGCTATGACCAGTGCAACATCTGCTTGCTGCAATCGACGTGCCAAGCAAGTTGGGCGCTATACATCTGTGCAAAATAACCCATGTCATCTAACTATATTGATGCTGCAAAGTTACTGACCCTAAGTGTACCAGAAGCATCTTTTTTCTTTTCTTTTTTACATTCTTGTTATATTGATAGCTATATTGATAATTCGACAAAGACTTAGCAGTCGCTGGATCTCGACTGAAATCACGGTAGTATTTTAGTAGACGCTTTTGTGAAATTGTACATCACCAAAGTGCATGTACATTCCCTTTATCCCATCTTGGTACATTGGAGTTGAAGTGAACGACTTGAGACTGAGAAACCGTCGTCTTTTTCTGATCTCTGATCTACGAACATAGTGGGTGTGTAGCTTTCTTCTATTGCTCTCCTGTGCATATAATTCTATAGCTACAGTAGCTCGGCTGGAACTACATTCTAATGTTACACTCCTGTATCACATTGATACTTTGCCAGCCGCTGTTGCAGTTGGATATGGCTGTAACGTGGCATGACTTGATAGCGATGCTTGGCATGGTCTGGGGTGTGGATGTGTGTGTATGTTGGGGGGGGGGGGGGGGGGGGGATGTTTAGTGTCTACCAGAGATTAGTAAAATACCGACATTTTACTACTCCGTGGTCTATACTGTGTACACAGATGTACGCTCGTACTGTGTCACACTACGGCAAGTTTGAGGCTGGATCACTTGACGTTGATGAATTTGGGGATGTCCCGGTTTCGCAGCCTGCACATCGCATTGCAAAATTATAACAGCACACGTGAACACACTTGAGTGCAGGGCCAATGAAAGTTGCCGATTCGAAAATAGCATAGAATGTGTTGAGTGCGCAAGCTGGCCTTATCAAGTCTACAGCTGTGCACATCAACTGACAGGGTTCTTGTGACTAGGGCTGAAGTTGACATTAGGTACACGGAAAGTTCCCTTCCACGGTCAACATTGACCAACTGAGAAGAATAAAAGTCTACAAGCTGTTCAGCAGCACCAACAAATTGCCTGCAACTGGTTGCTGCCAACAAGAGCAGACTTCTCGCATTGTAGGGTGATGATGGCATGAAGAGTAGAGATTGAAAATCCTATGGCTTGCTTGCTGGATTCAGTGCCAGATGTTCAGCCACAGCTACATTGTAGTGCCGTAAGCCAAAGATGACGCCGGCACTCCTGTGCCCCAGAGCAAGCTCACCACTCCAGCTGCAGGCACTCAGTAGCACATGTATTCAAACTGCATTGAGACAATGCTGTCCATCATAGCTGACTACTGGATTGTGTGTGGGTGTGGGTGTGGCACAGAGGGATCAGAGTAAATGCCAGCCAAGCAGCTGTAATGGTACTGCCACGTGCGTGTGTGTATACGCGTGTGTCCGTGCGCAGAGGGCTAAAGCTCTTCCTTGGGACTTCCCTTCAGCTGTATATAATGTACTTCTGCCGATATGTGCGTTGAAGCAACTCCGTCCGCATTGTCCGCCTGGAAGCGGGCAACATCGACTTTCTGGTTCCCTTCGACAAGCTTTCGTGCCAGAGTCTTGCTCTTTTCCGCTGGTTCAATCTGCAAGAGGGATCGGGAACAGCACCACATCAACACTGGCAATTACTGCATTAGGCACACACACACAGTCACTGTATCGTACTACATTGTATCATAAGTGCGTATCAAGAGCATGCAACTGTTATTGCGTACTGTCGTAAAGTACCACGAGAGCACCCCATCTCACTTTAAAATTTCCCCCGTTTCCATTTTACAGCCAGGAAAAGGAAAAGCGAATGGCAGAGTGCAACTTAATTAAGGTTGTAAGGTGTGTGAACCATAGTTTACTAAGATCACACTTTATGCAGAATGTTCTTGTTCGGAGCTCGCATCCACTCCAACTTCCAAGGTCAATTGAGCATGGACTACAGTCCATTTCAAAAACATAGACGCATGGTATTTTTGAAATATTTCAAATTTGGCTAGAGCTTTTTGAGAATTGATTTCAGAATATTGCTCAGGTCCTTCCCACAGTTACTCTCATATAGATTTTGAAGCGATCAGATAACCAACACCCAATTTGGAAATATTTGTGCACAAAGTGATCACAGATTTTATGTGGTATAGATGCTGGCCTAACGTTTTTTTGAAATCACGCGTCTATATTTTTGAAATGCACTGTAACCGCACAACGGGCAGTATGTGTACAAGGTACACGTCATGTGACCTACACACAGAAACCCACGTCCAAAATACGATCACGAGAAGGGGTGGTGGTGGTGGTAGTGGGGAGGGAGGCAGCACTTTACGGTAATAATCAGCCTACATCACACCCTGTATACCTGATGCACTCAAAACTAACGGTCTCTCCTTTTAGCATGGCCTTAGCATGGCCTTAGCATGCTAGTTTTCAAATTCTTTTGTTATGGACTCTTGGTACTGAGAAATTGTCAACAACGATCACACGTAAAATACCATCGTCAGGAAAAGGAAACGGGTATTGACTGCAGCAATAAAATGCACTGATGTGGGAGCTCTAAGTTTCGAAGCCTTTCAGCGAAACCCAGAGTGGACTGCAATTCACATGGCTGACTGTACCACTCCTAAAGTACCTCCTCCCCCCCCCCCCCTCCCCCCCTCAAAACCCCTGCTCTATACTAACAGTGCCACTCAAAAGTACCCTCCTCCCCCCGAAGCCCCTGCTTTATACTGACAGTGCCACTCAAAAGTACCCCCCCCCCCTCAAAACCCCTGCTCTATACTAACAGTGCCACTCTAAAGACCCCCCCTCCCCCCGAAGCCCCTGCTTTACACTGACAGTGCCACTCTAAAGACCCCTCTCCCCCCCCCCCCTCCCCCCCCCCCCCCCCGAAGCCCCTGCTTTACACTGACAGTGCCACTCAAAAGTACCCCCCCCCCCCGAAGCCCCTGCTTTACACTGACAGTGCCACACGTACAGTATACCTCCCCTAATCCGGGCACATCCATCTACAGGGCACCTTTCTGACCCATATAAAGTCACAAAAGTTGGCTTTTCAACGTAAAGCGGCCCCAAGCCCATTGATCGGCACGAACATGTTTACTTGCAAGCAGTATTAGTTAAAGTATGTTCTGATTCACAGGCAATTCCTAGTTACAGGCAGTCCTCGGTCCCAACCTCATACACAATGAAATCCAATCTCATGACTATGTAAAAGAGAATGCCCTGTACCCAGTACCAGTGCCCTGTACCCAGTACCAGTGTCCAGGCCAGTAGCAGGGGTGGCAGCAGCATGATCTAACCTGTGCCAACACGCGGCCGTCTTCCAGCACGTTGTTCACCAGGTACGTGTGAGCGAACGTTAGATGCCACTGGCGACAGCGCTTCGGCAGTCGATGCACTATCCAGACATTCTCCAGCCTACTGGGATTCGGTATAGTGGACAGTAAGTCCTGCAAGTCGGTCACTACGTCACTCCTATCGCGATGTTGTGCAACAACCACACACACGTGTGTGCACGCACACACACACACACACACACACACACACACACACACACACACACACGCACACACACATACACAAACACACATGCACCGGTGCGCACACACGCATACAACAGGAAAGTCTTGGGACAGTGCAAGCAATGATAGCAAAAACATATTCTTGAGCTGAAATCACTAGCAAACGGCTTCACACGACAGTGATAGCACTGAAGTCTATGATGTGCCCTGATCCATAGAGTTTGCTACGTACAACAAAACGCACCGCAGAAAAGAAGGAATTTGCATCGTTCTGCATTGTAGCATACATATACATGTATGTACAGCTTACAACCACGCGATGCAAGCATAGTGGCAGCATGACTCAACATACGTTTTCATCAGGGTGCCATCCACATTCAGAACGTAGCCCCAGTCGTAGGGTAGTTGATACGGGTACAGTGCCAGAAACTGCTCAACACACAGCGCAAACACACACACACATTATTAACCCGACTGCTGCATGGACGATAAGTGCTGCGAATAGTGATCATGCACCCTGGCCTGAGTAGCTCGCTTGGCTAATTGAAAGTCTGCCGACCTGGGCCACATTATGTTGCTAATACATGCACAACCCCAGTCACAGCGCACAAGTTGGTTGAGTTTGGCCGTCAGGAGGCCAGCGCAAGGTATCCGGGGCGCGGGTCTGATTCCAGCGAGGGGCAATGTGGTACCCCACAGCGCAAGGGTAGCGTGATACCCTAAGCCAACGTGCGTGCTGCATGAGTAGCGTGATACTCGCCGAGCGCTTTTGCTGTTGCCTAGCAACGCGTTTCTGTCTTTCCTGGGCCCCCAAATGCATGTTGGGTGGCCCTGCGCATGACTGCACGTTGTCATAGCAACCTTGGAAATCTCAAGCCGGTTACCAACAAGCTAGGAATCAGACCAAGCCGCCGAATGCCCCCAAATTCTGCGTTGGTCAGCCGAATGACCTTAGTGTGGTATTCAAGCGCGTCAGCTACATGTACGTAGTTCAAATGCGTGCCATTCGTATGGTTGTTTTCCCTTAGTGACACTGATAAGGGTTTGAATCGCATGTAGTCGGCAAAAGCAATGGGTGGCATGATGCCTTAGGTGGGAGCTATAGCACAGCAACTGAGGGTGCAGGTAACTTATCATAAGTATCAGAGGCGTGCGTGCACAGTCACTGCTAGAACGTGAGTGCATACGTCCGCGAATGGGCGTACCAGCGTGTGTACCTGCATGCGTGGTGTCAGACTGCGGGTGCGCGTACGCGTGCATGCATATGCGTGTGCATGCGTGGGGGTGTGGTTGCGTGTGTATGCGGGTGTGTGTATGTGGGTGTGGCTGTGCGCGCTTGCGCCAGCGCAAGGTATCCGGGGCGCGGGTCTGATTCCAGCGATGGGCAATGTGGTACCCCACAGCACAAGGGTAGCGTGATACCCTACGCAGCACAAGGGTAGCGTGATACCCTACGCAGCACAAGGGTAGCGTGATACCCCACGCAGCACAAGGGTAGCGTGATACCCTATGCAGCACAAGGGTAGCGTGATACCCTACGCAGCACACGGGTAGCGTGATACCCTACGCAGCACAAGGATAGCGTGATACCCTACGCAGCACAAGGGTAGTGTGATACCCTACGCAGCACAAGGGTAGCGTGATACCCTACGCCAACGTGCGCGCTGCATGAGTAGCGTGATACTCGCCAAGCGCTTTTGCTGTTGCCTGGCAACGTGTTTCTGTCTTTCCTGGGCCCCCAAATGCATGTTGGGTGGCCCTGCGCATGACTGCACGTTGTCATAGCAACTTTTGAAATCTCAAGCCGGTTACCAACAAGCTAGGAATCAGACCAAGCCGCCGAATGCCCCCAAATTCCGCGTTGGTCAGCTGAATGACCTTAGTATGGTATTCAAGCGCTTCAGCTACATGCATGTAGTTCGAATGCATGCCATTCGTATGTTTGTATTCCCTTAGTGACACTGATAAGGGTTTGAATCGCATGCAGTCGCAAAAGCTATGGGTGGCATGGTGCCATAGGTGAGAGCAATAGCACCGCAACTAAGTGGAGCAGATAGCTTCTCATAAGTATCAGAAGCGTGCGTGCACAGTCAGTGCTAGAACGTGAGTGCGTGCGTCCGCGAGTGGGCGTACCAGTGGGTGTGCAGCATGTGTGCATGCGTGCATGCTTGCACGGTGTCAGAGTGCGGGTGCGCGTACGCATGCGTGTGTGCATGCATGTGGGTGTGCGCGTGCGTGCGTGTGTATGTGTATGCGGGTGCGTGTATATGGCTGTGCGCGCTTGCGCGCCTGCGGACGGTGAACAGTTACTTTCCACAGCGGACATAGTGCTTGCAGCAGGCACTTCACCATCTGCCGAGTTTCATGATCTCGGATTCGGTGAAGCCGCTCAATGCTCCTGTGGTTGCGGGTCCGGCTCTGACGCCGTGCAGTGGATACTGGTTCGGTGGGTACCCTGGGCTGCTCAGGAGCCGACGGATTAGACGTGTGAGTCTTTGTGCAGCCAGGAAATTGCCACAGCTTTCGATGACCAGTGGTCTATTGGGCAGGTTGGCGCGTCTGGAGAGATAGGTATGCATGGCTCTGACCGGGCAAACCGTTGAGTTGGTGGTTGTGAGCCGGACGGAGTGACCCTTGCCGAGTTGGTCGGTCTTGGACTTCTTGATTGTGACCTGTATGGCCTGCGGCGTGATGGAGAGGTCATTTGTTCGGAGGCCCCCGTCTGACATGGTTGTGGCGGTTGTGGAAATGTATTCGCTTGCCCGGAGACAGGCGAAGAAGCCCAGGCAAATGGCTGCCCATGCCATGGCTTGGTCGGTAGCGTTGAGATTAGACCTAATCAGGGCGTTGCGCATAGCTGCCATGTGGGGCCGGAGGATTGGCTTGCTGGCGTTCTTAGTTCGGTTGGCCTGTGCGCGTGCCACTCCTTTAACTGCGAGGTCCACTCTTCGCGAAGACAGATCCTTGCCGTTTTCTTTGGCAATTGCCCGGATCGCCGACACATACAAGCGGACGGTTGACGTGGCATGTTGACGTGCCAGGTAGGCTACAAACGCCAGCATGATGGTGTCTGTAATCACCTTGGTGCCGACTAGTTTGCAGAATTGGTGCAGTCGTTTCCAGGCTGTCGCGCATGTGGCGCTCAGGCACCACGACATCAACAGAGACTCGACCAGTCCGCTGTGCTGCTGTTGCTGCTGCTACTGTTGGGAGTGTTGGCTGTGCACGTGGAGGTACCACTGGTTACAGACCCATCGATGTGGTCAAGTGGCTGTGCGCGTTCAATATGTAAAGCCACACGGCGACGCTCACCGCCATACTTGCGCTCTAGCAACTTCTTAGCTGCGTCATAGGCTGATGGTGAGTAGCCAAATCGCTCGATGGCTGTCAGTGCTTCTCCTGCCAAATACTGCCTCAATTGCAACAGCTTGTACTGAGGGGTGGCGGGTGCACTATCTACACATGCCATGAAAGCTTCTCGGAATGACTCAAACGTACGTTTGTCACCGCTGAATATCGGTATGCCAACTCGTTGTAGCTGCTTCCATGGCTCTGCACGAGCCTGGTTTTGTTGCATTTCAGGTAGCCCTGTTGCATACATTTGATTTCCAATATTGGATGGTGTTGCATAACCCTTGGCTGTTGCATGTACCCGGAAGACATCTGTGGTTGGTCGGTATGCCCATATACATTAGTACCTGTAGAAGCCATTGACAATGTGCTCATAGGCGGTGCCTGCCACTGGATACATGACTGGGGCGCTGCCATTGACACTGGAGGCTTTCTGAAAGAGTGTGGATTAGCCTGTGTACGAACACTGCACTTAGTATTCACTGCAGTATTCACACTATACGTACTGGTTGAATACAGAATTGCTTGGAAGAACATTGCTACTGCCAGTACTGCCCAAGGGTAATGTAGGACCAGTAACCTTAGAACTACTACTAGATGTACTGCCTGAGGTAGTTGTGTTTGCAATAGCAGGCCTAGCAAGAACACTCACGATCACACCAGCATTGACACTTACTGTGGTACATGTAGTGGCACTTGTTATGGTCACTGTTGCGGAACCATCTGTATACTGGCCAATGACTGTTGGACTGGACAGCGCTGCGCTGGTGACCTCTGGGATGGTACATGTACCACCAGTACCATGTGTACCAGTAGCTGTTGAAATAATTGAATGCCCTGTTACTGCTGTGCGGTCATCCGTGCCAAAACGTACTTGTTAATCAGTTGCATTTGTTGCATCTCCGCTGGCGGACCTGTTCACGTCTCGTTGTTGTAGCGATCTGGCCAGCAATCCCGGCTGTGACTCAAACCCAAGCCGTGGTCCTGCGGACGGTTCATTGCTGTAAACATGTCCTGGCCACCAGCCGCCGACTTCCCTGGCTTCATCGCGGCACTGTTGATGCGAATTACCGGTATACTGCTGCGTTTCAGCTGAGGCGACTGGCACGCGGTGAGTTGTTCTTACAATTTCAAACGCCAAGTCCGTCGCTTCGTCAAATTGCCTCTGGAGTACTTCCAGCTCACTAATCATCTTATCCTTCTCTCTCGCATTGCTGAGCAGCTCTCTGCTTCGTATAAACCAGCTAGATCTGTGATCGTCCCTTCCGCCTTCCGCTCTCTCATATGATCTTTCGAGCTCGTTCATTTCTTTTTCGACATCGAAATAGCTCTCATCGTCCGTGCATCGCATCTGCACTCGCTGGGCTTTTACTATCAGCCCTCGTCTTGTCCTGCGTTTTCCTGGCTCGGAGCGCAGAAATTGCAAAACAGTTGGATGCACGCAGCAGCACAGCTAGCAAGAGAAAGAGCCGTGGATGGGTTTGTTCCTGTTTTTGATGGCTGTGGCCATCCGTTGGCCCAACGGTCTCGTGTGAGTACGGCGTTTGTTTGTGCTGCCAGCTCGCGTCCGGCGTTTGTTTGTGCTGCCAGCTCGGGCCCGGTGCGCGAGTGAAACCGAACCGTGACAAAGGCTTTCGCTCTTTAGTGCTATTGACTGGCTTTTCATACGATGCCTATTGATGTCTAGAGACATGCTGTCTAGCCTTCCCCTGGTACGCATTCACGGGGCTTTGTTGAAGTTCGTGCCGTGAACTGCCAAAGGAAATTGTTTGAATGGTGCTGGGGCAAGTGCGCCATTACGGCGTCCCTGCAGCCGGCCTAATCGCGTTTGTTGCCACAACCGATTTTAATTATTATGATAAGCACACCCACAATGAGTGCACGGGCCCGTGTATGCATGCACATACCGTAAAGTACCGTTGATCCGCCCCCGCTCTAATTACCGCCCCCTGTCGAATTTCTGCCTGTGAAGCGACATCGGCGTATACAACGAAATACGATGAACTGACGCATGCACACTGCTGTACACAATATGTGCGAGTGCAGGATGAAAATGTGCACAATCCAGCATGCCAGGTGTGACCTTCTGCTTTGTTGTACATCGTACTGCACTGGAACGACTTGATGAATTTCCCGCCCCCTGCCGAAAAACCAGCTGGGAAGCGACACGGCACGCCAGCTACGCCTGTGAGTAGTGTAGAAGATGACCTCTCCCCACCACATCTCCCCCATGTCATACTATGGTACCAGTGGTGAAGTGGACATGGGGCTCAAAAGTCAAAACATAGCAAGAGTACCACATACCTCACTGTTGCTAGGAAGTTGCCAACTCTGTGCTTGGACACGGCTATACCTAAATACAAATGAATACCAAAGATTCCGCAAGGCACAGTCACATCAGCCCAGTTAGCCTCACCACCGCACAGTCACACAACAGCCCAGTTAGCCGTACCATGGCAGTTTCAAATCCTACACCAGCAGAGAACAACTAAAGTGCAAAGCTGGCGCCCTGGAGACCAGTTCCCATTACATCACTGTATTAATTTTTTTTACATGCATGCATTCAGCATTTCAGCAGCATTCGTAGCACTTCCAGTGAGGCAAGGGCCGCGCAAGTCCGGGGCACAACATACCGTATTTTCTGGAGAATCAGCCGCACTTTAATCACGCGTAATTCACCTAAAAAAAGTCAGTGCGGCCTATACTGCAACGGTTAAATGAACGTTGATGTACATGGTAGATGTCTGTATTTCGTGACAAAACACGGGTGCGGCTTGTACTGCAGAAAATACGCTACAAGCACGTTTGAGCGGATTTCACCTACAACTGCCGTACATGTACAGGAAAAGCCCATGTACGCACCTTGCTCGAAAGTTAGCATTGCCCAAACGTAATTGTGCTGAACCAAAGACTCCATTCGATTTCTGCAGAATCATCAGAAAGGAAGTGCAAAAAAAGAACAAGAAAGGAATCGGCTTACTCCATCTGACAGAAGGTGGAGCCGGTGCATGAGGATGAGGATCAGCACGCAGAGAGAGAGAGAGAGAGAGAGAGAGAGAGAGAGAGAGAGAGAGAGAGACACACACACACACATGCGCGCGCACACACACACACGTGCGCGCGTGCACACACACACACACGTGCGCACACGCATGCACACACACATATAAATCCACGGAGATCGAGAGCCCTCACCTCCAGATAACACAAAACAGTGCTCAAATCCAGAGGCCTGAGCCAAACGATTTCATCCACAGCAAATAAAGTATACCTGAATGAAGAAAGAGAGAAAAGAACAATGGATTCTTTTCTCTTTTAGTCATAGATCATCTTGCTATAATATCAAACATGTACCGTACTCAGTACCTGTACAGATAGGCTCAATGAAATCCTAGCTAACGAGCAACGCTGGCACCCTGGACCAGTTCCGATTAAATCACTGTATTGGTACAAGTGTAACTCCAGCTGCATCCATACCACTTCCAGGGAGTCGAGGGCTGTGCAAGTTGAGGGCGCCAAATATTCCCTTGTGGTCGGATTTCACCGAGCACAACTGTACAGCTCCCAGTGACAGTCCTGATTCTTTAACAACAGTGATGTGCTTTGCTGCCAGTTGTACACTGACATCTTTACATGTGCAGTTGTAGCCATTGCTACACGTGCAAGCAGGAATGTTCATTACGTGCTGGTGCTGGTGTGGGCCAAACGCGACCCCAGCACACTCAAGTTCTTACACCATAGTTACGACCTCAGTCCCTCTCGGCGACTAGTATACGATTTTCCTTCCCCTGGCTGTAAATCAAGGCGAGGTGCTGTTCAGAAACAGCACATGCGCTTCGACTGTACTTTACGGAATAGTGCTCCTTGAAAGAAGATCCAAAGCTTCATGACCATTTCTCATACTAATGCAGCATGCCTACCTTGATGCATCCGACGTAAAATGCTGCAGCAACAGATTGCCAAAGTGCTCGTCGTTCTGGTTCAGAATCTTCAGCTGCACGCCCAGGTGTCGTGCTTGCTGCTCTACTATAGCATAGCTGTTCAGAACAGACAGACAAGAGAGGAAACAAGACAGAGAGGAAACAAGACAGAGAGGAAACTAAATACAGGGGTAAGCAGCAGCAGCATTCGGCCCTGTACAGATGTTTCATCAACCACCACACCATAACGGTGCGCTCTCCAGCCAACACTCGAGAGGAAACTATTCGATAAATTACTCCATGCTGCTGCCTATGTGCCAGTGGTATACCAGAGAAAGCTTCTCACTTCTAAAAGAGCCTTTTCGATAACAATGGAGACAAGAAAGAAAGCAAAACAACCTGGCACTGTGAACTCCAGCTCCTCACCCCTTGTCGAACAGTTCATCATCCGAGCGCAGCACCACAACCACACGTGTAACTCCCCGCAGTGTCATAGCCAGACTCTCCACAAAGCTGAGAAGCTGCACAGGTCGGTTGCGTGTAAACAGGATCACGTCCAGTGACAGGTCTTGACCTGTACACGACGGTGGCTGAGCGTCGAGAGCAACGCCAGGCAGCGTGGGTAGGTATGGCTTCTCGGCGACGTGAAATCCAGCTCCGCCAGCAAGTACTGCAACACTGCCGCGTGCGTGCGCCGTCCACTTTGCCTTGTGTCTGCACACCATCCTGATCTGGTCATTCTGCAATATGCAACGTAAATAGATGGCGTATTACAGCTATAACACACTTGTGTGTGTGCATACAATTATGTACTGTAGTCCACAAATAAAACCTACCCAGCCCCACAAATCATACTAGAGAACTTTCAAACTTTGGAACTAAACAAGAACGAGGCGAATCCCCTCTCAGAGCATCCAACGAATGAAGAGGCAACCATTCACATAAACGAGGATCTCTACGGAGCTCTTACGAATTCTTCACATAGATAACAAATCAGCACTCAACTCGTGCTCATTCAATACTCGCAAGAAAGTGCGAAATGTCTCTATAAACTCGGAGCTACACCAACGAGCTATACAACACACAACGGGAGCTTTCCAATCCTATGACCAAGAAAACAACACTCGGCATACCTTTTCTGCACGGATGCGCATGCATGCATGTGGACATGTCTCTTCCGCAGTCATTATTGTTACATATCATGCAGATTTATAGTCCTGAACCATGACACGGCATAGCTGCAAAGCTCACCCTCTGCTCCGGTGTGCCGGCCAGGACAATGACAGCACTGCTCGGCACACCGCTCAGAAGCGATTTCATCCGCTCAGCACTGCAGCGAGAACAACGCATGAAACAGGCTAGCAGAGGTCACAAACCATGCTCTCTGAGAGAGTATGTATGTGTGTGTATGTGTGTGTATGTGTGTGTGTGTGTATGTGTGTGTGTGTGTGTGTGTGTCTCGACGATTATGGTCGCACACGTCTTTCTTCTCTTTCTCGGACTCTTCCTGACTTTTCTTTCATTCTCCTGGGTGGTTACCAACAGCCAGTGTATGCCGGAGTATGTGGTGTGGTGTGTGTGTGTAGAAAAAATGGAAAAATGAAAAATAGGGATTCACTGGCCAGAAAAAGTCACTTCAATCAGCTGTGTGGTGGATACCAGGTTAAAAATAGTGGCGGTCAATTCATCAGCCTTGCAAGCTGTTGAATGGTGTAATCCCAGCACAAGCTGCTATGTCTAACATAGCTGTTCGCTTTCATCGCTTCCGCGATGGGCAGGTTTGAGGTCTGAGGTGTGTGTGTGTGTATGTGTGTGCCAGCTAGTTCGGCTGGTGGGTACACTTATGTCAGAGAGTGTTGGGTCTGTGGCCAACGGGCTCGGCTGCTTGAAGGCGTAATGTTGTACCTGCCACCTGTGTTGGTTTCAGGGTTCATATACTTTCTATTCGAAGTATACATACCTGTTAACCATGGACTACTTCTAACTAGATTAACTCTTGTGTAATCATGGAGCTAGTGAAGCTAATATCAGATTCACTCTGAGTTAGCCACCCACACTGGTAGCAAGTATTACCTTCACTGGGGGCAGGGGTAACTGCAGTTGAATCCCGGGACGGATACCTTGATGCCGTTAATCCTTTTTCTGCAACTTGTCCTCGCCCACTTACTGAGGTGTGGTGAGCCCATAAGTGGAATCATTTTCAAGTTCACCCAGAGTTTCGGGGATTTCAGGGGGTGTCGGCCGTTGGGCGGTTCAATAGCCAATTGAGTCATCTTTCCAAGATTCCTTTTGAATCTCTCTCCCCTCTTCGGGGGAGACTCGCGTGACCAGTTATGGCAGTGAGCAAGTACAGTACAGTACAGTGTGTGTGTGTGTGTGTGTGTGTGTGTGTGTGTGTGTGTGTGTGTGTGTGTGTGTGTGTGTGTGTGTGTGTGTGTGTGTGTAGTCATAATCAGAATCTGATACTGCTAAAAATGCTATACCCATAATTAAGTAGTTGAGATGAGATGTTGTTCTGTCAAGGTAGTATAGGACATGTTTGGACTTACTCAAGATCACTATCCAGCCACACCAACATCTTCCCAGGCGAATGCTGCTCAATCTGCAGGACAGACAGAGAGGAGAGAATAAACGCCATCATGCTCAGGATGGTCAACTCGCACGGACTGATGTTCACGTCAACAATGCCCGGTACAAAGGCAACATGCAACTTAACGCAAGCCCGCAAATTGTGATGAAGCACGACGGAGCACGAGTAAAGAATTCTACCAAAGGCATGATCTCCCAGACTCCCATTTACCGGCTACACAAGTGACATGTGACACTCGAAATACCAAAAATGCTCTAAGCCGGTGAATACGGCTGGTGAGTGACGCGAAATGGGATGGA
Source organism: Sycon ciliatum (assembly GCF_964019385.1). Classification (NCBI taxonomy): domain Eukaryota; kingdom Metazoa; phylum Porifera; class Calcarea; order Leucosolenida; family Sycettidae; genus Sycon; species Sycon ciliatum. Next base: position 45,507,203 of record NC_088643.1, read on the forward strand.
CATTGATCACCAAATATCTGATACTGTACAAGAGCAACCTTGAAAATCAGGTTAAGACGGGTTCAACCCAGGCCGAAGTCACCCAACCAAGTTGATCTACGCGAGTGCGCTAGTCTAGCTGCGCTCAATGCACCGTGCATGTTGGAATACACAGCGGTCTTGGGTACATTGGGAACCACAGCATGCAAGAGATCTCACTAATCATTAATCACAGCCTTTCCCTTTTGTGCATAGTATTCATACCTGCTGCATGACTTCTTGGAGATCTAGCCCGCCCCGGACGATGAACTGCAATGTGTCCTGCGCCTCTACGCTGACCTTGCCCCCTCGAACTGCAGCACGATCAGCCAACAAGCAGCAAAACCTGGTCGAGAAACCACCGGCTTGCAGCAACTAGCAGGTCTGTGAAAGCACTTTTCTTCGGTACCAAATGTGTAGAATAATCGGCATGAATCAACCTGGTTTCAGACACCAGCCGTGCTCAAAGACGGCGCCTGGCCAGTCCCATGGGTTTCCATTGAACCCAGGTTTCAGCTGTACACGCCATGTCCATGCTACAGCACACTGCATAGTGAGTGGAGTCTCGAGCATACCACATGAGAAGACAGCTCAGACCTGATAAGAACTGCTGGAGCATTTTTCATACAGCATATGTACTTTTAAAACGTAGAAGGTTGATATCAGGGTAAAAGGTGCACGTACATCTGCCATGTACCGTACTTTACTTTCTGAAATAGTATGACACCTCGGGTGGGGTGGGGGTGAATACAAGCCCAGGGTACAGGGAGTTAAAAGAAAAAAGGACAACGCTGGATTACTCAGTAGACTGACTACCAATACTGGTGCAACACACACACACAACGGCCTCCGTGTACATTGTACACTACTTGGTAGAATGGTCATTTTGGGTTAAAAAAAAAGAAGCAACCCATGCTCATCACAAGATCGGGGCAGGGACTGCTGGTTGAACAGACAGTAGATCGGTCTACTGTTCGCAGAAATTTGGTAACCTGCTGCTAGCGAGCAGCACATACATGTACACGTAGGAAGAACTCACCGTTATCGACAAGCATGACACTTCCCATGTGCATCATGACTAGCATCTGCCGGTGGACATTCAGCTGTTCAGTAGCCATTGAGCGTGTTGAACACATAACACATAGACACATACCCATACGTATACACACACACACACATGCAAGCACACACATGCATGCGCCCCCCCCCCCCACACACACACACACACACACACTCACACACACACACACACACACACACACACACACACACACACACACACACACACACACACACACACACACACACACACACAATAAAACAACATCTAGACACATAGCTCGATGCCTCCGTTTGAGTGCGCTGAGCGTCTCGTGAGACAACAGTTCGCTGTGGAGTGATCCTATTTATTCACGGCATTCACCGTATCTTCACAGTTTGGCAGACATCCAGGCAAATGCATACCATCACAGGGCAATGCAGAATGCTCAAGTGAGGAGATGGATGATAACCCAACAAACAATTACACTCTCTTCTCATCTAGTGCATGACTGTACAGTGCAGTTCACTATACGATACAATTACATGTCACGTACATGTACATGTACATGGACTTCATGCACGTGTACCCATAGCATGGTGGGCAAAGCTCAACTGCCAGAGGAATAGAACGTGCTGGTACGCAACATACGTTTGATCCCATCTTGACCAGTACTGTGGTATTGAAGTCCATTAGGATACCTTCTATGATCGTGTCGTCACGATGATAAGGCCTACATGCAGACAACGAGAAGACAACATCAGCAGACGGTGTTGGTCAAGTACTGAAGAACACTGCTAAGAAAAGACAAACACGGCACTTTGAAATATCTACATGTACCTGCAATGAATCATGAAGACGTACATTACAAACAAGCATGCTAGTGTTTCATTGGAGCGGGTCATGGCTTTATGGCAGCATTGATGGAGCACGTGTCATGATTTACGAGAACATTGTCAGTCGGAGGCCGACACAGCGTGTTGTATAGACCTACCTACCTAGAGGGTGGATGCGGCGGCTCCTCCATATTCACATGCTCGGTCGTCAGCCACTCTGCACACCGCACACCGTACGATGGCTCTGGCAAAGAGTCCACAGACTGGTCTTCTTCCTCTTGAGCGTTGTTCACATCGCTGACATGGTGATCAGTGGAAGCGGGATCTGTGATGTGCACAGTATAACATTAGAATGGAAACAATACGACGTAACATTCAAGAGGCAGTCATCACTGATTGTAGATCAGCAGCGTCGGAAAGTATTTTAGTGTGGTACTGTCAGCCACTTGAAATACATTTTACCCGTGGGGGAGGGGTAGCTGAGCCGAAACTTTTGGAATTTGTTTGCCCAAATCAGAGTATTCTATTTACTTGGTCCGCCCAGTTAAAATTGGCGCTTATCTTCACACTTGTCTCAGGAAAGAAATACGAATATTTGAAGCAAACCACGATCACAAAGTACTATATACATGATTATTTACATGTCAGTAAGCAACTCAGTCGAAAATTCAAGCAAGTTACACATCCTCCTCGCCACTATCGTCGCTGCAGGAAGAGCTCAAAATGTACGATCCGGACAGCTGCTGCACGGGTCGTTTCATAGCTTGTTCCACTTCTCCTCGTCTCGAATCACGCTCAAAGGCAGTGCGTGCCTGTCACCTTCCCATCAGAAGCTGAGTGAGACTGCCCGCATGTTGACTGTAAGTGTTATCCCCGTTCGTCGCAATAATGCGTCTTTGTTTGAGACAAAAAGGCAACGCCATATCAGTGTCCTTTTTTCAAATCGCCTCTTGCGCTTGTCGTACTTGCTGATCAGCACCCGTACCCACGCGAGCCGCTGGCGCTTGAAGATCTACATGCAGCGCAGTGATAGCTTCCGCTTGATGTAGCACCTGTGGCCTGTGCGTACTGCACCTACAACGCCGTGCACCGGGCTTTTCGGCTAGTTTCCTGAACGTCCTTTGCACGAGTGTTTCTCTCAGGACTTGGTGTTTTCTTTGATTAGCTCCTTTGGCCTGTCCTCTGTGAGCTTCAAAGTGTGTCCGCCGGATTGGTCTCACTTTCTGGAGATATCGACATGAGGTGCAGTTTCTTCGTCAGCGATTTGCTGGTGATAGCCCTTCACTAGGCGCTGTACTGTGCAAGCAATGAAATTCAAGCTCGCGAAGCGCTTTTTCAGCTTTTCTATACCTCCCCGGGGTAAACAATCCTTGCCAACAGACAGCTGGAAGTAGACAGAAACTGTATTGTCCATCGCTCTGAAATGTGAACATCCTGACCTATTTTACGAACTCGAGCGGAGGTTGCAGTGTTTTCTTGCGCTGACGGAAGTGTTCGTCGGCGGCAGCTCCGTCAAAAAGACTCAAACGAACCGATCGCAACTTCTGTGATGGTTTGTGCTGCCATGTCGTCGGATGCAATGGTCAATGTTTATGTTCGGATGGTGAATCGGTGGTTCCATGCCGTGTGGCACAGGCAGAACACCAAAAAATCAAGTTAGAAGATAAGCGCCAATTTTAACTGGGCGGACCAAGTATTCACGGGGTAACTGGGGCAAAAAGTGGTACGGTCAATACCGTAGTGACTGCACCGTGTCCGACGGGACCGACGCCCCTGTAGATGATCACTATGCAGATGATGAGCCCTTGCTGTGTGTGTACTACTGCATGGCGTAATCAAGCTTAATGCACACACAACACAGAAAGGCGTTGGATTACACCGAGGCCAACAGACATGTGCCGTCGACTGGACTGGGCAACGTGGCGATGGTGAATGCAAAGAAGCACTTCAGTACCGTCGGGTGGCGAAAAACTGGGAGGTCAGCCCCGTAGCCCAGGCAGTTCTGATGTTCATGTACTATGGTCTATGCCGCAGTGTATACATTGGTATGCTGCGCTTGGTGAAATTCTAGCCTGCTCGTTCTTCGGCACTCCGTTCTGCAGAACCTGTCAGTACTTTACAGTAAGATGCATGATAATGAGGGCACAATCACAGGATGCTAGTAATGACACACATCATACAATTATCATACACATGTTTGTACTGACCTTCCTCAGCTGGGCACAGGGGCGGGTAACGTTTACCGCCGTGCATCACTTCAATCTCTTTCTCGTGGTAGAGGCTGTTCAGGTAGACACGCAGCTGGACTAAATTGCCGTCGGGTGGACTGAAGCACATAGTTGCCGCACACACACACGCACATACACACGCACACACACATTCACATTCATGTACACAAACACAAATACCAAGGAAATGCAATTTAGATGCTTGTATAAACCTTTTGTAATGGCTTTATTTGTTCATCCCAACAAATGGGAATGAGATACATGAAGTGGCAAGTGGTAGCAAGCTCCACAACAAAGGACAATTAATGAAACAGAAAGCACGCACACATGAATGCACACGTGAATGCACGCGCACACACGCGCGCGCGCGCGCACACACACACACACACACGTACGCACACACACACCTTGAACGACCCTTACGGAAAAGAGGCTATACTTCGCTGGCGCGATGTTTGCTTCCAGTTGATGGCATAGGTGCTGTGCATCGTGACAAACTGTATACCCATTCCATGGGCTTCACGACTGTATGCACACTTGTCTCGACCATAGCTGCACAGGAACAATGCAGAACATGTACAAATGATTAACTCTACCGAGAACCACACACACCATTGGACCATTGGACGCCCATCGCCGGAGGCGATGATAGCGATGCTACAGCAGAAGCCATAGCAACTTGTGCTGGGATTGCACCATTCAACAGCTTGCAAGGCTGAAGAATTGACCGCCACTATTCAGCCTGGTCTACACCACACAGCTATGAAGTGGCTTTTTCTGGCACACCCACACCCACACACACGCACGCGCACACACACACACACCTGGAACCTTGAACTTGCCCATTCGCCTCAGCAGCCATTCACCGTGTTAAAAAAAAACTACCCCTCGACGATAACCTGGAAAAAATAACCTCCTCATTCCCCGCACGCATGCGCGCGCGGTATATTGCGCCATACAAATTTCAATGATGTCATTGCTGCATAAACCCGGTGCGCAATGTGTTCGCTGATATCTTTACTGATGAATTAACCGCCACTAATTTAGTCTGGTCTTTGACCACACAGCTAACTGAAGTGGCTAAGTGACACCCTGTTTCTTCATTTTCGATTTTACACACGCACACACACATACACACATATTTTTTTTAAAACCCAGCTTAATCAGACCAACTACATTTTTCCAGTATAAGATGGCTGCTACTCACCCGGAAAACATCTCCATCATTTTCGGTGCATACGATGTGTCAATGATAAAATACGGCTCCACGTTCTCACTACAAAGTGAAATAAGTACAAATATAATATATAAAATACGCACCCTGTATGCATATGTATGCAGACAACAAGGAACATGACATGCATGCTCAGAACTTTGATTGTATACAAATGATCAGAAATCGATCTACATCATATGAATCACTGTTGTGCGGCATCAAGACTTAGAGAACACAACCAAGAGTGTGCAACTCCTATCTTGAGCTGCGATCAACTCATCGGCCCGCACGGCAGGATTTTATTGCGTCATGTTTTGGGCAGAAGCATGATCAAGTGCGTACGCCTTTCCACACTACGGTATCAGTTCATCAGGTTCAGGACATGTGTGGTTTGCCGTTTGCTGTTCGACTTTGACTACTGTAGCTGATGTGCCCAAGTTGTCTGCATTTCTGATTTCTAGTTACGCATGATGCCACCATGGAGCCAAATGGCCGCGAACGACGATGTAAAAAATTCGTTTCGCCATGGGCTGGCTGAGAGATCATCAAGTCGAGCACTCTTGGTTTTAATGGTTATAATTATACTGCTGGTGGCATGAGCAAGGTGGGTGGTACAGGCATGGGTATCTAACATGACTTCTGAGGGAAATGCTGTATGCCCATCAGGTAGATGTAAGGGCAATCTTCAAAGAAATGCTGCACTGAAAACTGGCCTGGTGTGGCAAGCTGCACCAACTTCTGAAAGGATTCAACTCTGCGCATGCCCAACAAGCCAGTGCAGTATAGCAGCAGCATAAACTTCACCATAAAGGCAGGTTGGGACCTGGTGCATGGACTGGTCCTATTCAGCAGCATCGATATTAACAATCACAAATCAACACAGAACACCGGCTTTTATCTTGCACATACACACAGCTTACCGATAGTCTGTAAGGAAGGAAGTCGAGCTCTGCATCCATTTGCCATACTGCACGATACTGTGAGAGACGACGGCAAACACCTCCAGCTGCCCATCTCCAATCCACTTCACCGCCTCAGTCTTACTGCTTGGCATACTGGTAGCACTTTTCAACTGCAGCAGCATAGGCAAAATGCAGGAAGATACATGAACCGATTAAGAACACCTATGAGCATAATAGTTTGGTTGGAGAAGTAACAACTTTCCTCTTTCTTCACTGAAGTGGAAAAGTTTTTATTAAGTTGTTCGAGAGGAGGATTGAGACATGCCAGCACCAACGGCAAATATCAAAAACCGACCGTACGGAGCTGCGGGAGCTCATCTATCTGTTGTGCACTCAGCATCTTATTGATACACTTTAACGCAAACGAGAACATGGGCAGAGAACCCACACTGTAGTCAATTTATTTCTTCTTTTACTTATTCTGTTCTCACGCATTGCATAAAAGATATGTTACACATCATTCGGCTGTGTTATCTCACAGGGCACATGTGTACTACGCATGTAGAATGGTCGAGTGCTAAGATCTCATTGACACGGTGACATGCAACAAGTACTAGTCGAGATCAGTCTGGTTTGTCCGAGTCATTCCCGGAGAGAGTGCACCTGCGGGTGGCCCGGTCGTCATTCAGCCACCGGCATATGTGTACTCGCAAACTGAAACATGTATCGCAGCGCATGCCTTCTCGCAAACACACATACACACGCACACACACACACACGCACACACACACACAACTCTGGCAGCATTACCTACATTGAGCAGCGGTGTAATGAAAGCCCACTTCTGAGCGACATTGTCAGCTTCAACCTGTCCCTTGGACTCGGCAACAAGTCTGGCTGTGGTTGCCTCATCAAACGCAGGAACTATGTCCACGTCCAGATAGTAGACATATTGTGTGTGCACGGCCTCCAAGGAAACAGCACGAAGGTAGTTCACCGGGTAGAAGAAGTGATCCTCTCCATTCATGATGTCCTGCATTGCATACATACCACCAATACAACAAAATCAATAGATCCAGTCGCACAGATATGTGATCATGCAGGGGTGTCGCACACGGTACGGTCACTACGGTATTGACCGTACCACTATTTGCCCAAAGTACCCCGTAAATCAATAAACTGCACTGATTTGGGCTCTAAATTTCCAAAATTTTCGGCTCAGCCATCCCTCCCCCACGAGTAAATTGTGCTTCAGATGGCTGACCGTACCACACTAAAATGCCTTCCGACGCCCCTGTCATGAATCTCCTGTCTCACAAACTCACCAATGCTCACATAATGTCCCGTGAATGCGCCAAGTAGTATCCTGGAAAAACTCCAAAACCGGTAGCATTATGAGATGATGAGTCAATACACCCAATGGTTCATTGGGCAAGGCGTACCAGGCCTGAGTTCTGGCACCTCTCGCGACAAGTATCTTATAAGGGTCCTGCCACGGGGGGCTAACCCTAAATAGAAAGCTTTACAACGCAGAGTGAACACTAGACTGATTTCAGTGGTGACTGGTGAGAGCCCCCAGATGAATCAGAGCATTCTGAACTTCACAACATCCGGAAACTTAGATTGAATTCTGTGACATCGTGGAGATGCACTTTGAACAGGAATCAATAGAAAATACAGCAAAATTCCCCTAACCCAGACTCTCCAGATCCAGGCACTTCCATCTACCGGGTGCCTTTCCGACCCCTCTAGAGTCACAAAGATTGGCTTTTCAAAGAAAAAATGACACCAAAATATTGATTGCCAACTCAAAGTGACTGGCGAAACCGTCAAACCGATCAACAGGACTCTTATATTATTTTACCATTTACAGCATACTCAGCAGCACTATAATACATGTAGTGCACCCACCTCATGAACCAAGTGCACAGTCACGAAGCGTAGCAACGTAGCCCTGGATGAAATAAATTCCTCAACCTCGGCTATTTGCCGACGTGCCTCCGGCTGGCCATTTCGGCCAGCCCAAACCATCACGGCAGCGGAAATAGGCCCTTGCCATTGCTCAGCCTTTGAGCGGAAAAAGAGCAAAAACAAGGCAACATGGTACACGGTCAAAAATCAAATAGCTAATACGAACTAAACATGTGGCAAGTGAAACAAAGACCAATACCACCGAACGCCATGTGGCGCATGGCCTCGCACCCCATAGGTGATCTAATCAAAATCGATTCACACTTCACAGCGTTGAAATGGGCACATTGGTCCAGATCTCACGTGCCACAACTCTCTACATGAGAGAAGAAGTGTACGCAAACCATTGTTACATGCAGAACGACAATGTGATATGATTTTAAATTCGGATGGAAAGCCAATAGTATTCACGTACCTCTTAATCTGTCACCAGCAAATCATATAATAATATTGGATTCGGTTTCTGGCTAAAATATTTAGATCAACAATCTATCCAAATTGGTGAAATAAGTTTCATGAGATGTTTTCCATACACTCCCATAGGAATTTCTAGCCGGCCTTCCATCGATCACAGACATCTACAGACATCTGTTCATGGTCTCTTTGTACTTGTTCAGCATACAACTCTTCTATACTGCTTTCCCTGCCAAATCTATCATCATCTGCATCCAATACAACACTCTGAATAATGAAGAACACTCAAGAACACTCAAGAACACACAACACACAGCTGCTTTGCACACTCTGCTGGACTATCAACAAGATTTTTACACGGGGATCTCCTTGCAAAAAAAAAGAAAATACGCCCCTAACCAAAAGTCGAAAATTGACTTCTAACGGAAATATGTGCTTCCACAGTGTTAGAATGGACTCGGATGGAGAGCCAAGGATTAATTTATAGAAAAGAAAAAGGACCAAGGAGCTATACGTTACGCTATAATGTCCACTAACACCACCAGTTACTAAACAATCAGCTCATGCGATAACATTGCACGACACTGACCGACGCTACTGACGTTCTACAACTAGCTGGCTAACAGCTCTAGCACATCTTGGATGGCGTAACTTGTAGCTCCTTGGTCCTTCTTATTTCCAGTGTTAATAAAGATAATACAATGACAGGAAACTTGAGGAGGAAAGCACATTACCATTCTCTCCAGGTTGTCCAATCTATCCACAGTCAGCTGAGTGGCTATTGTTATCCTAGCACCAGCCGCAGCAGCACGCACTGGCACTACCACTGGCACGGGCACAATAAATCCAGGCTCTACACGACGGCGCACGGGAAATGACTGCTTATACGCCGGACACGGCTGATGGTCATCTCCAACCAGCCGCGCCTCGTCACCAAAGTCCAGAGCGACATCATCAAAGTAGATCTCCTGGCCTGGGCGAAGTGGTTCGGCCGACAGTGAGACTAGAATCGACTCAATTCTGCCGTAGTCGGGTATGGTCCGGCACACACGTGTGAACGACTCGCCATCGCCCAGATCTACGAGTGGTGTTTTAACGAACATGAACGATCGGTCGGTGTACCTGCAACAAGAGAAAGAAGAGCAGGGCAAGTTGAGCGATCGTGCGTCTCTACAACAGACTTTTGATGTGACTCGACACTTAAAACTGAATTGCAGTAGTGAGCGAGTCAAGTCGGCAAGAAAAGCGAGAGCTCCCAGCTAGGGAGCAACATACAGCTTGACAATTAGTCAGGGCATAACTGATGAACTTCCGGGCCTGGCCCATCATCAGAGAGTGAAACAAACAATTATATTTAAAATATTAAAAAGTGGCTGACAACAAAAGGTGCAGCTCATACTTCATAGTCATACATGTACATGGAGGTACTTTTATGGAAGTACATGTATGATGATGACACTCAGAGTCAAATACTGTGAAGACTAGCATCCAGGTGTGAATACGTGAGGTTCGGTGAGGTGTAGGAAGGAAGGATGTACATGTAAGTGTAGGTGATGTACTGTAAAGCGACGAACTTTCGCGGCGCGCAAACTTAGCGTTTTCATAAATTGGGCTGGTTCACGATGAGAAACGTTTGCGATTCTATCTCTTCAGTCGGATCTTGTACCGTCTCCAAGCAATGTACGGAGAGGTTTGCGGCGGTTTATATTCGCGAATGTGTGATGGTCGCAAAAATAGCGAAATTTAATCTGTAGCAAAAGTTTCTCACTTTACAGTATGTGTCAGCGTACATCACACGTAACCATGGTAACTGAGGAAGTAACTTACACACTGTGTGTGTGTGTGTGTGTGTGTGTCACTGTGTGTTGCAGACCAGGCTAACATCAGCGGCGGTCAATTCATCAGCCTTACAAGCTGTTGAATGGTGTAATCTCAGCACAAGTTGCTATGTCTAACATAGCTGTTCGCTATCATCGCTTCCGCGGTGGGCAGGTCTGAGGTAAGGTGAGATGTGGGTGTGGGTGTGGGGGGGGGGGGGGGGGGGACCCATACACGTCTCATTATATCTGCATTTGGCATGTATGGGTTTCTAGTATATAATGGGAGGACTGCATGATAGTACATAGTGCATGGCCTTGCATGCAGGCTAGGCCAGAGATAGCATCACCGTGTGTTGCACGTTGTACGCTTCAGGTGGACTCGACTGGCAAAAAAACATGGGCCCGGAAAATAATGCAGGGTCCCACCCAGGGAGTCGTCAAATATTTGACGATTCCCTGGTCCCACCAACTGCAACGGCCTCGGTCCGGGCTTTTATCACATTGGTCCAGTGAGTTACAGCGTGAGTTTCGCGGTGCTTTTTCATCTGGATAGGTACAGCATGTGAGTGCTTCTAAATCACCAGAAGGGTCCAAGCTAGCCATTATAATTGCAGCGGCGTCGGAACCGGTGCGGCAGGTGTGGCCAAAGCTGCACCAATGCTTTTATCTTGTGATTTTGAAGCAATGGAATATGGGCTATTTGGACCCAATTTCCAAATAGTTTCCCGGGGAGGGCCCTGCAACCCCCCCCCCCCCCCCCCCCGCCTTTTCATAGCCGCACCAATGTAGAGTATCTTCTGACACCCCTGAATTGTCACAGTCACTGCGCAAATCGGAGAGCACAGTTACCACAGACTCTGAGATCAGAGTTGCATGCTGTAGCTGGGGATATGATGAACTCTTGTTAGCAGATGTACAGATGCTGCATACCTTATATCCAAACGTGCCAGTGCTGGTACTGACACTGGTTTTCGGACATGAAATTGAAACGTCAATGAATGGCCAGTGGAATCGTTCGCACACGTATCAGGCAAGTACAGAAACTGACTTGCAACTAGTGCCAAATTCGGGTCAGGTCTGCCCGATTTGGGGCCCATGAAGAACTTCAGTGACTTCAATCCGGAATTGGCATGCTCCCCAGTAATGGAAATCACTCCATCCGGAGCTGGATCGAAATTCCACATATTTGATCTCAACCTCGACAGCCATCGCGACGAACGCTCTTCAAATGAGCCTCCGTGAATAATATTACTTTCGCAAACTTGGAATGCAAAACCGCCGACCAGTAGCATAAATACATAACTGCAAGACCCCATTGAGTACATCGCCAGCAACAAACATACTGGAAAGCAAAATGAATTGTTTTAATGAATTGTTTTGTAGACACAAACATTGAAACAAAGACGTTTTAAAAGTACAATGTACAATCATGTACATGTACTACATGTAGTAGCAAAAGTACATAACTACTCTTGCCAGTCTTGGTAGTAGCAAGAATCATCAGCATGTCGACACTCACTTACCGGTAGTTAGTGGTATGCCAATGAGTCTTTCATGAATTCAGGAGACAGACAGCTGACAATAGGTCTGCACCACTTGACCATGTTGGCGGTCTGCACAGCTCTTGCCTAGTCTTGCCATGGCTCTTCACTGACTTCAGGCAGTTCAGCTTCTCTAGTCTGGAGGAATGGAGCCACGCGATCGTACTACCAGTGACACCTGACAGACTGAACCAGGGAGTAGTGGTATTGTACTACTACTCCCTGGACTGAACTCACTTAGTAAACCAACCACGATGGACGGAGCTTTCCGAGTTTCGGCTCCTGACTTTTCTGCGAAGCGGATGTGGCAATCAGTGTGAATCACCAAGGACTTAGGTCAAACTGCCTTGATCCTCTCTCTAGCTCTACTCAGCGCTTCTATTCCTTCCTTTGTGGTGGCCTACGTTGCAAGTAGCATGTCAAGAAAGTGATTCGAAATAAAAGCATCAAAGTAACTCGCGCGTGGTACATGGTGTGTACAGAGTGCACTCCAAATTTGTACATGCAGCGCGTCCTGTCGGTTACCATCACAATGTACGAAATCCCTCGGCAACGAAGCTCGATCGAGTCGATCGAAGGGGCAAGCAGCAAAATGTGAAATCCTGAAATCACGAACCTGTGAGATCCGTGCATGGCCTGGATGTGTGTTTGTGTACTTGTGAAAGTCGACGGTACGGTGAAATTTTGGTGAAAGACTGAAGATTGAAGTACATTGCGGTTTTGAGGCGACAGTTCACTTGCCATAGCTGCAGAGAATGTGCCTTGGAGTGGCCACATTTCCAGGTTTTTTCGACAACGATATGTCGCACTGAGCGACAATTTGATGAGGATCTCGGTTAGCGCTGTGGTGACGTGGACTGGTGCAGCGCACAAATAGTAGCAGAAATTGGGTGAAAGCCCTGAACTGACATGTCATAAGGCAGATATGACGAATGAGACTTCACATGGTAAGTCCAGAATTCCAGGATGATTCCGTGGAACGATCACACAGTACATACACACTGCGCCTCCAATCGAACACCCCTGTGATTGTACACAATGGTTTTTGAACCTTGGCATGGGTATGGGAGGTTTTACTATTGCACGTACTGGGAACTGCTGCTGCAACCCTACAGTTGATATTTCAGGAGCTTCTCAGCTGGCTTGGCTGGTCAGACATTGCAAGATCAACGGAAGCAGTTTTTGATTGGTCCGATTCATACATAGCCTTTCGTACATTGTGCATGATATGGCAGGCACACCTACTAAACTTAATAGGAAACACAGACGTCCTTGGCCGAAATTTTGGTCCGGCCATGGCCTGACCAACCGGACCTGTTCTGCCGGCCCTTCTTTGGCCATATCTCCATCATGATCTTAGGCATCTAGGTTTCCGATATCAGCGGAGATTCTGGTAAGGACAGGAAGTCGCAAGGCCAAGAAGTGGATGCTAAAGCGAACAAGCTCTTGGGGAATCCTTGAAAAAGAATGGAAAGACAGTCCACATTTGGCGAAACAGTTCTGCTCGCAGCTTGTGTTGTAAATGCAAATAGAAATAAAGAGGACTTTGGAAGCTGTGCATTTACTACCGTTACCAATATTATGCTTACTGAGGTGGTGTGCTCTTACCAGTGCTAAAAGTGGAGACTTGGGCCATTACTCAGCTAGGAGAACTACAATCCTGCTCGATGAAATCCAGTCGCGGCACTCAAGTTAGCGCCCTGCACCAGTTCGAAGCCCAGTGTTCGCTGGTCTAGGGCTGCACAACGCCCGACGCGTACATGAGTGCATCGACTGGATTTCATTGACCAGCACTGTACAACCAGTGCAGCCACAGTCATGTAGCTGTGCTTGCTAACTAGCAGGTCACGATGTGCCAGTGCACAGGATACGATTGCTGAAATGGTCGTACCCACTGCATGAACTTTGATGCAGGACAGGTATAGCAGTTTGCAAGGCATTGGGCCAAGCGTGTTTACATAGACACATAACATTGTGGAATAAAACTCTTTCCAGGATGAGCTACCCAGGGGCGGATCCCGGGGGGGGGGGGGGGGGGGGGGTGCTCCGGGGGCTCCATTTCTCAAATGTACTACTGGAAACCATATGCATATATATGTACATGTATCAGCCATTCAGTTATGGCTAAACGGGAACCCTCCTGTAGAGGTCTCTGGTTCCGCCCCTGCTACCGGTACACAATGCCCTGTTACAAGTACAGATGGAATAGTGATAGCTCGAGTTGACCGTCTAGCTCTACTTTCCTGCAACGATTCCTAAAGATTCCTCCCAATGCATGTAATGTGGTCACGTGGTCTTTCCAGCAGCTGCAACGAAGATATTAGCATGGACTCTGCCAGTACAAGTACACGCATGCCCCATTGTAAGATGTGGTCATGCCCCTGTCGCTGCTTTCCAACAAGCATGTACTGCGGTTTGACTGATTTCTATTGCATCTTGCATCCCATGGCTAACTTGATCCCCCCCCCCCCCCTCTCTCTCTTTGTTTCTATTCTAACTCAATCCTCAGGTCACTTAGACTTCATCAACCACGTTGAACCACAGCTCAGCTTCCTTAGAGAGGGAGAATCTATCATTGCGGTAGGTCCATTCTATTCGTTCTTCTCCAAATTGAGAAAGAACTCTTTGCTGGAACACGGTGTGCGTCAAAAGTCAAACATGAGAATATACAGAGTACCGCTTGACTCGAAAACTTGTTGGGGTTGCTTCTGGTGTTCCTGTTTGTATTATTTTATTTTTCACTTTGTCATGTCCCTTCCTCCCTCTCTCATAACCGCCACCTTCACTTCCTTTCCCCAAGAGACTCCCATTGATAGGCATCCATTTGCCTCTAGAGAATCCTTGAACATATAATATCAAGTAAACGTCGGGACCTGTGCCCTTTCTCCTTCTTCTGTGTCAGTGGCATCAGGCAGTGTCATCAGAATGTACTGTACTAGTATGTCTTGTGGGGCAATGAGTTGAATGGTATTGGTTCAAGCAGACCGTGATGCTCTTTTCGCTAGATACTCCCAATTGAGTTTGTGAGAAGAAGAGGATTTTGAAGGTGGTCTTTCTGAACATGTGTGACTGTTTTCCATGCCCATGTCAGTTTCAACGCGCCATTGCATTGCAGTGATGAGGCGTGCAAAAGGTAGTTTTAAAAGGACTCGATTTCATCGTAGGTTTCACTCTGCTGGGAAACTTCTCTGACGCCACGTGTTTACATGTCTTTCCCATATTGTCCATTTGTCTGCAGGCAGGAGAATTAGTATGTCACCTGAGTGACTATAGGCGCTGTTTGCTTGTGGTGTCGCATGGAGGCAGCAATGGCACCAATGGCAATGGGCACCATCACTCCATTGTGGGCATACACTATTGCCAGTCCAAAGAGTAGGTGTTGCTGATGCGTCTGCTGTTTCACACCGGAGTTTCACTCATGAACCATAAAATGTTGATCCAATTGCATCATTGCTGCATGCAGGCATTCCATACAGCTAAAGAATGCTCTGTGTGTGTGGGGGTGGGTGGGTGGGTGGGTGTCAGCGAACCTGTACAGCTGAACTACAGTTATTGCCAAGGAAGTCCAACTTACCAACCTCTTTGTGGGGAGATGAATTTGCTTGTGAGTTGAACTCACACTCCGAAATGCATAGTCAAGGAGAAGGAAAGTGCAAGGTCAATGTTCTGGCAAAAGCATGCTCACCTGTAGGCCTGCGTTAGGCTATACTTTGTGCATGTCTCTATGCGGCCTCTCCTATCTTGTCTTGTTTCTTCAGGGAGGTGTCATTAAGTCTACACTTGCCTGTCCATGAAGAGCTCAAGATTAACTTAGTTGGCGATGGGTAAGTTTACCAGAAATGATGTACGAAAGCCTGGCACAAAGCGGAGAGCCGTTTCTGGGTGATGCTGTTACCTGGACGTGCGACCCTTCCCGCAATGTGAGCATGCCCTACAGGGCTGTATCACCCAGCCTGGTCGGTCCGGCAATTGCTGGACCTTTTTTTAACCTACTCGTTTCATGAAAACTTGTGACGAAGATTTTTGTCAATAATGTTCATTTCTGTTACTGTCACAGAAGTAGAGAAGTTCAACTATTGCCTCATGTACAATACTATACATTCAGTACACATGTATGTACTTCTGAAGTAAATTACTATGCACTGAAAGACTGTAGGCATCTGCAGAAACCAAAACAGATGTACAGTTGTGGCAAGTGAAATCCAACACTTGCCATAGGGGACAGCGCCACAAATGGATATCAATGATGTAATGCACTGCACCAAATTTGTACTAAAGAGCCGTATGCATCTCAAACAGATCGAAAGGTCACAGCGTAGATACACACAGTTCACAAACATGGTACACATAAGGAGTATTGGTATCCAATCCCCATTCATTTTGCCAGCACCTTTTGAACCTTGACTGTGATGAGTACGAGTTTTGTTATCATGTCAGACAGATAAAGTTGTATGTAACACATGTACTGTATGTACCCAGGGCTGCAGGGGCTTCAGACTGCGTGGTGCAGTCCCTTATGCCAAGTGTCGGATTTCACTTGCCACAACTGTAGATATGAGTCGCAGTCGCAGCTTGTTGCCAGTCGCACATACCGTAAAGTACTGCGAGAGCGCCCCGTCTCGCGAGAGAGCCCCACCTTGATTTTACAGCCAGGGAAAGGAAAGTCATACGGCAGAGTGCAGTGAATTTGTACGGTGTGAGTGTGTGGAGCTCGTGTCCGCTCGAAGATAAATTGAGTACGGATTGACTCCGCAACGTGCAATGTGTGTACAAGGTTCGTCTTGTATGACCCACAGACAGGACACGACCTCCACAATGCGCTTGTTGCTTGTGAGGAGCCTGAAGCTAGTTACTAGTATCTCTTTCTCTTTAGGTCTCCTAGAAAACTAGGTACCGGTATGTCTCCTCCTCCTCCCCACCCCCCCCCCCCCCCTCCATACCAACTGATTTTCGCTATATTTTGGATTTTTGTTTGTGTGCAGTGAGGTGCAGGTGACCAGTAGCAACCAGCATGACACCGATGCATATTACTTCAAGCCATGCACCATCCATGAATTGTGGTAAGTGGGCTGCTATGCCAAAGCTATGTCCTTTTGCTTGTTTGCATGTGCGCTGCTGTCTTGCTCGGCTACAGTGACCTGTTTGATTTGCACATAATACGCCAGTAGGCCTGGGTCTATTATTTGTCTCGCAATCAATACGCAGAGGCGGCTGAACCGGTCATGGCCTGACCAACTCCTTGGCCATGAATGGGGGTTAACGGCCAATCAAAAACTGCTTCCGCCGGTCCTAGTACACTACTAGGTACAAACCGGATCTAACCCGGCGTTGGCCTGCGTGCTTGTGTGCTCCTTTTTCAGGAAAATCGTCGCTAAGCTGTTCCAGGTGGTGGAAAACCATGCTGACAATGACTGCGAGTCACAGCCTTGGTACAAGCACTACCATGGTTTCCTGACACAGGAAGGAATCCTACTCAATGAATGGTACGTGGTGGTCTTTAGAAAAGTCGGGACAACTTGCTTCTTGTGCGTGTTGTGTGCATTTGATTTTTACATACACACCAGTCCATATATTTACAGATTCAGATGTGCTCAAAAGCTAGACCCTTATGAGCCGCTAGCATGGCGATTTCCCAAGCTCAGTGTCCGAGTGTGAATGGATTACGACACGTATAATATGGCCTTCCAAGTCTATCCAAATTTTAGTGGACAAATCTTACCATTATGGCGATATTCACTGTACATGCACTAGTTTTTGGAATGCACAATGTACATGTACGTTGAGGTATTCCAGTACGTGTTATTGCTACCATTGTGTGGCTTTCAGCTGCTGTTCTGCGTTGAATTTGTTTCCCAATATTAGGACCTCAATCACTGATACCAAGTCTGGCTCTGGCAGAGAATTGAGTGACAGCAAGGGTGCGCTCAATGCACAAGTTCGCGTGGTACTCTCCAGGGTCATGGGACGCTACGAAGCTGAAGAGCTAGAGAACTTCTCCAGCAAAGCTGTAAGTCGCGGATTACCACGGATCTCCGCTGTGTGCAGCACCTTTGTGTGTACTTGACAGCATTGCTTGAGAGATAATACGAGTTACTACTAAGTAGTCAACAAGCAATTTGAGTGGCAGCTCTAATGATAATTGGTAGACTGGTTATCTGACAGGTGTAGCCATTGACATAACAATTTCCTGGTCATTTTCCACCCAAATTCCATTTCTAAATGAATTTGTTCACCTTGGTGGATTACGTACTACATGTAGTGTGGCCGGGATTCTGAGTCTCCTAGTCTTTTACTGGTCTGTCTGTCTGTCTGTTTGTACTTCACAGCTACGTGAGCTCTGCGAGAAAGAGATGGGCCGGTGTCTGGTGGATTTCCGTGGGCACATAGACAATCTCATCTTGGAGTACATGGGCCGTGCTGATAAGGCCAGCGAGATCTTCGACTTCCTCTACTTGGTAAGGAGACCATGTTCTGTATCTGACCATAATACAGTTGAATGCATGGACAAGTAAACACGCACAGAGTTCCATACGGACTTCCAATGTACTCTCCTGCACATGCTTGCCTTGCGGGGTGTTATTTTAGCTTCTTTGCCATTGCATAATTGATGAGAATTTTAAGTGAGAAGTCCCAATCAATGATCCGACGGAGAAAAGACTCTGATTGATTGAAGCTACTTACCGGTATTCATTTCAAACATGAGGTCCACAGCCAGGACAGCCTATGCAAGTCAATCAAAGTGATTGTTCATGGAGAGGAGCTCGGGGTTTGGAGTTTCTCATATCTAGACTTCTTCTCCTCACTGCTCGGAGTGAGGGTAGCATGGATGCAGCTGCCGAGGTTCAACCCCCCTGCCCGGCGCCGGCTTTGGTACTTACCGCCTCACCCTCACCGCTAGGCGCTGCACCTACCACCGTGGTATTTTCAGGTGGGGTGGGGGCTTGGCACAAGAGGAACATCTGAAGCTGGTTGTGTTTCTCAACACAAATGTAGTGCAGACGTACTTTAGACCTCTTCTCCTGTCCCAGTTACATGGTGAAAGATTCATTATCTACACTGGTCATTGCTGCAGTATACATGTATATACAATCGTGTACACTGTATACTCAATCTGCGGACAGCATGCTGTTTCGTTCTTTGTGAACTCATCAGCACAGCACAGAGGAAATGAGGCCGAACCTGATAGCAATGAAAATAAAAATTTCCAATCAGGCCCGAACGTACCAATCGTGTATACTGTACAGTGCTGCCAAATAATTTTCGCCCAAAATCGGACACCCTGCACCATGTTCACCGCCAAGGCTGGCCACATGGTGCGAATTTTTCTCCTCAGCAATTTTTTTCCAAAGAATTCAAAATAACACCCAAAATACCATGAAAATTCGCTCCGTTGCCATGGTATCCGATATGGCACCCCCGAAGTTGTCATGAATTTTGTATTGCATGAGTAAGCGCTAGCCTTTTTACTGTACAGGTACTGTGATTTGTGCCTTCAGTTGCGCTGAAAAATGAAAATACAGGACTTCTGCATAGGAAAGTACGAATCCCTGACATTTTTGGCTGCTTTTCGGACGTTTCCTTTTTCGGACCGGTTTTCGGACCGGTTTTCGGAAGAGCCTTCAAAAATCGGACACTGTCCGAAAAATCGGACGGTTTGGCAGCGCTGACTGTATAAGCAGAATAGAAATACAGTAGATACTGGTTATAACGTGCCCTTCTGATTTTTCACATTTTATCACTATAACCGGTATATCACTACAGGCGATTTTCAACTGCGCATGTCATACATACACATTATACACGTGTGGGTACTCGATCACGCTAATGTAGCATACTGATACATGATGCATGCTGCTGCACCTTCCCCAGCCTAGGGTGAAGAACTTCTTGGCCCAGGCGTCATCCAGGAAGCATCAGACGAGAATACACTATGAAAACACACATGTGGCTCCAAGTCGAGACATCAATGCCTCACACTCTTGTGTTGCTATCACTATAAACGATTTTTTTCTGTACAAAGAGTTGTTTTGAATTGTGATTCCGTATCCTTATAGCCGATTTATCGCTATATCCGATATATTGGTTATAATGATAATTTGACTGGCTTTTTCTGGTTTTGCTTTTGATATTTTCATTTTGTATCAATATAGCCGGTTTATCACTATGTCCGATGACTTTATAACCGATATCCACTGTATTCGTCTGGAATTCAATTTCGTCTTTTCGTGCAAGGAGCTTTGGGACTAAATTAAATGCCGGACTAATGTCGATTTTTCCAGCTTTTCAATACACTATTGTGATCCATGGACGAAATGTTCAACCGGACGAACTCTCTTCTTCGGAGTTGGACGAAATTTTCTGCCTGTACAGCATTAGTATATGAGCTACATTTTGCTACAGGATTCAGGCCAGGTCTGCGTAGAAATACAGGCTACACGCCTGCCTGTTTGTACGTGTGCAAGGAGTGTTGTATTGTGTCTATTCATTGCTGTGCAGGGAAGTGAGTGGAATGCTTCCGACCTTGACTTCATGATGGAGAACAAGTGAGTAGCGACCTTACCCTTGATTTCTATCCTTATGTGTTCAATTAAAACTGTGCATGGTAAGCAATATTGTTATTGCCTGCTCCTTTGGTTCATTGACAAACACGATACTGTTCTTGCCTGCTCCTTTGGTGGTTCGTTGACATTTGGTGATGTGCTGCAGACTAATGAGATGAGCTTTCTCGCCACGCTGAGTTTCTCACTGCTGAGCTTGCTTCTGTTCTGCCACCTGGTTCTGCTGAGTAGCCTGATGAACTCCAGTACTGTGCTGTGGGTGTACAGTGCACATGCGTGTTCCTTTCATGGCCCTGGGAAAGGGTGAAGTGATTCGTTAGCGATGACTTATTTTTGCTGCTGCTGCTGTTGTTGTTGTTGTTGTTGTTGTTGTTGTTGTTGTTGTTGTTGTTGTTGTTGTTTGAAATCTTTTATTCTCACGATGTTGGTGTTGTTTTTAAAATCTAAATTTTTGTTGTGTTTTGGTTTGATTTGTCCAGTGTGAAGAAAATCCTTAACGTTGCTGGGGAGATTCAAAACTTTTTCTCCGGCAACCTAACCTACCACAATATCAGGTATGGATTGTTTGAGCATTGATCGCATGGATCTGTTGAAATCCTGTCAAGCACTGGTCGGTGTGCTTTGGCATTTCCATGCATGATGCTTGTGAAAAAAATTACACACAAAATGGCATACATGAAAGGTGTGTGTGTGTGTGTGTGTGTGTGCGTGTGCGTGTGTAGTAAATAGTAGTAGATGTTGACTTCCGTTGTGTTTGTTATTATGTACTTCTATGTTGATATGTGATGCTCAGAGTGGATGATGTACCCAGTACTGACCTCCTACGGTATTTTGAGGACACATATACATTTCTCAAAGAGGCTAAGTGAGTACCTTGGACAACACCTTCCCCCCCCCCCCCCCCCCCCCGTCTCGCCTCTATCCTGAAATCTCAGCGCAGCCATGCACCCATGTCAAGTAGTACTAGTGGCACTGATTTGAGTGCCGAACAGCCAGGTACTCATTGTGAGGGGCAGCTTGGGGCAGTCCTTCTGTGTACCTAGCAAATAATGACGCAAAATTTGTGAAGTACGTGTAACATTGTACTTGTTTGCTGCAAATCCAGCAATTTTCGACCAGATGGTGAGGGAACTGGGCAAGCAAGGTCTGACTCTGCAGGATGCATAGAGCATTGCAATGTCTTTCTGTACCTCGAGCTTCCATAGCTATGTTTACCCGAGAGAATGGAACACTATAGAGCACAACACTTGTAGTACTAACTTAAGTCTGCCTGCTGTCCCTGACCTTTGCTTCTCCGTGGTCTCTCTCTGTCTCTCTCTCTCTCTCTGTCTCTCTCTGTCTCTGTCTCTCTCTGTCTCTGTCTCTCTCTCTCTGTCTCTCTCTCTCTCTCTCTCTCTCTCTCTCTCTCTCTCTCTCTCTCTCTCTCTCTCTCTCTCTCTCTCTCTCTCTCTCTGTCTCTCTCTGTCTCTCTCCCTCCCTCTCTCTCTCTCTCTCTCTCTCTCTCTCTCTCTCTCTCTCTCTCTCTCTCTCCCTCCCTCTCTCTCTCTCTTGCTCTCTCTCTCTCTCTCTCTCTCTCTCTCTCTCTCTCTCTACCTACTTGTATGTACTGTTCATTTTGCCTGCCAGGACTAGTGGTGATTCTGTCTTTGTTCACTGCAAGATGGGTGTTAGTCGATCAGCAACCGTGGTGAGTGTCAAGTGCTGTTCCTGGGGCTGTGTCCATTGAGTCAGGCTTCTGTCATCACAACCCACAATGACTTGTACATGTACAATGTACGTACATGATGCCACCTTGACTATTGTCACTGTAGCTAGGGTTTTGCTTCGAATCTGAATTATTACGGAATATGTCAGACATGGCATGATGCAAATAAATGAATTTGGTGCACAGGACACAAAGAGGTACAGAGCTGTGCACCTCAATCAATGTACATGACTGTGAGTGAAGTGTGTGAGTGTGTGAAACCAGACCTGTGGGATAGCACCACTGGCAAACTCACAGGCAGATATACATGCTAACCGTCCAGGGTTTCCCGGGGACAGTCCAGAGAATAGGGTGTTTGTCCCAGGGTCCAGGGATGTCCTGAGAAAGTCTCGGGATTGAGATGGAACTCTTGAAATCGATGTTTTTCAGTGTTTCCTCGACCTAGATCTGTTCTGAGTACACACAGCACGTAGTAGATACAGCGCAAGCGCTCGTGTCCACAAGTGCAACTCGTTCGAGAGTAGAAATTTACTTGCAGCTTGGCGTTGGACTTCAGAGTTCATCCTCATGTTTCTCCTACATGTACTTGTAGTCGGAAAAGGGAGTCATCAACTGTGACCCCGACTGTATCCACAAAAAAAGAACAGATTTTTTTTCTTTCAAGAAGGACTGGATTCGCAAACACAGCATCGCACAGAGTTCTATGGGCAAGAGCTACATGTACGTGTTTCGCAAAGGTTGTCCGAGTCATGTCTGTTGCGACGTCGGTGGTGAGAGTGAGCTGAAGCAACACTGCAAGACTAGAAAAAGCATGTGGAACTGCAACGGATCGCCGGTAGCAGCAGTCATGAAAAATACATCTGGATACACTACATAGCAGACTCAGCGGAGGACGTTCAGGTTGGTTGTAACTCTGAGTTTCATGCCGCTAGGCAATCATCAGACAACTCAGTTGTCTGATGATTGCCTCGCGGCATGAAACTCAGAGTTACAACCAACCTGAACGTCCTCCGCTGAGTCTGCTATGTACTAAGCTCTGTCTCTGACATTGAGCACTCTCTGCAGCTCGGGGAATCAACGGATTTGTCTGGATACACTACAAATAATTATTGGTGTCCAGGGAAAACAGTCAAAATAAGGGAATTCAGCCTCGTTGTCCAGGGAACTCAAGCCTCCAGTTTGGCATTTATGGGCAGAACACCAGGCAAGACTCAAACTAGGACTCGCACTAACCCGTTCATACTCAGCCGCAACTCCTGGCATACACCATGTCCCTCTGTCTGTTTATCATTCTGTCCGTCTGTCTCCCTCTCACATTCACTCTCTCACTCTCTCGCTACTATCTTTCTTGTTGGTAGGTAATTGCCTTTGCAATGAAGGAGCATCAGTGGAGCCTACAGGAGACACTTGATTATGTGCGTCAGCGTAGGGCTGTTGTGCAGCCCAACAAAGGATTCATGCTGCAGCTACTGGAGTATGAAGGCATTCTTGCTGCAAGGTAAGCTTGAGCTGCCTCCATTACAGGTGTGGTCCAAATGTTTTGTTTTCCCTGAAACGAACATCGTTTGATTGAGGGGAAGGGGAGGGAGGGGGTTGAGCCAAATTCATATGTCGACCGACACTGTGCATGTGCTACAGTTGCGCTCGGTGAAATCCAACCTAGAGTGCATGTTTGGCGCCCTCAACTAGTACGCCCTTGACGCCCTGGAAGTGGCACGATCGTACGAATGCAGCTGGACGTACACATGTACGAATATAATGATGTAATCGGAACTAGTCCAGGGTGCCAGCTTTGCATTTCGGGTAGGATTTCACCAAGCGCAACTGTACATGCATGCGATTTGCGTCGTCCAGCATAGCAAGCTGTGTTCGTTTCGGGGGGGGGGGGGGGGGGGGGGGAGAGAGGCGAGTACAAAATGAGCAATATTCGTTTCAGGGACGATGAAGTTATTTTGCAACGGACCCTTATGGCATGTTCATCTCCACATTTTGTTTGGCTACTGTAAACCAGGAAACTTTTGTGCTGGTTTTAGTTCGCGATTTA
The DNA here is from genome assembly GCF_964019385.1 of Sycon ciliatum. Taxonomy (NCBI): domain Eukaryota; kingdom Metazoa; phylum Porifera; class Calcarea; order Leucosolenida; family Sycettidae; genus Sycon; species Sycon ciliatum. The sequence continues at coordinate 45,531,495 of NC_088643.1, forward strand.
CAAGCACAGACAAGTTTGCACCTGGAAACTTGATGTTTGCTGTTGGAGTCAATCTCAATGGTTTTGACTAAAGTTCCACACTTCATGTCGGCTTACTTTTGCGATTTTACACCCGTCGCAAAGATCGCGAAAGTTTCCAGATCGTAAAGGGCTTTCCTGGTTTACAGTATTCTGGGCTTGTGATTTTGCCTCCCGGAAGGGCCTCACCAAGTTTTTGTTTTGCTCTCCTAATTCGACTATGCTACTTGCAGGAATAACAAGGTTTGGGGACAGCAAGCTTCGCAGCATGAACCTAGTCCTGCAAAACAGGTCCCAACCTGCTAGTGCAGCGGTTTTGCATGCGATTGCTCAACTGCACGCTGCAGTTTCAAGTATGGGCATGACTTGCACTATTCAAGTATGGGCATGACAAGTATGGGCATGACTTGCACTAGCACATGATTTATTTATCTGTGGCCACTTTCATGTTCCCTGTCAGCTATTTTGTTGTTGTCATGGTGGCCCCCTCAATCTTCAATTCCGCCTCTCTCTCTTCCGCAGTTTCCCTGACTTGTGGCCATCCTCCGTTTTGTATTGTTGAGCATGATGCCAGACCTATGTAGCCATATCTCTCCTCACCGTTTGTCGTCTTGGTCAGTGCATTTGGTACTGCTACTGCTGCTGCTGCTGCTGTCGCTATGACATATGACACTGCTGTGCATCCGTACGTTGAGCACCCCGTTGGTAGACATTTTATAGTATTTTATAGAACGAACCAGCTTACCCATGCCTTAAACTAGACGAAAGAACGATAACAACTTGTATTCATCACTGCCTTATGCTGTAGAAAAAAAACTTAAAGCACACACACAGAAAAATGTGCACGTGTGTGCACTAATACCTCGTGCCGTTGCAGCATGCATTCAACATACTCGTGCGGAGCATTTTTGTGATGGTAAAACAAACTTGCCTGGCTGGCTTCCTGTCTCTCTCTCTCTCTCTCTCTCTCTCTCTCTCTCTCTCTCTCTCTCTCTCTCTCTCTCTCTCTCTCTCTCTCTCTCTCTCTCTCTCTCTCTCTCTCTCTCTCTCTCTCTCACGTGATGCATTGCATGTGGACGCGTTCCATGCTCCGCTTGGTCTGGTAGCTTGAATACAGCATGGGAATATCAGCAACATGCATGTATGTGAGGTTTTGAAGAGTACATAACCTCCTCCCCCAAGAGTGCACAACTCCCGCATACCGGTACCCTGCTGGCCCAACGGAATCTCAAGTTGACGTCACTCCTATGATACAATGCTCCTCGTACGAGTGATCTACGATGTTTGCACGGGGTGTCAATACGTCATAATAATTATGTGTTTCGTGGAACTAGTTTGTAAAGGATAGAAAGGGGATTTGTCAACCACCGGTCCAGGGTACGTCTAATGATATGTGCACAATGCACATTGCGTCATAAAACTAATGTCAACATGAAATTCTGTCGGGGCAGCACACACATGGGCCGTAGTCTGCATGGTGGAGTTGCACACTATGGGCGGGGGGGGGGGGGGGTACTTTTGTTTATGCGATTTGCTGTAACCATGCACAATCTAGATCAAATGACCTGCTTGCTGAAAAGGTGAAGCTGTTACATGATTGTTGCACATCCTTGCAACCTTGTGCATAACAGAATTATGCAAAGGGTTCCTATTTCGTTAACTGCTAGAACCCATGCTACTGTAAAAGCCATTATTCTAACCCCCGCCGCATATATAGCAATTTCCTGAATTGACCAGTTTACGTGTACCAAAGGTAACGGTTTTCACCCAAACTGTCAAAGCTCAATATTTCTCCTTGTTACACTCGTTAGAATTAGCACCAGGGAGTCGTATTTTACGACTCTGATTAGCACTTCGTTATAATAATATTATTATAAGGCTTTTACAGTATTCTTGACTGCATTGGTGTAACCAGGGAGTAGTCAAGTAATCCCTGGGTGTAACCATGCTTTTGCCCATAGTGAAGTTATTGCACTGTGACGAGCTAACAAAAGCAAGTAGAAGTATTTTAGAAACAGATGCTCAACGAAATGGAAGCAAGGAACCCTACATTCTGCATGATACATCATGTGTATCTGTGGAGCTCCTTTAGCCCCTGGGTGCAAGATAGAAAGACTTGCACTGCGCGTTCAGAGGAACTTTACAGGACTACTGCACTACAGACGTTCTGCCGATTTACCCGCAAAGAAGTTCACGCATGCGGCCTGATATAACACGCACGCACACGCGCACACACCCTCACGCACGCCTACATGCGCCCAACATCATAGAACAAAAGTATCAACAGTATCTGCATAAAATGTGTGTTTAATACGTACGCAATGCAACAAATTGTAAAAGACTAAAACAGACTAAATTGTGCCAGCACAATATCATCTTGGTCGTTCTATTTCCAATCATCTTCGTCATATTCATCTTCGTCATCTCCAGTACTGGCAGTAGTCAGTGTCCTGCTGCTATCTGTTACGGACTCCAAATCATCACCATCCTCACCGCGCTTCTTCTTGCCACTGATGCCTTCGCGACGCATTCTCAGCTTTGCTTGAAGCGCAGCTATGGCAAACAGGCCGCCGACGGAGGATGTGGGTGGCTCCTCGTCCTCTTTCTTCTTCTTTTCCAGCTTACGTTCCTTGGCACTCTTTAGCTTCATCTGTCCACCGCCGGCATTGCGAATAGACTGTAAGAGATCTCCACGCCCGCCCTGTTCTCCCGACGCAGGCAGCAGAGGATCACCGGCTGCACCGCCGTTCTCGTCCGGTGCTGATGCGGGCATGGGTGGAGGCGGCGGTGGTGCCGCTGCCACACCCGTGGGTGGAGGGGGTGGCGGTGGCGGCGGCGGTGGTGCGGATGAGTCTGGTGGTGGTGGCGGCGGCGGTGCGGAGGATTCGGACGGCCCAGTGGCACCCGCTGAAGTGGCCTCGCCGCTCGTCTGTATTGACGGCAGTTCGGGCAGTCCGGCCGACGGAGCTATTGACGGTAAGTCAGCGCCGTACGACAAATCCGTGGCAATGTCCGGCAAGTCGGGCAAGGTAAGCGGTACGTCGAATTCCGGCACATCCACCACACCCGGCACGTACAGGTAGTTCTGTGCTGCCACCTGATCCAGCTGCTCACCAGTCAATATCGACATCGGTGCTTCACCCAGGTGTTGCTGCTCTTCCACTTCTTTCTTACGGCGATGTAAGGCGGCCCGATCAACAAGGTCATTGTTGTCAAACACTAGGAGAGAACACACAGAGTTGACTGATTTGGACAGTTGATGTTTCCTTTTCTCGTACTCTTCTGCTTCTCCACCCTCGCTGTCATCCTTTTTGGTCTTGGACTTGCTTCTCTGCCTGCCCGAGTGTCGCAGCTCGTAATTTACTGCCTCCATGATCTGCAGTGCGTCCACGTCCAGGACATCACGGAAGCGTACCATCTCCGGGCCACCGCGACTGTGTTTCGGTCTCTCCAGGTCATGGTGCTCGGTGTGTGGGTGCAACACAGAGAGGTTGTGACGAGCCTCTTCAGCCGGATACCGGGAAACTGAAAACACTTTCGTGGCTTTGTTTTTGTTTTCCTTCAGCTTCTCGACTTTGACGGAGGCTGCCTGCACGCGTTCGTTCAAACTAGCTAAGGCTTTGCCCTGCTCTTCGACCTTGTGACTTATCTTGCAGTGAATACTTTCAAATACTTTGTCGAGATAATCCAAGGAATCAGCAATTTGCAAGAGAGATTCCTCTCGACGCAGAGACGGGAAGACCACAGGAGCTTGGTACATGACGGCAAACAGACATTGGTTTGCTGAGCTCCTGGCTCTGAGGGAATCCGAGATCGGAGGTGTTTTCAAAATGCAATTGCACTTTGGACGTTTTCTTCACATGACAGACACAAACACCCGCTCAGCTCATGATCAGGCGCTCACCCCATCATTACATCATGACGAACCACCTTCGAAATCGAAGCTAGCTGACTTCGTGTTGCGGATGTGCTCACTACCGACCCGTACACCGCGATACCGATACTCAGTATGCAAATGCACACGAATCTAGCGAACTAACTTTAGCTTTGTGGACCCAGGCCAGCTCTTCCTTCTTTCGCGTGATCCATGCTGCTACGCACGTCTTGTTTTCAATTATTTCTTGTATTGAGTTTTGATTTGAGGAAACACAACGTTGGCCTGCCCCTTGCCAATGTCTCTTTGCTAGTGCTGGATTAGCTCCAGGCTACTGTCTAGGGTGTTTTTCATGGGCTTCCGGGCATGACAGTAATCCGACAGTCGTAGATTTGGGAGGCAGCGTCCTGAGATCCGTCATAATAATTATTTATAGACAGAATACCTTACTTTCGCAGACTTTGAGTACCATTGTGTGTTTTAGCCATGGACACCCTCATTCCGATTGTCAACCAGTTGCAGGATGCTTTCAGTCACATGGGAACCTCGAGTGGTCTTGATCTTCCTCAAATCGCTGTTGTAGGAGGACAAAGTGCTGGAAAAAGCTCAGTCCTGGAAAACTGTGTGGGAAAGTAAGTGAGAAACACTTGTACGAATAATCAGTCGGGGAGTGACATCACATGCACCGATTTCCTATTTCATATTATGTACATGACTGTATTTAAGGTGATATCGTTCGCATTACCTCCATATAGCTGTAGACAGTAGTACTGTACTTATCTGTCTGCTGATTGTAATGTAAATATGTAAGAATGTCGTTTTATAACACTGAAAAGAAGCCGAAAGATCACTCTTGACAGTTGACACCCAGACAATACTTTTCGTACACACACACACACACACACACACACACACACACACACACACACACACACACACACACACACACCTCAGACCTCAGACCTCAGACATGCCCATCGCGGAAGCGATGATAGCGAACAGCTATGTTAGACATAGCAACTTGTGCTGGGATTACACCATTCAACAGCTTGCAAGGCTGATGAATTGACCGCCACTATTTTTAGCCTCACACACACGCACGCACACACACACACACACACACACACACACACACACACCATACACCACACATACCAGGGGCGTAGCCAGGATCATGGTCAAGGGGGGTGCCCATAATTTTCTTCCAAAAACGTTCTTTTGAGGAATCTTGTATATATGCATATTGTATATGCATGCTAGTGCGGTGTACACCTTGAATTTATGTATTATGAATGTCTCCAGCTTCCCATTCCAACAATCTATATAGTTACACATTTGCATTGCATTGCCAACTGTTCTCTATGTATCGTCATGATGTGAATAGAGCGAAAACATTCAATAAAAATGTGGGCCTCTTCTGTGTGACAGCTTGTGTACTATTATTAAAGTGATAGTTTGGGAGTAGATATCCGATACTAATGATGTATTTAGAGCAAGCAAAATTAATAGTATGCAGGTGACCATGGCGGCTGGTGACTGGAAATCAAGTCAGGACCAACAGTTCAAGCTGAATCTGGTGCAGCAGCTTGAGTTATGGTGACGAAGATGTTTGACTCGGACTCGGAGTCTCCAGGTCCAACAGTTTCAGAGTCAGAACTCTACCACGTCTACCTTTTTCCGCTTCGCTTTCCTGAAATACTGGAGCTAGGACATCGTCGTCGATCAAAATATGACTAAGAGTTCAACAATTTGGAAACTTCCAAGTTTTTCAGCCAAAAGCAAGAGAAAAAGCAAGAGGACAAAGCCGGGACTCCGATATGCAACAGGACTCAAACAGGACTCAAACCAAACAAAGCGTTCCGCGCTGGCTGTAATCTGGTATGAGTTTGAAAGCGCAGTTGCTGCTCGGAAAACAGCAGAGACAAGGCACTTACACTGAAACCGGCAGTGAACCATGCATCTACTGTCATGAAACCGTTGCCTTGGTTCTGACAGTGACAGCCACGTGGCGCGTGGTCAGCTACAGTTAGCGCTGGCTAGCTGTAGATCTACAGGCCGGACCACGCGCCACGCGGCTGCATGGAGTAACATGCGCTATATATTATGCATGGATAACCGACTACAACGGAAAAGTGCAAGCACGTGGTACAATGCAGTACATGTACTCGCAGATCTACGTAACATTACGAACAATGCACCCAGTCTGCTGATCTGGGCTGAGGGCAGTCGCGGTTGTTTGATCATACAATGCATGCCAAGCCAGACCCATGGTCGAAATTTTTGAGGGGGGTGCTTTGGCACCCAAAGCACCCCCCCCCCCCCCCTGCCTACGCGCCTGCGCACACACACACCACACCACACACACACACCTCACACACACACACACACACACACACACACACACACACACACACACACACACACACCAGCGTCAGATCCAGCGATCTCTACAGGTGGTTCCAGTATAGTCAAAACTGAATAGCTCTTACATGGACATGGACATGCATATGGTTGCCAGCAGCACATTTGCGAAATTTAGGGGTTCCGCGGAACCCCTGAAACCCCTCCTGGATCCGCCCCTGCACACACACACACACACACACACACACACACACACACACACACACACACACACGTACACGTACACGCACACGCATGCACGAACATCCGCTGCTATTGACAACACAGTGACAAGGACATGTGCCATTAATTTTCAGTATTGGTGGGTTTACTGGTGCTAGTGTATACCACTATGAGTGCAAGTAGTAGTACCCATAGTGTTAGTGTATACCACTATGAGTGCAAGTAGTAGTACCCATAGTGTTAGTACGTACCACTATGAGTGCAAGTAGTAGTACCCATAGTGTTAGTGCGTACCACTATGAGTGCAAGTAGTAGTACCCATAGTGTTAGTGCGTACCACATGTGTAGTACTACATGATTGTGCTGAATGCTGTATTACAGTCAGACCTCGCTTATCCGGTCCTCGTTTATCCGGATCCCTCGCCATCCGGAAGAAAACCGTTGGTTACCAGATGTACAGCATATGCCATGCTTACGTACAGTATGTGTGTTCGATTATCCGGTTCCCTCGCCTATCCGGATATTTTTGTTGAAAACGGATGTGTGCGGTTATGCGAGGTCTGACTGTACACCTGTACCAATATGTGTGTGTTTCTCAATGCAGGGACTTCTTGCCAAGAGGAAGTGGAATTGTCACTCGCCGTCCTCTTGTTCTTCAGCTTAACAATACACAGAAAGGAGGTAACCTGGTTTTTTTTGTAATTCAGTTCCTTTGACGGCAGGTTGAATAGAGCTACAGGTGCTCTGTGTTGTATGTCTAGTGAACTAACTCTCCTGCTCTTCTTGAGACTGTGGACTATGCTCTGTGAAAGCAATGATGCACTTTTGTGCTGTGTTGTATTTGAACTTTCCTCGTCTCGAGGGTTTTGGCAAGCAAACTTGAGTAGTGAACCGGGCATACTATACCAGCATGTATGTTACTTGCAGAAGATAATCATCATGTGTAGCATGGCTATATCCATTTCTGTGCCCACGACCCCTTTGAAGTAGAACATACTTTGTGTGGTTATGACCATTTTTCTGCTTACGGCCGTGTTCAAGTAAAACGTGCGTTGTGTGGCTATATCCCGATTTGTGCTCTTAGCCGTGTTCAAGTATAGCTGTAAAACATTCTCTGCATGCATGCTCATTATTAAAGAGCAACTCACCGTTGTGTCTGTGTTTTGCTGTCTTGTTGAACGATAGAATGGGCCGAGTTTCTCCACGCCAAGGGCCGGAAGTTCACCGATTTTGACGCAGTGCGGAAGGAGATTGAGGATGAGACGGACCGCATGACTGGTAGTAACAAGGGCATCAGTAACAACCCGATCAACTTGCGTATCTACTCCCCGAATGGTCAGTGATGACGCTGATTTGCTTTGCCTGATGATACAGCATTAGGACTTCAGTCCTGTGAGCTACAGGCAGGGGTCTTTTGTATCGTGGGTATGCGGGGCAGGGGCGGTGCAGGTGTGCTTGGCACGTTGTGATTATTCTGTTTTCCTACACGTTGTAAGTGTGCCTGGCACCTGCGACTTTTGTATGGTGGGCAAGCATGCCTGAAGGGCTTCCCAACGTTTCGCCATCTGGGACCCCATACGCAGAGTTGCACGCTCCTGTGGGTTATCTAGTCGTGCTTGTAGCCATCACCATCTTGTTCTTGTACAATGCCATGTTGTTGTATTGTCAAGATGGCCATCGTGGCAAGTGGATTTCATTGCTAATTTGCACTCGTGGTATTCTCTATGGGTGCAGCGAATGAGATTTTCGGTCTTTGACCACTTTGGTGGGTCTGATCTACTCGCCGCCCACCGCTTTAGGAGCTGCATCTGCGCCTTGATCCTTGGGGGTTGTGGCGTTCCTATGGTGATGGTGGTGGCGTTCCTATGGTGATGGTGGTGGCGTTGCTATGGATGCGGAAGCTTGGCCTCCAGCCGAGTCTCACGCGAGCCGTGAATTAAATTTTTAAATTGTTATCCTCTAGGTGCTCTCTCTCTCTCTCTCTCTGTGGCTGTTTGTTGTTGTTGTTTATCTAGTGCTGGACCTGACTTTGATTGACTTGCCTGGTTTGACCAAAGTAGCTGTCGGTGATCAGCCTCTGGATATCGAGATGCAGATTCGCAACATGATCATGTTTTACATCACCAAGCCAAACTGCTTGATCCTGGCTGTGTCGCCCGCCAACTCTGATCTCGCCAACTCCGATGCGTTGAAATTGGCAAAGGAAGTCGATCCAGAAGGTGTGTTGTAGGTGTGCATGTGTAGTTCTGTGTGTGTGTGTGTGTGTGTGTGTGTGTGTGTGTGTCCGTGTTTGTGCACGTGAATGACATGAGACCTGATGCTGTACCACGAAGGTGTGACACTACCCCCTTTCTAATCACAGCTGTATATCTAGGTGTGTGTGTGTGTGTGTGTGTGTGTGTGTCCACGTGCAGCGTCGTGTGCGCCGGCGTTCGATCATAGTCCTACCAACCACTTCATAGGCGGACATGTTCATGGGTTTGAATTTTATCCAAAGATCTTCAAAGTAAATGAACTTTGGACTAGCAGCGATTTGCCTAGCCTTTCAATAGGTTTCCTGATTGATGGGCGAAATTGATCTGGGTGCCTTTCTTCAGATTTTGTAGATTGGCACATTAGTACATGTAGGTCCTCACTCCTGTAAGTCAGGATTCAGCGTTTCTCGGTGCTGTGGCATGGTGAGATGCGCTTGTCGTGCTCTTTGGTGCTTGTCTGGTAGCTTTGCGCTGGCTGTGATTGCTCAGAACACAGTCATTCGTACATCCGTGTGCTTTGTGTGCGTGCCGCTGTGTACGTCCGTATGCAGGTCTTCGTACGATCGGTGTCATCACTAAGCTCGACTTGATGGACCAGGGAACGGATGCCAGGGCAATCTTGGAAAACAAGCACCTTCCGTTGAGAAGAGGTAAAGTATGGCACTGCTCTCTCTCTAATTGTGTATGCAATTGCTTCAGCTGTTACCCAGAGTTTCATGGCATTTAGTCAACCATCAAACAACACAGCAAGGACACCTCAGCTGTGTGTAGCACTTTGTATATGTGTGTGTTCATGGTGGTGAATTGAAAGTCGTTATGTCTACGATTACAGTATACAGTGGTCCCTCTATAATCCGGCACCATTTGTGCCACGAAAATCTGCTGGATTAGGGAGGGTGCTGGATTAACAAATCTGATTTACTGCTGCAATGTGCATGAAGAGGACATTTTGGCTACTGACAATTGTGCTGGTTTATCGAGGGTGCTGGATTAGAAAGTGCCGGATTAGAGAGGGACGACTGTAGTACTATACTGAGTACCTGCTGCATTGTTTGGTGAGCAGAAGAGTGAGAAAACCCTTGTCCAACATGCTATTCACACTCCATGAAACCTAGTAGTAGCGGTAGGACGGCCGCTGCACCTCATCTTCATTATCGTTGTGAATGCCTGTGTGGTGCATGCCTGCGTATGTTCATAGAGTTGTCTAAACCGCGGTGGCAGGTAGAGATCTAACTGACTATGTGCAGTGCATGTACTCTTACTGCTGTTGTATAGCCCAACTCTTCCACATGATCTGTGTATATGCACTCGCACACCTGCTTGTTAAACATCAACCATGCTTTTCTTCACCTGTATTTTCCAGGTTATATTGGCATCGTGAACCGCTCTCAGAAGGACATCGACGGCAAGAAGGATATCAAAGCGGCCGCAGCTGCTGAGCGAAAGTTCTTTCTCGGACACGATGCATACAAGCACCTTGCCGACCGTAGCGGAACCGCCTACCTTCAGAAAACACTGAACCAGCAGCTGACCAATCACATCCGCGAGACGCTGCCTGCTCTCCGTCAAAAGCTGATGGGGCAGATGACGGCATTGGAGAAAGACGTCAAAGACTACGGGAATATCTCACCGGACGATCCTGCCATGCAGACCAAAATGATGATTTCGTAAGTCTTTCCTACTTGCCTTCATGAGTTGATGGCAGCGCTGGTCGTGGTGCTGGTGCAGGATGTGGCGGCATGTCCTTTGTCTCCACAGGAGCTGCAGGCGTGGAGACGGTCGCATGGTGTGCGGGAGCATAGCCTGCCGCGGTTGAAGTTAAAACAGACCTGGCGGGTGCTGCCCGCCACTGATGGAAAGGGCTACGCGTGTTGAGCTGCGGCATGTGGACAGCGGTCGCGGCTGTGCTGAAGCGTGCATTTGGTGCACGACGGACGGGGTGAGCGGAGTAGGTGAATGCTCCACAGCGTCTGGTTGATCACGTCCCAGCGCAGTGCCATGCTGGCGGTGTGTTGGCGAAATGCTCGATCATAGTTCAGCACAGCAGACGTCGTGAACTGTTGGTTCGCAGTACAAAGTATGTGCTGATAGCAGACGAGCTCATGAGCTCGGTCAGGACGAGCACGAACGACGGTGCCCATGTAGATTGTCCAGACCTCCAGCCAAGCCGAGAAGTCGTTGATCGTGCGCTTGTGCTTTGTGCTGAGGTTGAGCGAGAGCTGAGCCGTGTCGCCGCCAGCTGTAACCAGTTGTATTGGCTCCTGTCCCTGGGAGCTGAAGTTTTCCGGCAAGAGTTCCTCAAGTTCCACAAACTCTCCGCGCTGGATTTTTTCAATCGCCCGACATGGCGGTGTGGGTAGAACCGAGGGCTCAGAGAGAACTGGAGGTCCTGGCAAAGTCGGTGGTTCCGACAGAACTGGAAGTTCCGGGCAGGATAGGTCCGGAGCTTGACACTCCGAGCGTGGGAGCGATCTTTCAGGTGCGGAGCGCGAGCGTGGGAGAGATCGGCTTCCGGGAATTCCAGACTCAGCACTGTTCTCCAGGCGTTCCACGCGCTCGAGGAGAGGGTGGAGGGCGTTCATCACGGCCGAGGAAATGATGTCCGGGGAGAGCAATGAGGGCTTGTCCTGCATAGAGGCTTCGGTGCCCGGAGCGGGGTGAGAACTAGCTGCTGACGGTGTGTCGGAGGTATCAGGCGCGAAGGCCCGCATGCCGTCAGTCCGCGCGTATGGCGAGGTCGAAGCCCTACCCGAGCGGCGGGTAGCCTCAACGGCATACCCGTGTCCGCGTCCACGTCTGCTTCCTCGTACAGAGCCTCGTGGCACGGTGAAAGAGAGAGAAAAACTTTGAAGAGAGTCACCAGTCAGCCATGCAAATCTGAGCAGGAAGCAAACTGTGAAGTGTCCGGTGCGGCGCATGCGCCTTCTGTGTTAACTTATTTTTGCGCGCTCGCAAAAATTCATTATAATTATGGTCTGATCAAACTGACCTGTAGATGTGTGTGTGGGCTGGCTGGTCCTTGTCTGTATCAAAGCAATGGAATTGAAGTCCCTGCTTCTCAGCCACCCACGTGTGGTCACTGCATGCCTCCGCTGTCTGTGCAGAGTGCACTGTTTCTGAAGCTTTCCAAGCAACGCGGAGAGTCATGCCTCGTCCCCACCGACATCATCAGAAGCTATAGCTGAGCTCAGATAGCAAGCCGGTTATTCCGTTACTGACACATCTCCTTTCAAAACTGGTGCCGTCAGAGGCCGCCAGTGATAACACAGGACAACCAACACAGGTCGATGGAGTATTTATAATTTTATATTGCTTTCCTGGCACTTTTCTTTTGTCACTCAGCTGTTAGCGGGGCAGACATCAGCTAAACTACAAGAAGTTGTGATGATCTCCCTTCCGTCAAATCATACACTATACTAATCTTTCCTGGAGACTTTCTCAAGTTTGGCACAGAGAACTGACCATTTTTGCAGTGGATGTCTCAAGTTCGTGAACTTCCATGTGTTTTTCTTCTTCTATTGCGTGCACCAGTATGCTCAACACATTCAGTAACAACTTTGAAAGTGACATCGAGGGAAGTGGCGAAGGCATTGCAACGCATGAACTGACCGGTGGTGCCAAGATTAGCCTGCTGTTTCATGAGCGATTCCCCTACGAGCTGTTGAAGGTGGGCAATGTGAGGTGTTTGCGTTCATGAGTGTGTGTGTGTGCGAACGGACGTGTGTGTGTGTGTGTGCGCGCGTGTGTGTGTGTGTGTGTGTGTGTGTGTGTGTGTATCAAAGCAGCGTGCTGTCTATACTGGTTACCCCAGCAAGTGTAGGGTGTGCGTAGGTAACCGTCTTGGCCGTTTTATGCCGATGTAGAGGCGACGGTTCGATACCGGAACGGCTTGACAGCCAAATTTGTATAGACCCAAACCAATCATCAGCGTTGATTGTTCACTTGAAATATGTTTGTGGAAGGAAACTGGCATGTTGAAGTTTGCTCTGAGGCCAGAGTCAATCGAACTGAGCCACTCCTTTGTGTTGACCCATTGCCTCCAAGTTGCCCAATTTTTCGCTTCAAATCGGAGGTGGCTCCAAACCGGACATGTGTTAGAGTGCACGTCAAATTCACTCTGGGTCTGAAATTCGGTAATTGCTATCGCTCCACGACGGCCAGTACAGAGTAACAATAAGCCTTGTGTGTGCTTCCATTAGTTTTGATCGGTATGCGGTGCTTTATTGGCGAGAGGCAAGCCGCTGTTTACCTGCGACAAGAAGTTGATTTTTCGAAAGTCGTAAAACTCAAGTCGCAGTGGGAAGCAACACGTCAAAAACTCAAATGCTTGGTATGGCGCTTCTGGTCATCGCAGAGCCATGGAATTTTGGCTCGGAGTATAACACATCGTAGTCTCACTGTGACATATGTTTTCTAATCAAAATACCAAGAGAGAAAGTGAATATTGAAACCGTTCCGGTTTGCAACCTATGTCCTATTTGAAACCGTCGCCTCTACCCCGTGTGGTGTAGACCAGGTGTGCATTGGTGGTCGATTCACATGGCTTCCGCCAGTTGCGTGGATTTGACAGTTATCTGGCGCAAGTCTTGATCTGTCTCATTCAGATCTTGTTCGCTATCGTTGCTATAAGAGAAAATCTGTGGGTGCACATCCAGTGCATTTGAAGATTTGCGTGCTTCTCTTGCGACGGGCATATACATGGTACATGGTGTGTGTGTGTGTGTGTGTGCATGTGTGTGTGTGTGAAACTGTGAATATATTGTGAAGGTGCAAACGTGTCCTGTACGTGCCGAGGTGATGTCTGGCCAACCCTTTACTAGTTACTTACACGTATGTTGGGTTAGGAATCTTAGGATGTGGCAACTGGGATTTCAGCCTTTGGCCTCTGGTTGGTGGATCTGATCTATCCTCCCCCACCGTTTAAGAGCCGCATCTGATGCCTGATCATGGGGTGGTGGCGTCCCAAGGAAGTGTAACGGCGGTTCTTGACCTGCCCTGTACGTGAACCCGTGCATTTTTTGGGGTTGGGGTAACTTGGGCCAAGTAAAATAAAAAGATTGTTGATCGTCAGAATTTCCCGAAAAATCGGGGCGGACGGGAGGGTTTTATTTTTATTTTATAACTTTTTTTTACATATGCATCGACCGGACATCTTGAAATCTTAGCATGTATTACATCTATGGGGTTATGGGTGGTACTACCATTGTTGGTTGTGACTGCTACCAGTCTTCCTGGGCACACTCCAAACACTTTGAACATGTGCAGATGACTCTGTGATACAATTTCCTGCTGCCATGCGGCGGGCACGCACACACACACACACACACACACACACACATACACACACACCTTGAACCTTGAACGCCCATTGCCGTAGCAATGATAGCGATGGCTTCCTCACGCTGAGGCTCTAAACTCGAAATCTGCAGTATGGCGCATGCCGCTTGAGGTCACCAGGACGACGGAACACTCTGTCACAGCGGTAGTTGGGGCACGGGATGTCTGGGGCTTCCTTCTCGACCCTCTGTCGACAACACTGAAACCAGGTGGATCTCTCCTGCGCTGTGTCATACCAGTCCGCTTCAGGTAAACCGATGACAGCAAAGTCCGAGGACACAACATCCCGCCAGCGCTTCTTGGGACCATGTTGCGGGCGTTTGCAGGGCAGTTCGCCGAACAGCATCTGCTTGGGCAGCCGGGTCTCCTTCGTCCGTGCAACATGACCAAGCCACCGCAAGCGGTGCTTCCTGATCACATCGGCCATGTCGACGTCCACCCCTGCCAGCTCACTCAGCGATGCTGACGACAATCTCTCCTCCCATTGCTCACGACGAGAGATACCGAGAATTGTGCGAATACACTGATGGTGAAAGGTGTTGAGTCGGCATATTCGCCGACTCAACACACCTCAACACCTTTCACCATCAGTACACACACACACACACACACACACACACACACACACACACACACACACACACACACACACACACACACACACACACACACACACACACACACACACACACACACACACACACACACACACACACACATACGGGTTCATCGATCAACAACAGCTTCGGACGCGGTACGCGGTGGCTGCGCAGTTTCCATGAATGCAGGCGTAGATATCAGGTGGTACACTGTACAGACCACAGTGCCATGTATTGTAGTTGCCAGATTTCACACAAGTACACTGGAATCACACTGCACTGCGTGATGTCGCTACGGTAAAAGCACGTTGAAGCTGTACATGAGAGCTCGTGTACGCGCGTACTGCTAAAAAAAGTTGCGTTTCGCTAAACACACGAGTTTTCTACCGTTGATCACGAAAATAAAAAATAAAATAAATCCCGGGACGGACTGAAAAATCGGGGCGGGCGCTGACGATCAACAATCAATTATTTTTACTTGGCCTAATGGCTGATGATCGCCCCTCGGCGACTCGGACTGTGGCCTTTAGTTTGTTGTTGCCCCTCTACCGTTTCCTTTCCAGGCAGACAGTGATGAGAATGAGTTGCGACGAGAGATAGTCTTTGCCATTCGTAATCTCCACGCTATTCGGTAAGGACAATGTGTAGCATGAGGACTACAGGAAGCATCAGCGATCATTGGCATGATGGTGTTTTTTTTGTGGCAAAGTATGCTTGAAGAAAAGAAAGAGAACGAATGAGCGAGAGTGACCTATATGTTGTGATGGCTGCTACACTATTACCAAGAGCACCTATACACGAGTATTCAGCTGAAGTGGCTGGCACTCGGGGCTAGATTTGCAGTCACAGCTTGATTTGCCGTTTACGCCGTTTGCGCGAAGCTCAAGTTACACGTAACTATTTATTTTTATGGTGTGAGTGCAATGCTAGACTGAGACTTCCACATGACACCTTCCTTGATGCTATTAGAATATTATTGTTGAAGAAGTCCGCTGACTTTGATCTCATACTAGGAGTCATACAATCTACTTGTAATATACTGGCATGTACTCTTGCGTAGTGCACCTCCAGTAGCTTTCAACTACAGCACAACTCACGGACTGCTGTCTTGCTTTTCACGCCTGTTCTTGTCTACAGCGTCGGCCTTTTCACGCCAGTGCTGGCTTTCGAGGTGATGTGCAAGAAGCAGATTTCCAAGCTCCTTGTCCCCTCGTTGCGCTGTGTCGACCTTGTGGCCGCCGAGCTGCTGAACATCATCAAAGCATGCGGAGAGGGGGTAAGCCAGTTAATGTGTTGCTTTCTCTGAAATGGCTGCGGCTACCACTTCGGTCTGCACTTTGACCACCAATACATGAACTGTCTATGTATGTTTTGTGGCAGTCCATAGATTGAAATGTCGGGCAGCCGCGTGCGGAGGATGCAATCAGCCAGGGTGTCTCATAGACAGAAAAGATGTAGGAGTAATTTGTTATCAAATTGATGATTGAATTTTAACAGAGTTCAACTCGGATGGTGAGCCAATTAAATTACGGTGAAAAAGGAGAATGTCGCCGAATGTCTCAGTACTCCTTGTCAGTGTTGTGCCATTTTGTCGCACTCGCTGACTGTATATTACCTGGTTACGTTGGTGGACAGTTAGTCATAACTCGTAGCATTTTGTCCTTCTCCTTTTTCACCAGAATTGTAACAGGGATAGGTTTACCTACGGATAAAACTCCGTAACCATTTCCCCCCTACTGGCTAAGCATTCTTTCAAATACGGCCTGGCATTGGCAGGACGTACTGGTATCTTCCCGGTAGTAGAATGTAGGTGTAAATAGCGAAGAATATTGCAGTAGCTGCCAGGATAGTGCTCAATGTGTAAAGAACAGAGACAGAACTCAAAGGATTGACCCACATGGAATGGCAACAAATGTTAGCTTGTTTCGAAAAGCAATGGTCGCACTATAACAAAAGTTGATGACGTATAGAAACTTGGAGTGAAGAAGGGCAGAGAAAGAGACAATGCTACAGTGAGCTCGGGCGATTTAGATCTTGCCTCTAACGTGTCTCATCAGCGTAGCTTTTAAGAGAGTGACCGACTGAACCGAACTGATATGTGTGTTGATGTATTATTCAGCACGAGTGCATGCCGTCCCCCATCTAGCCTGCAATGTTGATGGGATTAGCAGGAGATGGCATCGTGTGATTCCGCTCACTGTTCCCATACCTGTGTCTGCTTGCCTGCGTTTGTGATGCCAGGTTGCCCGCTATCCCAACCTGCGCGACGAACTGGAGCGATTGGCCACGGAGCAATGCAAGGAGTTCTCTATCAACGCCAAGTCACACATTCAGATGCTCCTGGACACGGAACTTGCCTACATGAACACCAACCATCAGGAGTTCATTGGATTTGCAGAGTAGGAACATTGTTGTTGTTGTTGTTGTTGTTGTTGTTGTTGTTGTTGTTGTTGTTGTTGTTGTTGTTGTTGTTGTTGTTGTTGTTGTTGTTGTACTGCATTAATTTGTTGATGGCGCTTCTAGCTTTACTTCGGTGTGCTACTGTGGGCTCATCCGTTGGAGATTGCCTGTCTTGTCTAGCTATTGGAAAATCGGTGGAACTCAACTAGTACGTACTCTGATCAGTGATCACCCATGATCTTGCTTAGTAGTACGGATATTAACCAGATCATGGGTGCACTGGATCCATACTGAAGTATGCTAGGATATCATGGGTGCACTGCATCCATACTGAAGTATGCTAGGATATCATGGGTGCACTGCATCCATACTGAAGTATGCTAGGATATCATGGGTGCACTGCATCCATACTGAAGTATGCTAGGATATCATGGGTGCACTGCATCCATACTGAAGTATGCTAGGATATCATGGGTGCACTGCATCCATACTGAAGTATGCTAGGATATCATGGGTGCACTGCATCCATACTGAAGTATGCTAGGATATCATGGGTGCACTGCATCCATACTGAAGTATGCTAGGATATCATGGGTGCTCTGCATCCATACTGAAGTATGCTAGGATATCATGGGTGCACTGCATCCATACTGAAGTATGCTAGGATATCATGGGTGCACTGCATCCATACTGAAGTATGCTAGGATATCATGGGTGCACTGCATCCATACTGAAGTATGCTAGGATATCATGGGTGCACTGCATCCATACTGAAGTATGCTAGGATATCATGGGTGCACTGCATCCATACTGAAGTATGCTAGGATATCATGGGTGCACTGCATCCATACTGAAGTATGCTAGGATATCATGGGTGCACTGCATCCATACTGAAGTATGCTAGGATATCATGGGTGCACTGCATCCATACTGAAGTATGCTAGGATATCATGGGTGCACTGCATCCATACTGAAGTATGCTAGGATATCATGGGTGCACTGCATCCATACTGAAGTATGCTAGGATATCATGGGTGCACTGCATCCATACTGAAGTATGCTAGGATATCATGGGTGCACTGCATCCATACTGAAGTATGCTAGGATATCATGGGTGCACTGGATCCATACTGAAGTATGCTAGGATATCATGGGTGCACTGCATCCATACTGAAGTATGCTAGGATATCATGGGTGCACTGCATCCATACTGAAGTATGCTAGGATATCATGGGTGCACTGCATCCATACTGAAGTATGCTAGGATATCATGGGTGCACTGCATCCATACTGAAGTATGCTAGGATATCATGGGTGCACTGCATCCATACTGAAGTATGCTAGGATATCATGGGTGCACTGCATCCATACTGAAGTATGCTAGGATATCATGGGTGCACTGCATCCATACTGAAGTATGCTAGGATATCATGGGTGCACTGCATCCATACTGAAGTATGCTAGGATAAGAAGTACATGTAGCTCGGATACAAAGTACACAGTTTCCTGCTGTCCGAATGGGTGCGTCTTATCAGAGTTCCACTGCAGTTCCATGTGTTGCATGAGCAGTTGATAAGTTGTTGCCACATGTACAGGCCATGACCAACACATCATCTAGAGCCTAGAGCCGCATGAATGCCCTAAGTACAAGTACAGTAAAACCTGTCAAGGCGACCACTCGGATAAGACGACCACCTGTCCTAGAAGACCACTGAAACCAGGACCGAGGGATGCTATTTCCAGTCAAATGACCCTGGATAAGGAGACCACCTGGTAACAGAGACCATCTTGTGAAGGTCCCTTGAGCGGTCATCTTCGACAGGTTTCACTGTACATGAATTGATGTAACCATGGGCAACGATTGCCAGCAATACCCCCCCCCCCCCCCTGAATCTAGTTCCATATTTGTAAATGCTCTTGTCCCTGAATAGCTGGTTACATAACCCTGGCCTGTTGTGAGCTGTAGTGCCCTGTAGTCATGTGGCATGCCTGGTGCATACCTACATCTGATCTGATGGTCTGATACGGCATGCACCAACCCCATAGCGTACATGTCTGGTGCAGGTCCCTGCCGTACGCTGCAAACCTGCATTTGTCCATCTTTCAATCACAATACCAAAAGAGGCAAACCATTCCACAAAAAGGAGGGGCGCAATGAAAAAGCGCAAGCGTGGGATGCAGATCCAGTGGGCAATAACCAGGGCAATACACAGAAATATTGCCCGCTGGTGAGCGGGCGATACCGAGAAATACAGCACGCTTGCGGAAGGCGTTGATTGGCTGTAATACAGACAACCCTCACGTGGCATGCAATAGACTGTTTTCTGTCCTGCTGCTGCTGCTGCTATCATGGTTGCCTATAGTGCTCAGAAAGGGGGAAAAGCAAGTGGTGGCCCTGCACAGAGGAAAACTGCCAGTGATCAAGTGAGTCCGCTCATTTTTGTGCTTTTGTGTGTGTGTGTGTGTGTGTGTGAGCTTGAGTGTGTGTGTGTGTATGCACGTGTGTGTGTGTTTGCGTGTATGTGTGTGTGTATGTGGGGGGGGGGGGTATGTATGTATGTGTGTGGGTGTACAGGTCCTCCCTGAGGACCCTCGTTAGTAGATAATCTCTGGGCCATCGAAAAGTTATCTTATAACGAGACTTATCTTGTAGCAGGACTTGCAGCTAAAGGTGAAATAGGCACTATTTCGTACTTACCGGGGCTACCCTCGATACAACATAAATTATGGATGCTTCAACTCGTTGTAAGATAATTGAAAAACTCCAACATAACTCTTCCTTAAATGCAAAGCATCGTCCATATTCACAAATACGTAAATATAACACTTTTCCTCTTTCTGCTTTATCCTACATGTCTTGGCCTTGGTCCTGCATGGTCAATATTATCTTATACTGAGGGTTTGGCACTCCAGGGACCTGGGTAAAGGGTCGTTATAACGAATTTTATGTACTAACGGACTATGTTGTAACCGGACCTGTAAACAGTTGTATAGACCACGTTTCGCCAGGGGATTTCAGATTTCTATTTACTAACGGGGTTTATGCACTAACCGGACTCGTTATAATGAGGGAGGACCTGTATATGGGTGTACGAACCGACATACCGTTACCAGTGGCTATTTAGTATCAGCTTGCGAAGGGACCCGATAAAGTGTCTTCTGTTGATGACGAAAGACACGGAGCCCTCCGTACATTCACGTGCGAAATATCTCAGCCTGCGGACTTGTCGGTCATCAATGTCCCTCAGTAAACCACACTGTGTTGGCAGTTGTAAGGTGTACTTTCCCACAAGAGTACTGAACAGGAAAATGCCTATCAATATGGTTAACATACCAGTAGTTGGATGTCAGTCACAGCGTATACTAATTTCGTACTGTCTGCCAGGTGTTTGCTCATTTCCTTTGCTCTCACCATTCCTGGGGCAGATCTACCAGTATATTGCCATGCTGCCAAAAAAAGCTGAGCCCACCCCGTTGTTCATGTGTGCATACTTCTCTGTGTGTATGTGTATGTGTGTGTGGGTGTGCATGTGTATTTGTATTTGCGCACGCGTGACTGTGTGTAAATGTGTGTGTGCGTCCGTGCATGTGTGTGTGTGTGTGTGTGTGTGTGTGTGTGTGTGTGTGTGTGTGTGTGTGTGTGTGTGTGTGTGTGTGTGTGTGTGTGTGTGTGTGTGTGTGTGTGTGTGTGTGTGTGTGTGTGTGTGTGAATAACATGTGTGCGTTTGTGCTTGCATGCTTGTCTGTGGATTGCGAATGCTGTTGGTAGATCATTCGCAGGGGCTGGCTGATTATTAACAATGTTGGTGTGATCAAGTCTAAAGAGTACTGGTTCAAATTGTCGTGTAAGTGGGTATGCACATCATTCTTAGATCTCTGTGTCATGGCTACAATCCACTGTACAGTGTTACAGCATTGCATGGCTGCTATCTGAGTAGAGGCTCCTCTGTTGGCATTACTACTGGGAAGTGGTGAAGGGCTAGTATACACACGCCCAGATCACGTTACCAGACAGTAGACACCCTCAGCAAACAACGGTAACGCTATTTTTTACGGTACTCGTACCTGGATCACCCAAATAGCGTTGAAGCTGCAGCGTAAACACGTTATGTGGGCTGATTTATCGTTGTGACCAACAGTACGTGTTTTGGCCAAATATTGCATAGTCCGTACGCATTTCACCTTGTATCGCGTATATGGTGAAATAAATGGTTGTACCGCGCGAAATAAAAGCTATTCTCGTGGCAACAGTGTGCTAAAAATAGCGTACATCTTGCTAAAGGTCGAACCCAAATCACGGTATTTTCCCACTTACGGTAATACCGTTACCACGTAACGCTTTTTGCTAAGGGTGTCTAGTATTGTGAAGTAACCGTATTATCGAAGCTACTCACCAGCTCTTGAAAATACCGCCATTCCGGCAACAGGCTCTCAGCTGCACCAAATAGATAAATAAATATCTTTGCCAATATTTCGCCCATTGGGCATCATCAGGGCATGCGCCCAATGGGCGAAATATTGGCAAAGTTATTTATTTATCTATTTGGTGCAGCTGAAAGCCTGTTGCCGGAATGGCGGTATTTTCAAGTGCAAGAAATACGCTGCAATGGAGTTTGGGAATTCTGAAGATACTCACCAGCTGTTTGATTCAATTGCATGGCCACTGTACATATCGTAACCATATTGGGAACTTCATGCGTCGATTTCGTTGTAGTGTCGATTGTATTGCTTTTTGATTTTGCTGGCCAGGAGCAGGAGTAAGCTATCGAGTCATCTTGAACAGTGCTGGGTGAATTGAGCCGAGTCAGATGATCCCTCGTGCCAATTGATTGACTGCAGATTGCCGTGCACGGCCACCTGTTCTTATTCTTTTTGCCGTTGTCGTTGTGAAGCTCGTTGAAGCTTTTTGAGGTTTGTTGAAGCTTGCATCAATAGCGATGTTCTGCTCAACGTGAAACGTAGAGAAACTAGGTAGAAACATGTGTCCAGGTTTGAATCCACGGCTTCGCTTGTTTTGGGTCCAGATTTCTACTGGTGCTTTTTTCTAATACCAAGAAAGCTGCCAAATTTGGAGCGGGGAATTCCCAGAACACATTCCACGTCGTTTCTTTATATGAACGTAGAGCAGAGCAGGTTTCGTATACGTTCCGGGAGCGCGGGGATGCGTGATATTCTTCGCGTCGCGTTCCCGTCGCGTTGCGTTCCCGTCGCATAGGGCAGAACATCGCTGCTATCCTGGATCAGCAGAGCCGAACAAACCCTTTGCATTGTACGTTGTGTGTTGTTCTGAGCTGAGCATTCCCTACCCCGATGTTATTTGAGATCACGAATATTTGTAGTTTTGTGTAGTAGCTGTAGAGTACTCACTGTGTAGCTCTGCTTTACTCTGTTTTACTCGGTTCTCTGTTTGTGTAGCCGAAACTCTCACCTGGTACAGAGACGAGACGGTGAGTCGGGCCACTGTACTTCTTACGCTACATGCATACTACACGCATGCATGCACGCACACGCACACACACACACACACACACACACACACTACTACTACTACTACTATGTACAGCTACCCTATCGGGCCACGCCGCTCCCAGAAGCGGGAGACAACGACAAGAAGAGAGAAGAGAAGAGAGAGAAATCGCAAAGTCAACAATATTTGGCATGGCGTTGCAAGTCCTGTGGCCTTGAGAACCGTCTTTCGCAATGCTCGCATTCATGAGGGCAGTTGTACACACACACACACACACACACACACACACGCACACACACACACACACACACACACACACACACACACACACACACACACACACACACACACACACGCGCACACTTCAAGCACTCTAGCTACTACTCTCCATGCCTGCCTAGCTACACGTACATGCCAGCCCATCTACCTGCCTACATGCCTTCCTGCCTACGTGCCTACATGCCTACATGCCTACATGCCTACATGCCTACCTGCCTACCTGCCTACATGCCTTCCTGCCTACATGCCTACCTGCCTACATGCCTACATGCCTACATGCCTTCCTGCCTACATGCCTTCATGCCTACATGCCTACATGCCTACATGCCTTCCTGCCTTCCTGCCTACCTGCCTACATGCCTTCCTGCCTACATGCCTTCCTGCCTACCTGCCTACATGCCTTCCTGCCTACATGCCTACATGCCTACATGCCTACATGCCTACATGCCTTCCTGCCTACATGCCTTCCTGCCTACATGCCTTCCTGCCTACATGCCTACATGCCTACATGCCTACATGCCTACATGCCTTCCTGCCTTCCTGCCTACATGCCTACATGCCTTCCTGCCTACCTGCCTACATGCCTACATGCCTTCCTGCCTACATGCCTTCCTGCCTACCTGCCTACATGCCTTCCTGCCTACATGCCTTCCTGCCTACCTGCCTACATGCCTTCCTGCCTACATGCCTACATGCCTACATGCCTTCCTGCCTACATGCCTTCCTGCCTACATGCCTACATGCCTACGTGCCTACGTGCCTACATGCCTACATGCCTTCCTGCCTACATGCCTACATGCCTTCCTGCCTACATGCCTACATGCCTACATGCGTTCCTGCCTACATGCCTACATGCCTACATGCCTTCTTCACAAACTACGGGCACAGTGATCAAAGAGAAAAGATGACTCTGTAAAAATAAGGCTAATGACTTTCATGATGGCATTAGTTCCCTGTTGGTGCTGACCGGTAACAGTTGTAATGTAATGAGTGTGTTTGCCATACTTCACCAGTACGCGTATGGTGATGGCGAGACATCTGTGAAATAAGTGCTGTACGATCGCTGTTATAATTATGTGCTGGTGGTATGAAAGATTTCTGTAGCATGTACTGGTAATCCTGGTATTGTGAAAAATTGCTGTAACGTACCGTAGTGACGCACATAAAGGCACATGCGCTTATGAGTGAGTTTTTGCGTTATTTGCTATTTTTTGCGGCTCGTTTTGTCTCACACATAGGCGCATGCGCTTGAGTTGCTAGTGTACCGGTGCCATGCATAATTATGCACATAGTGCAATACCGCAATGCACATTGAACTATGTGAACATGGTGTTTTTGTGGTGTGTGTGTGTCGCGGGATGGACTGCATTTACGTTCACTTATAAGCCCATGCGCTTACTTGTGAGGGTGCTCTTATGCCCGGGTATAGGTACATGCGCTTATATGCGCATCACTACGGTAGTAAACTACACGCAAAAACATGTCCATGTTGGTAGTACCGTTGCTGGCTTGCTGCAGTGTACTCTCGCACTGATGTGCGCATACGACATGGGAAGCTATTCACGGGTTTGGAAAGCATGTGCTTGTTCCTGCGTGTTGTATTTCTGTACACTGGCATATGCGAATGCAGGAAGACGACCAGAAATACATGATTCGTTTGGAGAATGTTCGCTTCAGAGAGATCCAGGAGACTGGACACTTCAGCTTTACAAGCAAGCATACAGTTGTCCTTTACAACACAGAAAACAAGTAAGAAGAGTCTACTGGAAGATTAGGCAATAGTTACCAAACAAACTGCACTGTATTTTCATCTGTCTTTTGTTCTGTCTGTCTGTCTGTCCGTTCGTCTGTTTGTGTGTCCGTCTGCCTGTTCATCGGCCAGTCTGTCCATTGGTGTGCCTGTTCATCAGTCTGTCTGTCCATTCGCCAGTCTGTCCTTCGGTCTGTCTGTCCATTCGCCTCTCTGTCTAATGGACAAGAGATTGATTAGCGTTATCCCGTCCTGATGTCAATAATCCTCAGTATCCTGCATTGCTCCTGTTCGCTTGACCAGCCGATCATGGGCCCTGATCCCTGAGGCCTGGTCCCTGGTCCATAATCTCTTGCTATCCGCCCTGTGTGTAGGATCTGCAAGGTCTCGATTTTTTCTTTTCTTTTTCATGCATGGGCGCATCTGTGTGTGCATGCATGCTCGTAGGGTTGTATTGGGCTTGTGTTTATGTATGCATGCGCCCATGCTATGTTATGTGCGTGCATCAACAATGATTTTAATTTTTTGAATGCAGGAACATCTTCAAGGACATCAAAGAGCTGGAGCTGGCCGCGGAGTCGGAGGAGCACCTCGAGTTGTGGATGGCTGCTTTCCTGCGCGCCGGTGTATACCCTGATCGAACGGCTAGCTCAAAGGCAGAGAAATCAGCTGTATGTGAAAAGAGTATTCTTGCATGCACATGGTACTCCAACGGGAATTGACTCTGTGTTCAGATTTTCTTGAGCATGCCATATGCAAGGGGGTTTGAAGAACAACTATACTATAGCTCTTCCAGCAGTGAGGGAGGAGTGTATATCTGGTGAAATTAGTCCCTCCACCTTTCACCTCTCACCTGTCCTATGTTCAGGTCCTAATTTCCTCTCTCCTCTGCCTCTCTCTTTTTCTTTCTCTCTCTCTATCTCCTCTTTCTATCTATCTATCCATCCATCTATCCATCTTCTCTCCCTCCCTCCCACCCTCTCCTCTGCCTCCCTCCCTCCCACCCTCTCCTCTGCCTCTCTCTTTTTCTTTCTCTCTCTCTCTCTCTCTCTCTCTCTCTCTCTCTCTCTCTCATCTCTCTATCTATCTATCCATCTATCCATCCATCTATCCACTCTCCCTCCCTCCCACCCTCTCCTCCAAGCCTTATCTGGTAGGAGGTACGGGGGGAGAGAGAGACATGTTAAGTAGCAGGTTGTGCCATAGGCATGAATGTACTTATGTTGGCTGCTGCCTCTTCTTTCCATCTGTTGCTGTTCAGGGTCCCGAGACCTACGCCACCGACCCACAGATGGAGCGCCAGGTGGAGGTGATCCGCAACCTGGTTGACTCCTATGTGGGTATAGTACACAAGACCATTCTAGACCAGGTACCCAAGTCCATTGTGCACCTACTTGTCAACCAGGTGAGAGACAACCGTGTTACTTTGTTGTCTCCTGAAGTCCGTGGCTTCGAACAAATCAACACACTCTGCAGTGGTGTGTGCGCGTGTGCGTGCGTGTGTTCATGTGAGTATTCAGACGTCTGTAATCATTGGACAGGAGAGAGTTCTCTATGTCTGTGGATGAAACATGTATGTGCTTTACCATTATATTATTAAGGGCCAAATTCAAATTCCTTTTCTGTCACTCTGGGTTTTGTGTTGAAACACACTCATCAGATAGGCAACTGAATGTACTAAAGTGTGTACATGGATGATGATGTGCTTGTGACCTTCAACGTATGTGTGTGTGTGTGTGTGTGTGTGTGTGTGTGTGTGTGTGTGTGTGTGTGTGTGTGTGTGTGTGTGTGTGTGTGTGTGTGTGTGTGTGTGTGTGTGTGTGTGTGTGTGTGTGTGTGTGTGTGTGTGTGTGTGTGTGTGTGTGTGTGTGTGTGTGTGTGTGTGTGTGTGTGTGTGTGTGTGTGTGTGTGTGTGTGTGTGTGTGTGTGTGTGTGTGTGTGTGTGTGTGTGTGTGTGTGTGTGTGTGTGTGTGTGTGTGTGTGTGTGTGTGTGTGTGTGTGTGTGTGTGTGTGTGTGTGTGTGTGTGTGTGTGTGTGTGTGTGTGTGTGTGTGTGTGTGTGTGTGTGTGTGTGTGTGTGTGTGTGTGTGTGTGTGTGTGTGTGTGTGTGTGTGTGTGTGTGTGTGTGTGTGTGTGTGTGTGTGTGTGTGTGTGTGTGTGTGTGTGTGTGTGTGTGTGTGTGTGTGTGTGTGTGTGTGTGTGTGTGTGTGTGTGTGTGTGTGTGTGTGTGTGTGTGTGTGTGTGTGTGTGTGTGTGTGTGTGTGTGTGTGTGTGTGTGTGTGTGTGTGTGTGTGTGTGTGTGTGTGTGTGTGTGTGTGTGTGTGTGTGTGTGTGTGTGTGTGTGTGTGTGTGTGTGTGTGTGTGTGTGTGTGTGTGTGTGTGTGTGTGTGTGTGTGTGTGTGTGTGTGTGTGTGTGTGTGTGTGTGTGTGTGTGTGTGTGTGTGTGTGTGTGTGTGTGTGTGTGTGTGTGTGTGTGTGTGTGTGTGTGTGTGTGTGTGTGTGTGTGTGTGTGTGTGTGTGTGTGTGTGTGTGTGTGTGTGTGTGTGTGTGTGTGTGTGTGTGTGTGTGTGTGTGTGTGTGTGTGTGTGTGTGTGTGTGTGTGTGTGTGTGTGTGTGTGTGTGCATGCGTACGTGTGTGCATGCATGTGTGTTGTGTGTCACAGATCAAGAACTTCATTGCTAAAGACATGCTGCCGGCCTTGTACTCGGCTGATCATGTAAGTGTGTCATGGTACATGGTGGCACAAACTACGCAAATCCGGCACACGAGAAGAAGAGGCATTGGGTTTAGTGCAAAACACTGGTGTCCACACTACACCACCCCATTACCACCCCACTCCAACACTGTTGTCCACACTACACCACCCCCATTACCACCCCACTCCAACACTGTTGTCCACACTACACCACCCCATTACCACCCCACTCCAACACTGTTGTCCACACTACACCACCCCCCATTACCACCCCACTCCAACACTGTTGTCCACACTACACCACCCCATTACCACCCCACTCCAACACTGTTGTCCACACTACACCACCCCCATTACCACCCCACTCCAACACTGTGTAGGAGTATACTGTATGTACTGTCTGCCACACTTTCCGGTTCTCCTTTGCTGGTGCACTCAGTGACTGTGCTTGTCTTCAGCGCAGAACAGGATTACACTCACACCCTCGGTTATCTGGACTCCAAAGCAGGCACTTCGGTCTACCGGGCACCCTTTGGACCAGTTTCAGTGGAAATATTACTACTCTTTTGTCACTTTTCGTGGAAATATTACTACTCTTTTGTCACTTTTTGTTGAAAGAGTGACGTCATATGCCATATCTATGGCATTTCCCCATCAAAATGTATGTGATTCGGAGCTACGGACATTTCAAAGTTACGGGCAGTGCTCGGTCCCGAGCCGCCTGGATAACCGAGGCATGAGTGTATACACGTATGAGATGTGATGCAGGAATTCCTGACTGCTATTATTGTATTCAAATTAGGTGTGCATCGGTATGTGTGTGTGTGTGTGTGTGTGCGTGCGTGCGTGTGTGCGTGCGTGTGTTTCTCTGCTCCATCCGCCGTGTCCACTCGCACAGGGCTCGTTGATGGAGGAGAGCAAGGCGGAGGTGCAGCGGCGTGACGAGACACTACGCATGTACCAGTCCAGCAAGGCTGCACTCAAGATCATCGACGGCATCAACAAGACTACCGTCTCGACGCCCACACCACCGGCCGTCGCTAATAACATTCGAGTGGACGCACTGTAAGTCACCGTAGTACCGCCGTGTCTGACCCTCTGAGACCAGGATGGTTGAATTTGATCGTTCACTTCAGTAATATATTGCAATTCGTAACCGTCGTCATGGTAAAACATGTCTTTTCTTGGAGGAGAGTGCTGTGTGTGGTATACACTGTGATCTGCTGTCACTGACCTTGGCACTCTCTTGCCTGTTGCAGGGACAGTTCGCCGGTAAAGGCCCGACCTGCTCCGCCGCGCCCTGCTCAATCTCGGCCCGGCCCTCCACCACAGCCAAGGTATGCTGCTACTGCTAATACACAGTTGTGTACTGTATGTGTAGCTGTGGTATGGTGCATAGTGATTGTAATGTGCATTCTGCTGATGAGGCCATCATGCCAAGTCACAGCCATCCTCGCGCATATCATCCACATGCAGGACAGACTACTTGTAACAAGCTATGTGTCCATCAACTACAAGTACATGACGATTGTACAACGAGTCAGGAGCACTATGCGTCCTCGCCTTGTAACATGCTGTCAAAATCGAAAAACATGTTAAACTACCAAGCAAGGCTTCTTTATATATAAGTACATGTACAGTGCTGCAAGGTGAGATCCAACCCCGCGCAGCCTGTAAAGCTGTGGCCGAGGGTGGATTTCGCCTTGTAGCATTCCCACTCGCTGAACACATGCTATAAATTATGGAACCAGAGAGCTCGGATGTTGCGCCAATGTAGTTACGGATAAATAAAGGAAGGACAAAATGTTATGAGTTATGGCCAACTGTCCACACAGTTTCTAGATCTTATACAGTCAACAAGTGCGACAACAAGGCACACACTGACAAGGAGTACCGAGACATTCAACAAGGCACAAACTGACAAGGAGTACCGAGACATTCAACAAGGCACAAACTGACAAGGAGTACCGAGACATTCAACAAGGCACAAAACTGACAAGGAGTACCGAGACATTCAACGACCCGACGCCTAGCTCTAACACATCTCCGAGGCGCAAACCAACAACCTTCCAACTTGGAAGGCTCTGGTTAGGAAAGGTCCTAAGAGGGGAAAGAAAGCGCAACAAAGACGAGCACGGGCTACGGTAAGTCCCACGGCAACAAAGAATCCCGAACGTTACTGGATGATGACTAGTAAGACAATTGAACATACCGGCCTTACTACAACTCGACGACGCAAAGCAACAGACCACCTAACTAAAGTGTTGTTACTTCAGAAGCTCAAGTTTATGTAATAAACATAGAAGGGAAGCTGAGCGATGACAAATTGATTCTTCCTTTATCCCCTCTTCTCACGTCGTTCTTCTTTCTCTTCTCTGCTCTTTCTGATTCTTGCACAGGCGGCCCCCAAGACCTTGAGAATCTGTTCACAACTGCGTATTATGTAAGCTCTAGCAGAACTATAGACCTGTTTTATCATTATTGTTATTATTATACATTGAATGACAAAACATATTGATTATTATCCTTTTGAGTGGTTGGCTTGCATTGAATATCCCTTTGGTTGAACTTCTCATATTTTTAAACTATTTCCCAGGCAGTAGTTTATGACAGCTTCCGTGTAGCGCCTCCTGACAGTTTTTGACTTTGTTGCCCTTCTTTTGATCGCTAGTGGTGCAATATAATAGGAGCTTTTTTTCTTCCTCTATTGGTGGATCGGCTGTGTTTTCAGCGAGAGAATGTGCTGCTGTGTGCCAGTTTCTCGGCTACTGCTGTGTTATCATTTTCTGACTGCATGTGCCCTGATGCGCTGTAACTGCTTGTGCGACTTAGCTGTACATATTTCTTGCTTTTTACTCTCGTGTTGTTTGCCCTCCTCGAACTCTGTGAACAGACTTGATACATATAGCTTGTATCAGCCTGGCCATGCTTTTGCTGCAACTCTATTGTTATTGCTGGCGCTGCTGCTGCTTTTATGCCTGATAGATGCCCACATGCGCTATGGTGGGTGTCTTGCTGCAGATTCTGACTCTGAGCTTACTTGACCTTGTTTCTTTCACAATGATGCCACACAGAACACCACCCTGTACATATACTTCTGTACTATCGCCACTCGGCTTGATTATTCCAGCAATGCTGCCCCCTGCATGGATTTGTGATACACTGGTAGTGCAACCACAGGCTACCAGCACTTTTATCTGTGTGGGACAGACAGACACACACTCGCAAGTACAGACAGACACACACTCGCAAGTACAGACAGACACACACTCGCAAGTATAGACAGACACACACTCGCAAGTCTGCCGCTGTGTGGCTACTGTAAAAGTGCAAATACGTCCTGTTAGGGGCCATCCGTAAATATAGATATTTATTTAGAAACGAAAACTAGTCGTTTAGGGGGAGGGGGGAGGGGGTTGAGCGCCTGTTCGTTTCTCGAATAATATCGACGTACATTTTGCATGTGTGAGCATGTTAATAAGAAAAAAGACCAAAAATACCGATACTATGTACCATTTGTATGTGTTCGTTTCTCAGGGAGGGGGGGGGGGAAGGGGGGTTGAAGAGAAACGACTAGTTTTCGTTTCTAAATAAATTTTACGGAAGGCCCCTTAGTGAAGAATTCGGCTGTAATGATTGCATGTACTTGGTACATAATTGTTCTGTTGTAGAATCTCAAAATCGCCTACCTGTGGTTTGTAGGGTCCGGCGGATTCTGCCGGCAGAAAAATTGGCAGAATTCGGTACTTTTTCTGGTAAGTTTCATGCATGTTTGGTATGTGGATAAAAAAAAATGGAGCAGAATTCGAGGAATTGCCCGCCATAAGGTTTGTATGGTTCTGCCAATTTCACTGCTTTTCGAGCAGAATCCGCCGGTACGCGGTCCCTACCTGCGGCTTCGAAAATAATTGGATGTGAATTAACCAACGCTAGCGCTACATACTACATCACTCCATGCATACATGTATTTCATTTATGGCGTCATTCAACAACTAACTTCTCAATATTCTTTTTAAAATTATAGGCTGAATGAAGTGTACTCTTTTCAACATCGATACTTCTGGACTTGTGCATCCCACTAGCACTACAAATACAGTACAATAAATTAGAAGTCTGGTAGATCTACTCGTACTTTGACAAAACGGATCTGGGGCGTTACTCTTGATGAAGGTAGGATCGCATTTCCGGATCCCCTTGTAGATCTACGACGGCCAGTTCGAGCCTATCGGGATTCTGGCAAGTTCCGTTTCGGACACCATGCGCGATATGCATGTCGTACTGATCGATTGGTAAAGAAAATAATTGCTCCACCACGAAAACGAAGCCGATTTGTCTCTTTATAGCAGAGTCCAAAGTGCACACGTACATACACTGTACTAAGGGGATCAAAAAGTTGTAGAGTACTCTCGCCTTGGTACTACTACAAGTACAAGAAGAAGCCAACAACAATTTGTTCTCTTTGTGCCACTCTGCAATCGCTTGCCGGGAAGCAAACGGCAGTGAATCGTTGAGCTACCTATGATGTAGAAACTACCACAGATACAGGAATCGTGAAGGGTGGTTGTGACGGATGGAGGATTTCTTGTCATCTATCAACAACAAACAGTACAAGATCTCGCCAATATCATTCTAAATTCCAACTCTATCTACACATTTTAGACCAATCACGACAAATGGAAACAGCAGAAGGGCGCGGAGAGGTGTGCAATGGCGGTTTCCCCAGCCACATAATTCTCGGAAACAGGACTTTGTTGATAGGAAGTCGCGCCCAAAGGAACCAAAACTGCCCACGTGTCTCCTCGAGGTAGTGAATCGAACTGAACACGAGCCCAGACGTACGGTACGGGAGTTCAATTGACTCGCGAGGGGGGTATGGGCCAATGGTCATTTCCCTAGACAATCACAGCTGGAACACCTGTTCATTAGGTGCATTGCGCAGAAGCGGATTAGGTTGTCAGGTCGCAGGAAGAAGCAGTTACCATCCAAGTTGAGAAAGCATTCATCATGGTGAGTTTCACTTCCAGTCTTTCCGACAAAGCTACCTAGATTTTAGTAGTTTGCCTATGGATGATGGCTGTGATGATGGAGATGGCGTATAATCGGCCTTGGACGGCAGTGTAAGTGTGTTTGGCTTGTCTGTATGCCCTGTCTTCGTGCAGGCATCCGGTGTAGCAGTTTCCGACGAGGTCAAGGCCGCTTGGAATGACATCAAGCTGGGCAAGAAGGTCCGTTACTACCTTCTCAAGCTCAGTGATGACTTGAAGGAGATCATTGTTGAACAGAAGGAGGCTGACAAGTCAAAGGGCTTCGACGACTTCGCCTCCATGCTTAAGGCCAACTTCATCAACAACTGCCGATATGCTTTCTTCGACTTGAACTTCAAGAACAGCGAGGGAATCGAGAAGGACAAGCTCGTCTTCTTCTGCTGGTACGTCTTTAGTACTTTCGCAAAGGAGCGTAATGATTCGAATTGGCTGCTTGCCTCTTTAAATGTCCTGCATTATATACCCCGGTTGTTTGTATATTTTGTATTGTTTTTTTAGTACTCTTTCCTAACAAATGATCGCCGAAGTGGAAACCAATAATTCGTTCTTTTTGGCAATGTTATTCCATTTCCTGACCAGTCTTTTTCTTGTTCTGTTTGCCATTTGTGCTGCAGGGCACCCGACAGCGCCAAGATCAAGGAGAAGATGTTGTACGCTTCCTCCAAGGACGCCCTGAAGAAGGAACTCAGCGGTGTTCAGGTCGAGTACCAGGCCACCGGCCCCGATGAGCTCGAAGTAGGAGACATTCTCGCAAAGTGCGACCGGTAACCAGCATACCACAACTATTACAGACTCTTATTCTTACTATAAACTTGCAAAACCTGCATAGAACACAAAATATTTAAATCCAATGGTCCAATGGTTCTCTTGTCGTCTCGAGTGTCTGATCTCGTTTGTAATGTTGCTTGCAGGCAACGCATCTTTGTGGTTTGAATGCATGCTTTGGGGAAGGGACGTGGTCATCACTGCATGTACATATAAATTGTATCTTGTTTGTCTGCGGTCTGGCATTTTCAAGACATCACACATTTGTCCAGTAATTTATTGTTTGTGAATGTCGGAGTGTCCACACACTCGGTTTCCGTGTGAGCCAAGTCTCCACTGGCTGTACATCCGCATGGGCATCCGGCCATTGTTTGCTGCTGTACACATTGGATAGGTATAATGTATTCACAGTCCACTACAGTAATTGTGTTGAACCAGACTTTCTAGAACGGGTCTTCATTGATTTGATGCGTCCACCGAAGGGAGAATGATGAATCCAGGGTTCGTATGATCTTGGGACTTCTTATTTCTTAGATTGCCATGGGCAAATCATTGCCCTTGCCTGCCCTCATGCGCTTGTCAACGTAATGCTGCATTATGCAGATTCAGCTTGAAGTTCCAGTTTCACTGTTTCCTGATACCGCAGACGACCTCCTTTTTTGATCTATCACAGCCCCAATCAGGCTCCGTGTGGGAGATGTTAGATGCATATTGCAAGTAGTACAGTTTTAGACTTAGTCCAGGCTACACTACTGTTATACAGGCGGTGGGCGTTCATGCTGTCCACATAGAAAAGCTTTCGTAGACCTACAGCTTTATCCAACATGGAAGTACAGTCATGTACACACATTCGTCGTACAAACTCATGATCAGGTACGACTTTGTAGTACATTACTCACTATTTTTCAACATCATTATTGTACTCTTTTCTTGCACATTCGTGGATCGATATCGCGGGTTTTATGCAAATAATTCTCGAAAACGTAGAAATTTGCCCGTTTGCGGAGTCGCGGCCGGCCTGTACCGCGTAGACTACTGCCGTACTGGCTCGGGTGTACGAGTACTGCATGCATGCTAGCTGCAAGCGCGCTGTGGGGGCAGACCAGACAGCAGACGGTGGTCAGTGACATTGTAGTTTGCAGCTGTTTGTCTACAACTGTTTTACAAGAGACTGATTTCATGCAGTTCTGTTGCGTTGAGTGTTGCAGTCGTCAAGTAGTTTGTAGGATATGCAGTTGGTTGATGCCATTTTGCAGAATTCTCCCCAACTTTACGCTGTGGGTGTGTAGGACGATTGGAATAGTTTGCCCGCATAATATTAGTTTCGGCGAAGTGTGCTTTTCAACACCCCGATCCAGTCCCACTCTGTCAACTCCTGGTCACTTCCGAAACGAGGTACCTTTGTGGTTTGGGAACTTGAGAAGGAGTGAGGCACTAGCCATGGCGTCCTCGCCCGAACCAGCGCCCGGAATGGGAGTATTTGTTGTGGTGAATGGAGACGAGGACCACTGCAGACCTGATGGAATTCGGTGAGTACTGGAAATATGGCCACGTGTGTGCGACTTGGCAGCCTTTTGGTTTGTCTTTGTATTTTATGGATTCTCCGCAGGCCGTAGCCTAAATCGAGGGAGTCTCCGTCATTTCTTGTAAAATATAGCTCGAAAGATGCTGCTAAGCGTTTCTCAGTGCCTTCCAATGTGTGCAGGTGGTTGCTTGGAAAAAGGTACTCAGAACTATTCGTGGCTGAATGATAATTTTATTTGAATGTCCATTTGCGGCAGCATTTCTCTGCTATTCCATTGCCTGTGAAAATACAAATCTACACAACGTCACAAGCGCCATGTGGAGATATCACGAATTCTATACAGGCAGTTGAATGTTTGCCACAAGATAATGTCGAATGTCGCCTGGGAGAATAACTTTCCTGCTTTCACTGGCACTTGTGTATCAGTGGTGTACGGGTGGTCAGTGCTTGTAAGCGATTTCATACTCTGATGCACCAACTTCCTTCTGAAATAAGAAGTGCAGGCGCCAATAGCAGAAATGGAATCCGGAATGGTCAAGCTCGTCACAAGTCCTCTCTTCCAACTCTGGAACCTCCTTTACCAGAGGAAGAGGGGTTGAGATAGCGGGGACGAATGCAATCTTGGTCACGAGGTATCATGCCAGAGGATTTGCCATTGCAGCGTCAACCGAGATTGTGGAGCTACTAAATTTCTGCATTACTGTATAGCAGGAAATTTTCGGACGGAAATGTTTTCGGACAAAGCCGAATTTCGACATTTCGTACGGATTTTATTTTCGTCCAATGGTGCATGCTAAATGCACTTGTTTGCTTGCGGTACGCATGTATAGTGTACATAACTTCACAGGAACAAATTTTAGTACGGAATTAATTTTAGTACAAAAGAGGGCGTGTACGAAATCGTACGAAAATAAATTCCGTCCGAAAATTTCCTGCTATACAGTATCTAAGTAGCACGCCTGGGTTAGCAGGACATGTCAATAAGCCTGGGCCTGTGCTGGCTTTTGGAGGACTCAGGTCATGCAGACCGAATCCACCCAAAAACATAGTGTCTCCGGTCAGAATATGCCTCATTTCGAGAAGTACAAGGGGAGAGATATGCATGTGTATATCAGGGTTCTCGCCAAAGCGAAATATTGGGGCGCTGCGCTCTCCTTCACTGTTGACTGCCCCCGTTTTCTAAATGAATGCGCCACCCATCAGAGTGCGAGCGCTACCTTTTTATATGCATGGTAACTTACATATGTAGTAGCACAACACAAAATGGCGGTAAAAATCACAACATTTTGGGTCCGATGTCCCCCCCCCCCCTTCACTTTTTGTTCTGGCTATAACCCTGTATATTCTGTAGTGTGACTACACGCAGCCAGGCACTGTTGCCGTGGGAACGCTAGCAGATCTGGCCGCACTCCGGAAAGTACTAAGTATGCGATAATCATGTGAAGTGACTGGTGAAATCCCTGCTGAAAATGTGCCCGGTGATTTCAATAAGCGCCCATTCTGCAGAGCTACGCAAATTACGCGGGAAAAGGCCAAATGTGTGATTATGCACGCGGCCGTGTAATCCTATATTCAAAACCGCCATGCCAAAATACATGTATAGGATGTCAGTGTGTCTTTGTTTCCCCTTGTGTGGATTTTTTTGGAGTACGCTTGCATTGTGTGTCGCACTGTGCTGTCGGGGAATTTCTCCGTTCTGAACCATTTCTCCTGCTTTCTGTCCTCAGATGTGGCCGCAGTTATGTAGTAACGCCGTACAATACAGTATGATGCAGTTCTGCTGTACACTCCAGTGATACAATATGATGCAGTGTGCTGCTTTGATACAACACAATACAGTACAATGCACTGTGCAGTAATGCAATCATCATACATTGGCTATGTCTCAACTTGTAAGAAGAACTGCAGAGCAGCAGTTACATATGCCCACCATGGCCCTACACAGTCTGGGTCAATCAAGGTCTTCGTCAAACTAGAAGAACAATGATCAACTACTTGTACACTGTGAATAATGCCTCGCATGGCTATTCAGAACCAATGTTGCAGTCGGCCCTA
Organism: Sycon ciliatum; assembly: GCF_964019385.1. NCBI lineage: Eukaryota > Metazoa > Porifera > Calcarea > Leucosolenida > Sycettidae > Sycon > Sycon ciliatum. Next base: position 45,568,142 of record NC_088643.1, read on the forward strand.
CACTGCCAGCCTTACTTTACGTGCTTTCTCTCCCGTGATCCCCAACTTTCTATGAATGCTTGAATGAACTTGCTCAGTCATGTTGGCAACGAATGCCGCCCAAACAATTGTTTTGCAATCGGTGGACCGGAATGAAAGGTACTTGTACAACCAGGTGCAACGTAATGCCAAGGAAGACGGAACCCCACGGCGTCCCACTGATCCCCCGGAGTAATTCCAATTTAAATAAATAGCAAAGCGCATGCCATGTGCATGGGCCCAGGGGACTCCCCCGTCACCTCATCTGCAAAATCATCTGCGTGCCCGGCTGAACGTGGCTCAATTTTAGCCGATGTGCTCACTGCCTTTCGCGTAAAATTATAATGGACATCTTGTGCGTCGCTAATGCCGGAAAATGTGTTGGTAACACCTGAAGTTGAACACTCCTTTATGTGATGTTGGAGCTGTAGGCAATGGGTATATGTACATTCTGATATAAGAAAAAAGAAGAGGAGAAACCAATGTATCCCGAACGCCTCTGCATATTCACAATCTATATAATACGATAACTAACGCTTGCCATGTATAAGCGATTCTTTGGGTAAGTAAAGGAGGTGACTGCATGTGTGGTGCCTGTTGGAAGAGTATGGTCACAACCTATTAGCTCTCGGTAGTGTCTGTCAAACATGTGGCATTTGGCACCTGCGATATGTGACGTTCATATCGGGTGTCATTTGCGGAATTGCTTTGCTGCTAACCAGCTGCTGCTGATTTCCATTTCAAAGTCTAAACCTGTGGAACATGCTCAATGCCATCCTACACTGCTATCAACTTGTGATCTTTGGTCGTTGCCACTCCGCACAATTCCAGCCGTTTAGGGGCCGTCATGAGTTCTCTGGAGCAGAGGACGTTTTCTTTACTCTTTGTCCCGGTGGCTTTCATGAACCCGTCCTTGCCATGTGTTTGTATGTGTGTTTACTGATGTAGATCCTTCTTTCATGATCGAATCGGGCACTGTCGAATTGTGACAAGTTCGAGATCTTACAGCAATGAGAAAACATTTGTGACACTGGAGTTTTCCAGCCCCGGCCACTCTCGTCAGGCAGTTGAACAGTAAGCCTAAGAGTCACATCCCTTTCTTCTTCTTCTTGTCCAGATCACACGATTTGTTTATACATGTACGTGCTGCGCAATCAGTCAAGGAACTCCACCTTTTCAAAGAAAACTTGTTTCTCCCGCAGAACACACGCACGCACACACATGACAAAAATCGGCTCAGCGCCAAAACATGTTTTGACTGGAATACATGTTTCATATTGGGAGTCTCCATTTAATATTAGGGAGGTTTCGCTCCACGTAATTACGTGTGAAAATCCGTATGTCGTACACGCTGGAGAGCAAGGGCAGCTTTCATACGTAAATCTCTCTACGGATTTCCGTAGGAAAGCTCTTTCCTACGTTGGGTCCTCCGTAGGACTTTTTGAAATATTTTTCGCGCTTTCCAGATTTATCCATGGCAACGTTCAAGCCGTGTGAAATGCAAGGTACATACCACGTGGAAAACAAAATGGAAAGCGCGGTTTCGGTTTGTGGTGTATGCGGTGGGCACATGCAGTCTCCAAAGCAACAAGGCATGATTGGTAGTCGTGGAGAAATCACGTAGAGCGAAACACAACAGCGCTGATTTTTACGTATGAAAATTACGTGCAGTTCCTACGTTATTTTCATACGCAATTCCGTAGAGCAAAAGATCAGACGTGCTCAGTGTCTGCTCCAGCGCCGGGTGAGCCGGGTAATCCACCCGGTTGGGCGGCGCTTGGACCTGGTTGAAAATATAGTACCGGGTCACCTGTGACCCGGCTGGTACTTTACACTTTCACACTTTGAAAGGACTGACTACATGGCTTGTATGTGTCAGATACTTCTTCTTCTTTCGTAATTTTCTAATTCCTGTCCTCTCTTTTCTAAATGCGGCTTATCCATTCGCCTTTATATCATTGGGCGTAGTTCCCGTTTATTGTCCGAATTAAAATTAACCAAGCAACCAGAGCATGTGACTCAGCTGGTAAGACAGCACCAAGTACATGTGTACCCGGCTCCAACCCGGTTGAAACGGTTGCGCCAGGTACACGTGCACCTGGCTGTCCTACAATCCTAGAGCAGACACTGTTGCCATGCTGGATTGTGCTCATTTTATCCATGTGCATACCTGCACTGGCATGTATTGTGCACAGCAGCGCATGCGTTGGTTCAACACCGTATTTTGACATAATTACACAGTCAACTTTGCATATAACGACACTCGGCGGGGCATCAGAAAAGTGTCCTTATTTGCGAAGTGTCGCTATACCCGAAGTCTTATTATATGTATACAGTTAGAATGGACTTTGCTCTGGGAATGGAAATTCTGTCGTTATTCGCGAATTGTCGTTATATCCGCAGTCGTTTTTCGCGAAGTTGACTGTACGCTCGAGTCGCTTCACAGATAGAAATTCAACAGGGGCGGAAATTAAGGGGGGGGGGGGGGGGGGGCAACGCCGAACGGTACTTCAACTCCCAATCGAACTCACATGTGAAGTGCGCCTCATTCTGGTGTTCAAACGTTTCACCGTTTCAAACTTTCACAAACTTTCACAAACATTGCATGCTAACTTAGCGCCTACACAATGAGCTCCGAAGACAACTGTGCATGGTGTATGCGGCACACTTGACTAGTATCTCCTCAGCTCAAATGTGTGGATCTCCCGCGGCATCTTAAAAAAAAAAAAAACATACACATGTAGTCCTGGGGTTACTGAGTTGAGTGATCTTGACCTGCGACACCGCGAGACATTGTTCCTGGATCAAATAGGCTCCAGACTGATTCTTCACAGCCACCTCGGACCAGGACCATTCAACTCTGCTTCAAAAACTCTTTGGATTCTGGAGCTTTCATTAGACACCCTTTGCAAACAACGGCAACGCTATTTTTTTTACGGTTCTCTTACCTTGATCACTCATATAGCGTTGAAGCTGCAGCGTAAACATGTTACGGGGCTGATTTATTGTTGTGACAAGCGGTACAATTTTTGGCCAAATTTTGCGTAGTGCGTACCCATTTCACCTTGTATCAAGTACATGGCGCCATAAATGGTTGTACCGCGCGAAATAAAAGCTATTAGAGAGGTTCCGCATAACGTAATTACGTTAGAAAAAAACGTAGTCGATCTACGGAAAGTCTTACGTACCGTATTTTCCGGGGTATAAGCCGCACTTTTTTTCGCTAAAAATCGGACCAAAATCGCCCCTGCGGCTTATACACCGAATATGCTTGCGCGAATGAATGCTTAGCATACACAGTATGCATGCTGACGTCATGTGACATGTCATTCGACTCAGCTTCGCGCCTGTGTTGCTGATCAACATCAGTGGCAGCGAGACTGAAGATAGTGCAGATGACATGGAGTGATCTGTAGTCAACACAGCAATACACCAACATCTCTGCAGCAACCTGTGGTGCACTAACACTTCATAATCTGATCTAACATGGTATTTAGCTCCATAACCATAATAAATTTGTAGAAAGGCCATTTGTCAATGAGTGTGAAAAATCTTGGTTTGTGGGTGCGGCTTATACTCCGAATACCAACTTTTAGTCAATATTTTGCCTCAAAAAGGGGGGTGCGGCTTATACCCCGGTGCGGCTTATACCCCGGTGCGGCTTATACCCCGGAAAATACGGTAAACTGCATGCGCATCTGGGTTCCGCCATACGGAGTTTTCAAATCACATAGCTGCCCTTGGCAACTCCGAACGCGACAGTGTACGACCAGATCGACCTGGGGAGAGAGTCATAAATTTGTACCCCAATCCACTTACGGACCAGCTACGTTATCAGAGCCCTATCTACGTACTCTCCGTAGACAACTTTCCGTAAGTGGAGTGCATCGGGAATGACCTGGCAGGTGCTGGGCCTGGGGCAGGCTGCGTGCAAACTCGCGAATTCACGGGTTTTTCCCGCCCACTGACGTAAAGTTGCTCAACTTTACGTAGTGCGGAACCTCTCTATTCTCATGGCAACAGCGTACTAAAATTAGTGTGCATCAGGGAGTTGTAAAATATTTTAAGACTCCCTGGTGTGCATCTTGCTAAAGGTCAAACCCAAATCTCGGTTTTTTCCCCTTACGGTAATACTGTTACAACATAACTTCTTTTTTTTTGCTAGGGGTGTCTATTTTCGTGTGAAGTTTCCCTGTAGCAACCCTGATGGCTACTGTCTTTGCTGAATTAACAAGCTATGATATTGTGTGATGATTGTACCGGTAGTAAGCGAAAATGGAGTTCTGTGGTACAACTTACAATCTTTTATCTTTATGAACTTTTCTTTCACCTGTAGATTTGGCAATTACAAAATCCATGGCTGCCATACGTCGGTTACGTTCTTCAAGAGTCGCAATGCTCCTGCGGGTCCTGGTGGCCGTGGGCAATTCAACAATGGCTTCCGCGGAGGCCGAGGTGGCGGAGGCCGTGGTGGACGGTTCCCAGGCAATCGGGGTTTCGGTGGCGGAAACCAGGGACAATGGAATCACCAGCAGCAGGCGGGTGGTATGAACCGTCGCGGCCGGAGCTTTGGAGACTTACAGGGTGAACGGATGCGAGGGATGTCACCTAACGCCGCAGCACGGTTCATTGAGCAACGATTGGCGGAGAAAGAAAAACGGCAGAGTGGGTATAAAGGAGAAACGGGCGATTCCTACTCGTCAAGAAACAACGACCGATCTGCCTCGCGCTCTCGATCACGGTCTCCAGATGACGACTATAACCGCCGCTCCAGCTCGCGGGAGTATCGCAGGTCTAGCTCGCGTGATTATGCTTCCAGATCAAGATCCCCTTCCAGAAGCCGCTACTCGCACTCCCTTTCGCCCCGGCGGAAACGTAAGAGCTCCTGGCGCTCAATGTCTAGGTCAAGGAGCCGTTCCCCTGTACAACGATCGCCAACACCAGACCATGTTCTTGACCAAGCTGTGGCTACAGATGATGATAATGTAAGCAGATTTATTTGCGGACAGTAACGATCGTGTGGTCGTTTATCTTGGGTTTTCAGATCCTACTACTTGGTTTTCCTGCTCTTTACTTCATTATTGCTGTTGTTTGTGATGACACCACTGTTTCTAGTGGCTTGTGGCAGCTTTGATAAATGCGGTCCTTTGTCAACTGTGCTGTCTGACCGACTGTTGTTTTTTTTGCTTTTTCTTCTTCTTTTCTTCGTCTTTTCACTGTTGCACTACATGTATTCTCGCTGATGGTGGCTCTGCATTGCCGTTGCACACATCTACTGTGGAATTTGAAATGATACATGCGAATACCAGGAGTATTTTCTGTAATGAACTACTAATGATTATTACAGGGTGCTACTAATGATTTTCATTTTTTGCATTTTTTTGCATTTTTGTATCTGATCGCAGGATCGTCACCGCTCCCGTCATCAGCACGCTGATGATAGCGAGTCGGACAGTGGCAGGAGGCGCCGCAACCGCAAGCACCGCAAACATCGTCATACCAAGTCCGAAGCGGCCGACATCGTAGTGCCGAGTGAAGCATACAACGTAGATGAATACGCTGAGGAAGAGGCTCTCGCTGAGCCACAGCAGGTGTGTTGGTAGTTCTGTCAGTTGCTGCAGCCCAGTGGCAACAGTCACTGCCATCGATGCTAAACTAGCAGTGGTGTGTTGTGCCATGAGGCTGGATGCACTTATCCTGTTTTTACTAATACAGTACTACCATAGATCCATTGTTCTCGTCACATCAGTCAGTCACTAGGGAGGTTTAGTCCCACGTAACGGATACGGGAACATGGGTGGTACGCGTAAAGCTCATGCACGTTTGCAATGTTGCTTTTAGTCACAAGGAACAAACAAAAGCCTGAAGAGGAAGGCCCAAACTTGAAAAAACAGACGAAGCTTCGAAGCTCATAGAATATTTTGATTTTGTGCTTCGGAAACTTCTTTAGCTGAGTACCCCCACAGCTTGCACAATGCGCTCTATTCTGATTTTCCCCCGCGTTCTGGCGGAACGTGGGTGATCCTCCATACACGTTATGTTGGGAATCAGAAAACGTCTGTACGTGGGTCACTGAGTATCACGTGATACACACGCGTCAAGTACACACGAATTACATGGGACTAAACCTCCCTACTGATAAATGCACTGCATGGAAAGTCACACTTCTTGTCAGACACGAGAAATCACAACCGATGTACAGTGAGTATCGTTTATAAAGTGACCGGGTGTAACGATATACCGGCTATAATGATCGAACTCGCCAAAATCAAATCACAAAAATACAGCTAAAAATAATATCACTATACACACTATTATCGGCTATACCGATATATCGCTTATTGTGATGGGCTTCAGGAAGCAAACCATATCAAATGCACAGGAAAATATCGTATATACTGATCAAGAGTGATGATCACAAAACAATTGTTCTTCAAATTTAGTTCATTTCTTCCAAAACTGATCCAGTGTTGCCTGGATGCATCTGGCAGCAGACGTGATTGAGAGAAAAATTCTTCCCTGTATGCTGTAAGCAGCCACATGTACACTTGGCTGCTTTTCATGCATTTTCCAGCGTGTACGCATCATTTCATGCATAGTCATGTGCCATGTGTCAGTCATACATGCAAATCGGCTATAGTGATGCACCGGATATAGTGATAAATCATCGAAAATCAAAGGGGCACGTTATATCCACTATTTACTGTACATGTACATGTACATGTACAGTGCTGCTCAATGAAATCCGATAGCGTGAGTCAAGTTCGCGCCTTGCAGCACTTCGCAGACCAGTGCCCGCAGGTCTAAGGCTGCGCAGCGCCCTCCCGCATACTGTAAGACATGTTATTATAACGAGTCGCAAATTTAACGATTGTCCAAAAGTCATAGATTTTATGCACTGGCATTGCCCCATTCCATTCCAATTCACAGTGATCGTGGCTGGGCTTTAATCTTACGTTTCTGCTCCTTTGCTTTGCTTCTTTTGTTCGTTTGCCAATAGGAAATTTCACCAGAGGAGATGGTAAGAGACTTGTCGTGTACTGTGCACGTGCATCTGCCTCTGTGAATGATTGTGTTGGCATCGTGTGGTCATGTAGCTGTATGTTCATGGAACTGTCAATGGCTCATGGTTTGTGTCCTGGTGTAATTGATATGTACTGTGTGTTCGCGGGTGTGTGTGTGTGTATGTGCATTGCACCTTTTGTTTTCCTGCTCCAAGGTATTGGAATTACCCATGCCCAGTGGGAACTTCCCTACAGTAACGCAGAAGCTTCTTGACGCGAAGCGGGAAGGTCTGGAACAGGTAAGAAATTGCCCTCTTTAGCTGCAATGCTTCGAAGCAGTTCCACAATATGCTCCACTGCGCTTCTGTGCTTTTGGTATTGACAAGAGTACATAACCCCCCAGAGTGTGCAACTCCACTATGGGTGCTGTCCCGACAGAATTTCAAGTTGACCTCATTTTGATGATGCAATGCGCACTGTACACGGATTATCAGACGAATCCGGAACCTGTGGTTGACCAAAGCCGATCGATCCTGTACAAATTATTGCAAAGAAAAACGTGTGATGCGTTGACACCTGTACACATGTTGTAAATCACTGGTGCAAGGAGCATTGCGTCATAAATAATGGCGTCAACTTGAAATTCTGTCGGGACAGCAGGGTATGTGGGAGTTGCACACTCTGGGGGGTTATGTACTCTTGGTATTGATTGAGTAGTACTCTTTCAAGATGTGATCCCTGCTTCTTCGCATAATCCGTTTCCATATCCTAACTGTGCGCAATGCTATGTCAGTAGTTTCAATCAGGTGGCGAGCTCTTCCACAGTAGCCTCGTGTGCCTCTCTGTGTTGTGGCTCTGGCTCTGTTCACTTTGTCTGGCTGCGGTATAGTTTCTTTAAATTGTTCCCTTTCATGCTGTTCGTGCAGGAGTTCAATGCTGACGTCTCCACCATAGTATCGGTGACGAATCTGCTAATTGGGTGAGTGCAAAGTTTTTCAGAGGACACTTCCTTGTGAGCCATTTTACATTTATAATAGGACTCTTCCCACAATTTTGAATGCAATGAAGCCTAAGTCTTACGAAGTCCCCAGTGTAGTAAACTCCTGAGCTAGGGTTTACCAACATCTTTATTTACAAGACAAACAACAGAACAGCTAGTAGAATGGTCCGAACAAAGAAGTGAAGTGAGTAGAGCTACCACAAGCCACATACATGTATGCCCGAGTCCCCAAGTACTCGTCCGTGTATGGAAGGATGGAAAGTATGGCGCGTGCGTGGGTACAAAGGGGTGCATTCATGCGGGGTTCATACAGACGTGTGAAAGCAGCACTGCAGAGTTCATGCAGAGGTGTGAAAGCAGCTCTCACGCACAGTTATGAATTCAAGAGAGAGACAGAGAGAAAGCTATGTACAGTTATGAGTATCATTACGCTACACCCAGCAGCTGTCCCCATGTTCCTGTGTTCATTGCGATTACTAAACTCACTTTACTAAAATTAATGGGATTGTGATTGCGTCAGAGTGTACATGTACCCACATGTCAGAGACTTTCATTGTGACTACTAAATTCACTCTGCAAATCATGATTGCTCAGTACATCCCGGTATACACATGTCAAGACTGAGCATCATCGGAGGAGAACCCTGCACCTGACCTCTCGTCACAAAAAAAATGCAACAGATCCTTCTGCTCTCCGAAAGCGCAGCATCACCAAGCCAAAGGGGTGTACATGTATTTTACGACTCCCACTTCAATTGAAACCCAATGTATCTATTTCCAGTGGTTCTCTTGCGGATGACTATAAATTATATTCCCTGAATATGGGATTGGCTGAGCTCTTCATGTAAACCCCGTCCCGTGTCAAAAGAAACAAACAAAAAAAGAAAAGGCTGTCGCTTGCACAAACCATGGCAAAGTTTATGTACCCGTATCTGAGTGCTTTCTCCACTTGTGTAGAGCATACAAAATATGGTACAGCTGTCATGGCCCTTCAATTACTTGACACAATCTTTATTACTGTTGTACTTTGTTCTGTCTCTGTTGCTGTTCAGACAAGACAAGTCATTGCAGAGTGGCCTTCAGGCAGCTGTGAGGGGCTGTATTCGAGACATCAGTGATCGATATGTGGATGAGTTTGAAACCTTCACCAAGGCCAATGTGCCGGCATGAGAAAACCCTAGCGGAAATTTGTTTGTGTCTACACCTACTGAAGACGTTCCTCTGTCATCGTACGCTAACACCAGCATCTGCATGCCACGCTCACACACTGAGCGACCAGTTGGGAAACAGGAGGGTGCGTCCACTTGTCTTACGTCCTGTGGCGTACCGCTTGCATAGCACCATACCACTAGGTGTTGGCGTCGGGTGTGCTGCCTTCGGTACATGCAACAACGTAATGAGACTACTACGTTGTAAGGAATCTCGACACAGCTCCTTTGCTAGGAATCTCGACAGAGCTCCTTAGTTAGGAATCTCGACAGAGCTCCTTTGTTAGGAATCTCGACAGAGCTCCTTTGCTAGGAATCTCGACAGAGCTCCTTTGCTAGGAATCTCGACAGAGCTCCTTTGCTAGGAATCTCGACAGAGCTCCTTTGCTCTTATACATACTGTATTATAGCGTTTTATTTGTTTATATTGCCCCTTTTTTATTGCAGCCACTTGTATTTGACTTTGCTTGAGTCTTGAACGGCGTATTGAAGTCACACGTTAGTGGAGTAACCGTTCGTGTTGCTTTTCTCCCTCTCGCTCTCTCCCCACCTCTGTCTTCCTCTCCCTCGAGGAACCACTCGTGTTGCCCCCCCCCCCCCCCCCACCCCCTCTCTGTGTGTTTGAATGTGCCCTTCATGAAATGCCCGCTAGTTCACTGTGCATGAACTGGTCCGTTTTTGTTTTGTTTTTCTAATTAATTTTCTTCTCTCTGCTGTATCCTATACTGGATGCTTTTCAGTGCTGTATCCATGTATCTACCATGATCATCTACCCTTCATTAGCCCTTCCTGGCCTGCAGTGCTGGTATCTTTGTCTTTACTCAACATGCACAGTCTCTGTCTGTATTCATTGCTACTTTGCAATTTGGTACAAATCTGTTTTCCCCTGGCCCTGTGAGTCTTCATCAGGCCGGGAGTCGTAAAATACGGTATTTTTACGACTCCCTGGCCTGGCCATATGGCCCGGCCCACTTCCTTGTTTTAGGGAAAAAATTTGCGGCGATGCTACGATTTCACCTTCTTTCAAAAAAGAATGACCAGTGCAATGCCCCTCGTAGTTGTGTTTTATTGAATCAGGAAAAGTGAAGATGGATCCATTGTCGAAAGTGCTCGGCGATGACCTGCATCAGCTCGTATCAGGAGCCAAGTTTCTGATGGTGGGAGCAGGGGGGATAGGATGTGAGCTATTGAAGAATCTCGTCTTGAGTGGCTTTCAAAACATCGAGGTGGTGAGTCAATGAATGCTGGCCTCATTTCCATAATGTCAACATTTTGGAGATATTTTCAAGGGGTCTGTGTTCCACTGTGTTCTGGTCGTTCCAGATTGACCTCGATACCATCGATGTGTCCAACTTGAACAGACAATTTCTGTTCCAAAAGCGCCACGTTGGAAAGCCGAAAGCCGAAGTGAGTGAGAGTATTGGTTTAGCACCACATACAATTGATATTATTGTATACAATTTAAAAAATAACCTACGTGGAGACAAAAATTTAATTATTGCAATAAAAAAGAACTGCGCAATCATATTCTGTACATACATCAAGGCAAATTAGGTGGGTAAGTTTTCCAAGAACGTTTTCATCGTGTACGTATTATACAACAACTACCTATTCCGCACCCCCCACCTACGCCAACATCCCCCTTCGATATCTCAGTTATATCTGCCTACGACGTTTTTGATACTCTCAAGAGATTGCCTGTCCATAAAGCTGCCGGTGGTGACATCCCAAACCGCATTCTGAAGGAGACCGCTGGTGTCATTGCCCACTCCCCCTGCAAAGTCTTTAATTTAAGTATAACACAAGGCCGCCTGCCACCATCGTGGAAAACGGCGCAAGTTGTACCAATATATAAGCAGAGAGGTTCCACAGCTGAACCCCAGAACTACCGCCCTATTTCTCTCTTGAACTCGGTCGCCAAAGTGCTTGATTCGATTGTCGCGCGCCGTCTTAGCAGGTTCCTTAGGAATGAAGATGTAATAGTTTCGGATCAGTTTGGGTTTGTACACGGTCGGAGCACAGTTGACCAACTGATACATTTAACGGCTAGCGCCGCCAAGAGCATGGACAGCAGCCAGGAGTATGATGTGGTCTTCTTGGATTTTGCCAAGGCATTTGATCGCGTCCCGCATTCTACCCTTCTGGCCCTTCTACAACCACTATGCAACCCAACGGCTACTACTTGGTTTGCAGGTTACCTTGAAGCTCGCAAGTTACAGGTCAAAGTTGGCGAAGACCTTTCCCCCCTCGCCCCTATCTCGGCGGGAGTTCCTCAAGGTTCCCACCTTGGCCCCATCCTATTTCTCCTGTACATTAATGCCCTCCCGAGATCAATCCCTGATGGCAACAGGACGGAAACATACCTCTATGCTGATGATACTGCGCTGGGGTTATCCCGACCGCCAGCAGCAGCACCTCAACAGCTCCAGTCAGCAATGAACATGGTGATGGACTGGGCTGCTACATTTGGTGGCAGGTTTAATGCCGCTAAATCCGTGCGTGTTGTATTCGGCAAACTTGACCCCGCCCAGACTCCTGCCCCAGCACTGCGTGTGGATGCTGCAGACCTATGTCCCTCGACTACCCACCGCCATCTAGGAATCACCCTGGATCCCCGCCTGTCTTTCCAGACCCACATCAATAGTGTCACCTCCAACTTTCGTCGTCGCGTTGTTCTGCTATCCTACATGTCACCCAATCTGACCCCTGCTCTCATTGCCCGCCTCTACAAAGGATACGTCCGTCCCTCCATTGAGTATGCTTCACCTCTGTGGAATAACAAACTGACCGCAGGAAATATTGACACTTTGGAACGATTGCAAGCACGCGTGGCCAGGCAGTATTTACACCGTTGGAAAGTGCCCATTCCTCATGGCATGGAGAACGTGTTTGAAGCTGCTGAATGGGAAAGTCTTGCGTGGCGGCGGCATATACATTGCCTCAAACTGTTTTACCATTTCACCCGCCAATATCCGGAAATCCTCAATAATCTCAACATAGTTCTATCCAAGAGTGCACGACGTCCCCACTTTTACCTCCTGCCCACTCACACTGGTCCCTGTTTCCGATCCACTCTACTACATTCCATGATCACCACGTGGAACTCCCTGCCTACCGAGATTAGGATATCTGAAACCCGTGGTGTATTTAGCTGGCACGTTAAGTCCCATTTCCACAGGTATAGATTCCATCCTCGAGGTTTTCTCACTTCCTGATTACCCCCCTTCTTTACCAGTACCCTTTTCGCTTGCTTCTACTCAGACTTCTTATTTAACCTCTTCACATTAATCTTTTTTTATCGTAATATTTTCTTCCTTTTAAGAATTGCACCCTATTGTACACGCATTGTACACATATATTTATTCTCGGAGACCCCCTTGATTTAGGCTTCGGCCTTTGGGGAATCCCTCAAATAATAATAATAATTATTATGTTTATAGTGATATTCTTTCAATTCGATCCTCAGGTACCCTAAACAAGGACTGAGCTGAAGTTTGTGTGTGTGTGTGTGTGGGGGGGGGGGGGGGGGGTTGTGTGTGTGTGTGTGTGTGTGTGTGTGTGTGTGTGTGTGTGTGTGTGTGTGTGTGCGTGCGTGTGTGTGTGGTGCATGTGCTTATGTGCATGTGCTGATGTGCATGTGCTGGCTGTGTTGTGCTGTGCCGTTTCTCAGGTGGCCAAAGATAGTGCTCTGTCGTTCAATCCCAGAGCCAACATCAAGTCTCACCATGCCAGTGTATTCAAGTAAGTACCACGTTGTGTTGTAACACAATCATGAGGATTCATGACACCCGACTTCGCTGCGACTTTCCTGTTCAGCTCTACCTCACAGATCTCGCTAAAGATCATGTTCGGCAGTGAGCCATGCAAATCTCAACTTTACGTGTTCAGTCATTCGAAGCCATGTGCACAGTTCTGACAGTGAGGCTTGCAGTGGACCACCACCTAATTGCTTTCCCAGAAACCATTCGACAGTCTTCAACCGAGCCAACCGTTGATGTACTTATACTGGTTAATTGATTAAAGTGGTAACAGTAACACAGGCCAGTTGAATAGTCAATGATGGTGCGACGGTCATTGCCTGTGGACTTCAGTCAGCCTAGTTTAGTGCTGAATGCCCGCACCACATAGCCGTGGGTGTGATTAGGTGCTCCCCCCCCCCCTATGTATACAGATATCTGTAGTTGTGCAAAAGTCGGGAGACCAAAAATCGAACTTATAAATCACGCATAGCAACAAAGTTGCTGAATACACAGGCAATGGAGCTGAGAGAGTCAGCACACTCCTGCTTGCACAGTGCATTGTATGGAAGCTGCGGGTTAATATGTAGCGCGGATTTTTAAACTATCACTTGCTTGCTGTTCCATGGACTCCACTTATGAGAATGAGAAGAAAAAGGTTCATGGTGCAGCCATCTGTGATAAAACTGGCAACTCGGCTGCTATGTGTCACTTAGAAGCTCTCTTATTTTTTAATTTTTATTTTTACAATGATCACAGCTCACAGGCAAAGACAAAAAATTGCATAGTGGGAGCATAGTGATGGTGAGGCTTTTTGTTCTCAGCCGACCTGAGGTCTCGACGTCATGGGGACATAAAACGCACCGAAAAAAAGAAGAAAATGAAAGGAGTGACAGGTACATGATACGAAATGTTAGGAGGAGAGACAGTACATAAAACGGAGGGGAAGTATAAGACAGACAGTGCTAGGAGGAGAAGGAGAGAAAAGAAGAACAGACGTTATTGGGAATAGTATGTGGTGCGGAATTTGGAAGTCACGGGGTGAGGCAGATATAATGCTGATAATCAGAGATGGTCATGTGCCCACGACCAGTCGTTGGTCTTCAAATAGTGGTTGGCTGCAAATTTGAAGTGTTTCAAGTTCTTGGTGCAGAATGGACCACAGAAGACTCCGGCGGGCAGCTGGTTCCAGATGGGGACAACTGCGTGAGGGTAGACTCAACACAGGTTGTTTCGGGAACGGACTGGAAGTTCATTTGCCAGTTGGTGTGCGTGAGCATTACATCTCTGGAATGTACTACAGGTGGAGTGGACTGCTTGGTGTTGGGGCTGCTGGGGTGGCAACATCCTCTGTAGAAGGGGGATGCGCATCCGGACAATGCATCTTGTACAGGAGGCAAAGTGCTGCAGCCATCCGACGAAGAGCAAGACTCGGCAGCCAACACATTGGGGCGATGACGCGGATGGCCCGGGCTTGCACAAGGTCGAGTCTTGCAAGAAGGGATGGGGCCGCTCCCATCCAGACAATGGGGCAGTACTCCATCTCTGGGCGCACAAAAGCATTGTAGGCTTGGATGCGACCGGGCACGTCTAGGAGGTGGAAAGCCTTACGTAAAGCGCCAAGTCGCTGTGTTGCCCGGAGGGCTACAGTACGAAGGTGGCGCCGGAAGGTAAGCTCACCATCGAAACTGATGCCCAAGATTTTGAGCTCTTGTTCCGTCACGTTAGATCCTTTGAAGTCAATCGATGGCATGTCCCATTGGGTGCGGTGGAAGCTGACAGTCAGTGCCTGGGATTTGGCTGGTTCAAATTTTATTTTCGATTCTTGACCCTAGCGGGAGATGTTGTTGACTGCTAGCTGGAGGGCGTGGGTGGTGGGGGTGATACAGCGTAGTGTCGTCTGCGAACGAGGCTAGGTCAGCACCAGCTGGTACGTGGTCCTCGCAGTCGTTCACGTATATGAGAAAGAGAGTCAGACCCAGAATACTGCCCTGGGGGGGGGGGGGGGGGGGGGCTCCAGCCTGAATTGGGAGCCTTAAGGATGTCTGGCCACAAATGACCACCTGAAGGTAGCGTTCACTGAAGTAGCTGCCGAGCCACTGGTGCAGTTGCCCACGTAGGCCGTATACGTTGGACTTGTGTAGAACACCGGGGTGTGATACGTGATCAGACGCACCGGCTATTTCAATGGCAAGTATGCGTGCTGCGCCTTTCTCCCCGGCTGTATGCAGCCACTGGTGGTGGAGGCTGGTAAGGAGGTCGGCTGCACTATGACCATGGCGAAATCCAAACTGTCTGGTGGAGAAGACGTTGTTCGACTTGAGGAAAATTGTGATCGTTCTTTTGATGATTGTCTCCATCACCTTGGACAGAATACACAAGAGCGAAACTGGACGGTAATTGGAGGGTAGCGACTTTGATTTCCGTTTGAATGTAGGGACTATGTTGGCAATCTTCCATGTCTTGGGCTGTATCCCAGTTTGGAAGCATTGGGTAAACAGTATGGAAAGCGGTTGCGCCAGTTCAGCAGAGCGGATTTTCAACACCCGTGCCAGTATCCTATCCGGCTCGGTTGCCTTTGATGGGTTGAGCTGGTGAAGGGTGTGTTCAACAGCAGCCACGCGGAAACGGACGTCCGAAAGAGCCTGGTCAGTTCGAGGTCTGACATATGGGAATGGGGCTTGTTACAGGCAAGAATTCAAAATCCGATACACGTGTACAGGCACACTCTCCGAACGCGGTCATCTTAGCCGAGACTGCATTTGCTTGCAAAATAGCGGGCCATGCATTCTGCTTTGTCTGCGCTGGCTGTGTACTCCCGTCCATCGGAATCACGTTATGTCGGAACAGATTAACTACGCCCATTGCCAGAGGCACGCTTGACGGTGCGCCACCAGTCACTGGGTGGCAGCTGCTTTGAGGTCATTTTCTGTCTCAGTTTCTCCATGAAAGCACTCTTGGCAGTTTTGAGACAGGCAATCGTTGAGAGCCGTCCATCTTGGTAAGCTGACTGCCGATCGTCGTCAGACTGGTCGTCTCTCAGGCACCTCCATGCACGTCGTTTCCTCACTGTGGCAGCAGGGCACTCAGGGGTCCACCATGGAGGATCTGATGCACGGGTTTTCAGAATTTTAGAGGGGATGAACCTCTTCATACCCTCCAGGATCCTCTCTGAGATGCCAGTGCATGACAGGTCTGGATCAGTCCGAGCAATAGCTGCCCAATTGGTGGTTCTGAAGAAGTGACGGAGCCTGGTCCAATCAGCATGCTGATACCTCCATACTGTTCTTGATATGGGAGGCTCGCGTGATGCACGGATCTGGAAGTCAGCAAGTATGCAGGCAGGGTCAGATTTGCCAAGAGGTGGCACGACAGTAGCGAATGATTCTACGGGTAGGTCGGACATAATCAGGTCCAGTGTGTTTCGGCCACGCGTTGGTTGGTAGACTAGCTGCTCAAGACCGTGCATGTAGCACATGTCCTCTGCATGCTCGCCGGCTCTAGTTGTTCTGCTACTGTGGAGCCACTCTTGGTTATGTACATTGAAGTCCCCAGCAACTGTCACAGTAGATTTGCGGCAGGCTGTGGAGGTGAGGCCCCTGCAGATCACGTCGAAGATGCTGGTGTCTGTGTCTGAGCACGTTCCCAGACGGTATGCAGCACATATAGCCACAGGCCGGCCAGTTGACAGTTTGACGTTTAGCCATACTAGCTCCTGACGAAGACATCAATGGTATCCAGTTCGTTCATGGCTAGCGTGGCCTTCACCCAAACTGCCACCCCGCCACCATGGCGGTTTTGGTCGCGTCTCAGAGGTTGGTAGTAGCCAGGGAGTGTCAACTCTGCTTGAGTCACAGCCTCTGACAGCTTCGACTCTGTTACTATGGAAACATCCGGGGATTCAGCATGGAGCACATGGCGAAATTCATCTAACTTACTCATTAGCCCAAAGGCATTTGTTACGAACAGTTTCAGGGTTTTGTTGGTCATTACCGGCTGAGGGGTGCAAACGCATTGCCAACTGAGACAGAGTACTTGGCTGCTTGGTCTGCAGGTGGTGAATCTCGTTGGTGGGTGCGAGCTTTCATCCCTGGAGTCCGACTCAAGGTACCTGCATCGGCAGAGCTCCCATCCTCACTGTCCCTTTCATCTGCACTGCTTGTGTTGCCACTGTCCCTTTCATCTGCACTGCTTGTGTTGCCAGTGGTGTTTGCCTGTGGTGCGGAAGATTCTGCGGTGCTGCTGCTGTTGCTGCTGCTGTTGTCGCTGCTGCTGCTGTTGTCGCTGCTGCTGCTGCTGTTGTCGCTGCTGCTGTTGTCGCTGCTGCTGTTGTCGCTGCTGCTGTTGTCGCTGCTGCTGTTGTCGTTGCTGCTGCTGCGGCTGCTGCTGTTTTCGCTATTGCTGCTGCGGTTTCCACCAGAGTTTTTGGTGAAGCGCCACGGTCGGCAGTACAAAGGCCTAGGCCAGAAGTTGGGGGCGGTCACAATAGGCATGGAGGTGGCATCTACGGTGACTCTGGCTGATACTCGTCCACTCTCTCCTACATGTACACTGCAGGTATGCACGGGAATGGAAGAGCCTGATATTGCCTGTTCGCTTCTGTCCATGATGAACTGTTTCAGGTGGTCCTTTGTGCAATCTGGGGAGATGTTGCCCACGTAGGCAACAGAGCGCTTGGTCTTGGGTGTCCCTGCAGAGACCAATTTCCAAGAGTCGTCCGTGATGGTGCTGAACACAGGCTTGGAGTTCTTGACTGGCAGGAGTTCAGTACCCTCTGCGTCAAAGTACATGACATTACTCCGTTTCCGTGTCCACTGAGGGCACCGTCTTGCTTGCGTGCCAGGGTGTGGCAGCGCTACGGGTACGGGGTTCAGTGTGCGTTCCCACGTGTTCTGCCTGCTGCTTTGGCGGTTTTGCACTCTTATTTGCGCGCGGCTTAGACTTTCCAGTGCTAGTACGGGTACTCTTATTCGTACTACTAGCTGCACTCTCCTTGACCTCCTCGCCTTTTTGTTGCTGTTGGTCGACATGGGCAATGGCGGACTGCCTCAAGGAGCTCAGTTTGCCTCGTAACTGTGAAACGTGTGCACATAGCTCATCCACACGCCGTTTCACGCGCTCCTCTCGTTCTCTAAAGTCTAAACTCACTAACATACGACGACAATTGCTGGATCAAGCTCGGGGTTCACCTGCCAGCTCGTCCATGGCGGAGAGTAGGTCAGGGAGTGACAGCTACTCAAAATATCACCTACTCTACACTACACTACGATTCTACACTACGACTCCTAGCTCCTAAAGGCTCCACTCTGGCCTGATGCCGGGTGGGCATGGGCTGCGAAAAACGACGAAAACTACAGCTCAAAAAAATCAAACCTGCCTCAAGTGTGCACACGTCCCCTTATGCGTTGCGTTTTCTTTGTCGGGCCTGTGTTGTGCTTGCAGTCCGGAGTACTCAACAAATTACTTCAAGCAATTCACTCTGGTGCTCAATGCTTTGGACAACAAAGGTATGGTTGGATTTCCTGATGCTATTCACCTTCTGATGAATAGTATGAAGTGCTTTACTTTATACAGTTAGTGTAGGTACTCAACTAATGCTGAAGGTAATAATACATGTACATGTACATGTACATGTAGTTAACCTGTACGTGTAGTTAAATGGAGGTGATTTTCATTTGCGTTGATTAAAAAAGCACACGTGTTCTACGGACTTCTTCTGTTGTAATGTTGCGTACTTCTGTGTGTGTGTGTGTGTGTGTGTGTATATATGTGTGTGTGTGTGTGTGTGTGTGTGTGTGTGTGTGTGTGTGTGTTTGTGCGCATGTGTGTGCGTGTGCGTGTGTGTTCTTGTGTATGTGTGTGTGTGTGTGTGTGTGTGTGTGTGTGTGTGTGCACTTGTTGCATGTGTGTAGCTGCCAGAAGCCATGTGAACCGCATGTGCCTGGCTGCTGATGTCCCACTGGTGGAAAGCGGCACTGCTGGTTACCTAGGACAGGTTACTGTTATCAAGAAGGTACGTGGCAGTGCACCCTGCTCATTCTGTAAGTTGTTTGTTTGCAGTCGGTTTTGTCGTGTTATTGAGTGTTAGCATCGGTACAGACCAGTGCTCATACTGGCTGTTTCTTTAAAAAAAAGTTTGCTTTAGTTTGCATGTAATACTTCCAATGTAGTACAGTCGTCCCTCTCTAATCCGGCTCTTGTTTATCCGGAACCCTTGCCAACCGGCGCACTTTCTGACGAAACCGATTTTTTCGTTCAATTCCTACATCTTAATCCGGCACTTGAATTCCGCCTCCGGCAGTGACTTTTTGAAACGAATCGCTCAAACTGCACGTAGTTTGATTTCATAATCCGGCAGTCGTAAATCGCGTACCGTACAGGTGCACTCCTTGCCAGGCCAGGCTAGGCCAGTCTGGTCAATGTTGTCCAGGAGACAACGGCAGTCAACCAACCAACCATACTTTCTTATTTTAGCAAGGAGTAGTGTCCTGCCAATTTTCAGGTGTGTGCGTGTGTGTGCAAGAGTACATGTGAACATGTTCTCTGTTTTACTTTATCACTTTATCACTGTGTATATTCCCGGAGAACAATTGAGAATATAAAGCCGTGCACCAAATACTTGGGTCGGCACGGAAAAACCCTGCGTTTTGACGTACATATGATACATGCATGCAATTGGGTAGGGCCGTGTCAGAGGGCAGGATTTCTTAATCCAGCACCCTCGTTAATCCAGCAGAAAACGCCGTAGCAAAAGGTGCCGGATTAGAGAGGGACGGCTGTACTTCCAGTGCATGATATATCACTTGCCTTGTGTATTAGTTCATTGCAGTCTGCCGCTGTGTATTCTGTGCTCATCTGCGGCTGTTGGTTTGTGCACACAGGGTGAAACCGAGTGCTATGACTGCTTGCCGAAGCCTACGGCCAAGACCTTCCCGGGATGCACCATTCGCAACACACCGTCCGAGCCCATTCATTGCATCGTGTGGGCCAAGCATCTGTTCAAGTAAGCTTGTCATGTCCATCTACAATGTACAGTGCTGTAGGTACATGACCAGCAGAGCACTGGGTGCTGAGTTAGGCTAGTATAGCTGGAACTGGTCGCTTTGCAACTTGGGAGTCGCTTTTGTTTTGTTTTAATCGACACGGCTATTGCCTTTCATTACTTATGCATGCATGTTGGACTCAGTAGAGCGTCCAGCCCCTATATGATGTCCAACCCCTATATAGAGTCCATTGGTCCAAAATCCACTGTACAGAGTCCAAACTTGGAATCAACTGTGAGCTCAAAGTTTAGATGTACATCACTCCCTGGCCCTGTATAGAGTCCAGCCAATTGGCTTCACCCCTATAGAGAGTCCATTGGTCCAACATCCACTGTACAGAGTCCAAACTTTGAAATCAATTGTACAGAGTCTGTATGTGGACAAAACTCCCTGTATAAAGTCCAGCCAATTAGGCATCCCCTATCCAGTGTTCAAAATTAGACATAGGATCTGCTGTGAGCAGTTAATCCTTTACATCATTCACTTCTCAAGATAAAAAAATAAGTATTGAGGCTCCACTGCAGCCACTTCATTACATGAATAACCCTACAAACACCATCCTCAAATCAAGTGGTCTCTTCGCAGACGCTGCAAATTACAATATCTCAATCATGTAGTGTTCTCAAATCATTGTGCACGCATACACACATACACACACCCACACAACGCCAAGAAAATACCAAGAATCGAAAGAGAATAGGCCATGATGGAGAGCCAAGGATTAATTTATTGTTTTCAAATGCACGCGCACACACACATACACACACACACACACACACACACACACACACACACACACACACACACACACACACACACTTATACAACGCCAATAACACCAAGAAAAGAGTAGAGACACAATACACACGCAACTCCAACAGCCATGCAAACGACCACCCATTTACACGTAAAGTAAAGAGGGATAACAAATAATTGTACGAAACGAATGCGTACGTGGACGGGTGCGCGCACGTTTACGTACATGTATTAGTGTAAGAGAGTAACATAGTGCAGTAGTCAGCATAATACTAGCACATGCTGAGAGTGCAATAGCAAGCTTCACCATTGCTCATGGCCATGCAAATGTTCAGCAGCACTCACTTCCGCAAGCTTCTGAAGATCAGCACACCTGCAACAAATAGATGGCACAAGGATACGCTTATTACAGTAATGATGCATGGAAGCACACAACTACTACGTTCTCAACGAATGTGATGCTCAATGAAAATCCATCCACTCAAAGACCTGTGAACAGGTGACGGTGGGGACAATAATCTATCAGTAATACGAGGAATACGATCGTTTGTGCACACTCAAGACGCACAGACACACCAACATACATGTAGTGTACTCCACAGTGTTTCACTTCACTGCAACTAAATAATTGAAATGAGATGATTTAACAATCTGTACAGCGTTACCGTCAGTCAAACAGTCTTCCCCAAGATGGAAATGCAATGTTTTGTTGTCACGAGGCAATTTCACTGACACAATGTCATGTTTGTGACATCAAAACGGTTACTTCATGGAATACATTACAGTATGATCTTGAGAAGCTTTTTCTTGTCATCGGCATACAAGCAATCCTCCTCCTACTACTACTAGTACACTGGCACTGCGTTTGTCGATCCCATTGTATTTTGGCATCATACTAGAGGAAGAGTGTCGTGGAGTTCACATAATTATCACAGGACAAAAATACATTTATCATGAAATAAAAGTGATTATGGCTAGACGATTGATGCAAAGTCCTTGCAGTCCTTGAGGACTGATATCATTGTCACGCAACTATTACGAAGTCGTTGATTACTTTTAGGGCATTCATTCAAGCAACATCAAACAAACGCGATACGCTCCTTGAAAATGGAAAAATTTCAATCATAACGACAGAACAGCAGACCAATCGAAACGAGTAAAAGCTTCCTTACCTCAGTCATTGTCCTGCCATGTAGTTGGACAGCCTTTTGACACGGTGGTACAGGCAGCTCTTGTCCATTCAACCAGGGTATCCTTGTGGCGTCGAACGAAAGAGAGTGTCAGTGTATCTGGCTCGTCAGATCGGAACTCTGCTGAACTTTTCTCGTTCTCCGCTTTCTGCTTTCATCCCACGCACTGATGAAACCGTTCAAACGTCTTACTGTCAGCAACTGCACAGCAGAACTGGCAGCCATGGCCAGTCAAACAGGGGATCCTTGTGGCGTCGAACGAAAGAGAGTGTCAGTGTACCTGACTCGTCAGATTTGAACTGTGATAATTTTTCTCGTTCTCCAATTTCTGCTTTCATCCCGCGCACTGATGAAAGGCTGTCAAGTGCAGTACGATATACAACAACGTAGAAGTTCAGACTCCATGTGCTGGATTGTGCACATTTCCATCCTGAATTGGCAAATACTGTACAAGCAGAAATATTCGTCTGGAATTTAATTTCGTCTTTTTCGTCCAAGGAGCTGTTGGACAAAATTAAATGCCGGACTAATATTGATTTGTCCAGCTTTTCAATACACTCTTATGATCCATGGACGAAATTTACAACCAGACGAACTCCCTTTCTTTGGAGTTGGACGAAATTATTGACCGACGAAATTTTCTGCTTATACAGTACTGTGTACAGCAGTGCATGCGTCGGTTCAACATCGTATTTTCGTTGTATACGCCGAAGTCGCTTCACAGGTAGAAAATCGACAGGGGGCGGGAATTAGAGAGGGGGCGGGAATTAGAGAGGGGGCGGGAATTAGAGAGGGGGCGGATCAACGGTACTTTACGGTACTACTGTACTCTATTTCCCTGAAAAGATGTGGTACCTTTAACAAGAAACCCTAAGATTACAGAAGTGGGTGCAACTTACAGTCGAGTGTACTAGTATTGAAGTGAACGCACCGAGACAGTACAACGGAGACTTGAGAATAGGGACGCGGCTTATACTCTACAGTGCTGTCAGGTGCCGGGGTGTGTAGTGCCGGAGAATGGACAGGCTAGGATTTCACCAAAGCACAGCATACTAATGTATACACGGTGACTCAACTGTGCATAGACCATAGTACATGTACATGAAAAATCAGAACGGCCTAGGCTACGAGGCTGATCTCCCAATTCTTCGTAACCCGACGGTGCTGTCGGGTATTGGGTTATAGTTTTTGCATTGCAGGCGGGACATTAACTCCGAATTATTACTGTTGTTTGCTACTGTTATGTAGTCAATTATTCGGTGAGGTCGATGCGGACAACGAAGTTGCTCCCGACATGACGGATCCTGAAGCGGCGAAGGGTGGTGCTGTTGCAACGGAGGGTGCCAGTAAGTCAGTGCTTCCGCGGTTGGCGTGGGTTTGTCCTGGTTGTCTTGATTATTGTACCGGATACTGATTTGAATCACTCCTTCTTGTGTCTGTATTATGTATGTGTAGCCTGTCTGCCGACTGGTGAAGAAACATACACGTTTGTAACATTTGTGTATGTTCCTTTGTTGAGCAGTTCTCTCTCTCTCTCTCTCTCTCTCTCTCTCTCTCTCTCTCTCTCTCTCTCTCTCTCTCTCTCTCTCTCTCTCTCTCTCTCTCTCTCTCTCTCTCTCTCTCTCTCTCTCTCTCTCTCTCTCTCTCTCTCTCTCTCGTGCGCACGTGTATGATTGTTTATGTACATTCCAGGCAGTGATTCGACTGCGTCCAGTACACAGGAGAGCTGCGGCACTCGTGAGTGGGCAGAGCGTGTCGACTATGACCCAGAGAAGATATTTACAAAGGTAGGCGTGGGTGTGTTTCTTCTTCTGATCACTTCACAGCTACTCTGTGCATATCACTTAGCAAGGGTCCGTTCAGGATACTAGTTTCAGGACAGCTTCGCATGGAATGTTGACTGACTTTCAGTCGCCTCAAGAAGAGAACAGAGTTCACCATGGTGATTGGCAGAGTTCACCATGGTGATTGGCAAACCCTCGAACCAGACAGTAAACTGTGAACCTTCCAAGTAGGACGTCTGTTGGTTTTCACTTTGGACATGTGTTTCAGGTAGGTGGTAGGCCATTGAATTGAAACTTTGAAAGTAGTTACTATTCTGGTGAATGCTACAACCCGTTCAGGGGTCAGGCTTGTTTCAAAATTGGTGAAAGTCGTCTTCGTGAAAGGTGGGTTCACTACCCGGGGGACTTTTCATTTGACATTTGCTGACCACTGCTAACAGCTTCGACAAGTAGTCGGTGAGCAAGTGATTGGGTGGTAAGCATTGTTGTACGCAGTAACGAACTGCTGTTTTGAATTTCACGCCTTGCTCTTTTTAACTGCAGCTCTTCCATGACGACGTCGTGTATCTTTTGTCAATGGATAACTTGTGGAAGAAGAGGCGACCTCCCACTCCTCTAGACTATCACTCGTTGCCAGCGGAAGCTCATGATGGTGGGTACCTTGAGGGCATTCTCGTCTGTGTTTGAAATCCAAAGGACAGTGCTGCTCAATGAAGTCTGATCGAATGAGGTGGTGTGGCACCAGGCGTCATGCCTCCCCAGTCAACACTGGGCTGTGCACTGGCTCAGGGCACTGGCTTATTTATGAGATCATATGAGCATGACTAGTATGTCATTCACTGCACTATTGCTATTTTACTACTGAAGTAGTGTAGTAACGGACAGCAATTTCCGGGAATCAATAATCTGCATAATATAAGTACCAATTCAGCTTTGCGAGCGGATGTGCGACTATTCAGTATTCACCATGCATACGGGATGCATTTCGAAAAATCAGTTTGGACATTTCAAAGCTACCGTGGCCAGTCTTGATCCACCTGCAAGCAGATAACCAAGAAAGGATGCCACCCGACTAAGGCTGGAGGGCAGTGGCGCAGGAGAACCATTTATCTATCGCCACAAGTAGCGTCCGCCGATATGCATGTCAACCTGGAGAGGTGTCCTTATGGTAGATAGGGGTTCAGCCGAACAATCACCAGCGGTTGATTTCATGGCTGCACAGTCCTGCTCCAGCGTGGGATTGAGGTGAACGGGATACGCAATTTCGGTGAAACGGTGGCTTCAACGGGAGTCCTAGGTTGCCGGCTGAGTTCCACGACTCTTGGACCACTGTGTTGTACTACTTTTGGACTGGATTCTCAACTTTGATTTGTGCAGAAAGAATTTGTGTGGCAGCGCTGTGGGAATTAATTGTAATTGTAAGGGGTACCGGTAGTCTTTGCTGCGCATGTGCACTGTTAGTCTGCCTGTTGCAATGCTGCTGCAGGCATCCTGTACCATAGCCTGCATAGGGCTACTACCCCCGATGCTATGTAGTATCATCTTTGCTGCGTTCCTGATGAACGCACACACATTCTGTATTGTGTGCATGTCTTTCTGTGCTCCTGTCCAGAAGTGAACGGTTCGTCTGGCAACCTGAGAGATCAGAAGATGTGGAGCCTGCAAGTGGCGGTGGACACACTTGGCAGAACGTAAGACCGTGATCCTTGTGGTGATTGCTCTTGCGTTAGTTGTGATGCAGCTGATTGCAGCACCGTACACTCCATCACCAGCTTTCAGCACCTGTCTCTTCAGTTATACTCACTATTGCTATGGTATTGTGTGTGGCTGGTGCGGCGACCAACAAAAGAAAACAGAGTTGTCAAAAACAAAGAGAACAATACAAAGCGAGAGCGTTATATTGCTAACTGAGAGCCACGCGCAAGCTAGCATGAGCTGTGCCGATCGCTGTGAAATCACAATAACATAGGTACAAGTTGAATCAGCACTGCAGGCAGTCTGCTGCACATCTTCGACAAAAAGGAAGAAGAGGAAACTTTACTACGCCAGTACATACTCTGTACAAAAAAACCAAGAAATTCAGCACAGTAATGGATAAAATTAGAACGAACAAGATTTCGCATGTGCCATATACTGATACGATATACAGAGTGTTTCCAGCATAACAGTACTTCATAGAGTGCCCATGCTCACGTAGCTAATTGTCCAGATTAGATACCCGAAAACACTATCTGACACAGCTGTAATGTGGTTCGTGTTTTCGTGTTTGTTTTCCTTGTTGTAATACCAGGTTAGGTGAGCTGAAAGTCGCTCGTCAGCAGCGTACGGACAAGCAGCTCGTTTGGGATAAGGTACTTAGCGTAGATTGTTGGTCTGACTGCTGCAGTGCATGCCACCTGAGTGCCAACGAATACAGTCATGTAATTGAAGTAGTATAATGTGTGATGATGGTTGTTGATCATGGAGATAAGCAGATCAAGCAGCTGACCAAGTAAACGGACAGCTAAAGAAGAGGACAAACTAAGGAACAGATAGGCCGACAGAAAGATGTGAAAAGTGGACCATTGGAGATTGGGCAGCCCATTGTTGCGTTTTGTTGTGAACATCCACTTTGTTACCACTGTAGCTGTTAGCTCGTGCGAGCTGTTTGTGCCTCTAGCATGGTATCTCTTCTGTGCGCTTGTATGTCACTCTGACATCTATTCCTCTGTCTCTCTTTGTCTCTGTCTGTCTGTCTGCCTGTCTCTCTCTCTCTCTCTCCACACATCTTTCTGTCAACAAGGTCTTACCACACCTGTGGAGCTTGACCAATGTGGTGTATGGCTATTTGTGGATGTTTCGTCTTGCAGGATGACGATGAAAGTCTGGACTTTGTTACGGCTGTGGCAAACTTGCGAGCACACGTCTTCGGTATCAAGAGGAAATCGAGATTTGAGTGCAAGGGTAAGATACGCACACACACACACACACACACACACACACACACACACACACACACACACACACACACACACACACACACACACACTCGCGCACAAGTCCAAGAAACCGAGATCAGAATGCCCTGATCATTTGTGCAGGGCAGAGCAGCAGAACTTGCACATGGATATCTACACAGTTTAAGTGCAGTTGCTCGCTCTCCTGGGGGTCTAGCAGTACAGTACTGTTGGACGCTGAAGAACGGACAGGCTACCAGGCACTGGATGCCCGTCTGTACATGGCGGCTCAAGCATGTTGAAATTTCTATATGAAAATAAGAACGGCCAGGCGACGACTCTAGATCCCCAGTTCTTCGGCACCACACAGTACCTTACTTTTTGTCTGCAGTAAAGCAACCAATATTGTGAAAATCTACTACTGTCGCACAATTTCCAATGCGTCAGACACTTGCTGTTTTTCAGCTGGGGTGTTGAGATACCCTGTAACCCCATCAGTGCCACGGACCCGGGTGACTCAATTCCGGAGACATCACTGACCAGTGGCCATACATTGAACACAACAACGCCTCACTAAACTGTATTTTTCCGTATCACAGTGGTTTTGTTCTCAACAGGCAGTACTGAGTACGATGATATTGTATTGTTTCTGTTTTCCTTTTTTCTGTTTTTTTGAAGCAATGGCGGGTAACATAATTCCAGCAATTGCCACAACTAATGCTGTCATTGCTGGTCTCGTTGTCATGGAAGCGTTCAAAATTCTCCAAGGCAAGGTGTCTGACTGTAAAACGGTGAGTTGAGTTTTGTCTAGTGTCTGTGCTCATAGCTGATCGGGCTGCATGTTGTACACACACTTACACACACACACACACACACACACACACACACACACACACACACACACACACACACACACACACACACACACACACACACACACACACACACACACACACACACACACACACACACACACACACACACACACACACACACACACACACACACACACACACACACACACACACACACACACACACACACACACACACACACACACACACACACACACACACACACACACACACACACACACACACACACACACACACACACACACACACACACACACACACACACACACACACACACACACACACACACACACACACACACACACACACACACACACACACACACACACACACACACACACACACACACACACACACACACACACACACACACACACACACACACACACACACACACACACACACACACACACACACACACACACACACACACACACACACACACACACACACACACACACACACACACACACACACACACACACACACACACACACACACACACACACACACACACACACACACACACACACACACACACACACACACACACACACACACACACACACACACACACACACACACACACACACACACACACACACACACACACCTGTCCTATCCTATTGAGCCACTGCCATGTAGGTTACGTGGGCCCCGGAGGGGCAGCTGAGAGAGAGGAGGAGCACACAGCCCTGTGACGATCCAGGTGATGCGGCAAGCGAAATCGGCGGGAGCAGGCGCAACACATGTGAAACCCTGACGGTCCTGAACGGTCGGATGACTACAAGTCCGTGAGCAGCAATGACGGGCGCGGCCAGGTGTAGACGCAAAGCAGCGGTCACACGCCTGACAGTGAGCGGCGCAGCACAGCAGAGAAGCAGGCAGCGGCAGGGGCGCATCGACTGCTGACTGGGGGTAAGCATACTTGTGCCTTGCCAGACCTCCACGGGGCAATGCTGGGCATCTACCAGTGCTGAGTACGCCGAGCGCCAGGTGGAACGCGACTCGCATGCAACTCGCCATTCCCCTTGTGGCCGCGAGAACGAAGGTCAGACATAATACAATCCTTCCAGCGCCGACGAGGGCCATGAGCTGGGCGACCTGACGGAAGCGTGCCAAAGAGAACTTGCTTCGGCAGCCGGTGGTCCTCCATCCGAGCAACATGTCCGAGCCATTCAAGGCGGCGGTGCTCCACCTTCGTGCGGATGGTGTCGGGATCACCCCACCTCACGCGTAGTTGGTGATTGGTGATGTGGTCATCCCAGCATTCTTGGCGAGACACTCCCATGATCGAGCAGATGCATCGGTGGTGGAAGACAGAGAGCCGCTGCAAATCCCGTTGAAGAGGCGTCCAACACTCCGAACCGTACAGCAAGAGCGACAAGACACAGACGTTGAACACACACCTCTTGATGTGTAGGTCCAGGTGCTTGTTGCCAAAGATGGACTTTTGCAAAGCGCCACACGCTCGGGAGGCATTCGCAATGCGGGAGTCAACATCGTAGGATGAACGGCCGCCGCTGTGAATTACCGAACCCAGATACTTGAATTCGGTGACACAGACAATGTCGACACCAGCTAGACTGAGGGGTACGCGGTCAGCAGCAGACACATCAGCACCAGCAGCCAAAAACTTTGTCTTTGTGGCACTAACCGCGAGGCCAAATTCAAACGCCGTGTTGTCAAAAGTTGTCAATGCGGCCTCGGCACCAGCTCTTGATGTAGCGAACAATGCCGAGTCATCAGCGAACTGAGCCTCCGTAGCAGTAGTGACAGGGTCGGTGCGGTGAGACTTCCCGTAGAGGTTACCAGTGTCAGAATTGTGCGAGAAGCTGAAACCAATACCAGGTACACCACTAACGCGCTGCTGCCATCTGCCTACCACGGCCCACATGAAAATGTTAAACAGCACGGGCGCCATTGAGCAACCCTGGCGTAGACCATTATGAACGCTAAATGGATCTACAGTTGTACCACTCATGCGTAATACAGCAGCCATTGAGGTGTGAAACGACTTGATCACCGCCAGCATGGGTGAAGGGACACCAGCTCTAGCCAATACCTGCCAGAGACACTCACGAGGAACCGAGTCGTAAGCTTTGCGCAAATCGATGAAGACAAAGGAACCCTTGGTTTGATGTTCTACTGTCTTCTCCAAGAGTTGGCGGATGGTAAATATCACACACACACACACACACACACACACACACACACACACACACACACACACACACACACACACACACACACACACACACACACACACACACACACACACACACACACACACACACACACACACACACACACACACACACACACACACACACACACACACACACACACACACACACACACACACACACACACACACACACACACACACACACACACACACACGCGCGCGCGCTCGCACACACACACACACACACACACACACACACACACGTGCACACGTTCACACATGCACACACATGCACACACTACTACTTGTGCTTCCTCACTACCAGAAACTGGTCAGGTGGGTCTCCCCTGGGGAGAGATAATAGCGATTTAGAAGAAATCTGGGAAAGATGACTCCATTAAACCAACTGCCCAACGGCTGACAACCCCAAAATCACAGTGTAACGGTATTCATGGCGCAATGGGAAATGCTCAGTCTCGTGCCATTGGGAATTTCTCGAAGTATTCTCCGCGAGTGAGAGTCTTGGAAAGGAGACTTCGGACATGATTTGGCAGACGAAACTTACCTTGCCGCTGTCAGTGAACAACCTTACTGAATAATTTCGTTTAGAGAAAGAACTTTGGTTTGCAAAAGGGTACGCGCGGACGAATGTTTCAAGAGCCTTTTTTTTTAATTGGCCCACTTACTAAAATAATTGTTCTGCTATTAGTTAGAGCTCAGTAATAGGAGCATCACTGGCCTCTGGCGAGGGTCCCTGGCTCGAGTCCTGGTGGTGACAGTCAATTTTTTCTTCAGACTTTTCCCCTTTCCCTCAAACCAATGAATAGGCGATTTGTTACGATAGCAACTTATTACCAGCTCAGATCATACAACTTGATACCGCTGGGTTCACATTATTGACTTTGTAGAGACAAGCATGCATTTCACAAGCAGGTGCCAGTACAAGAAACAGAATTTACGGTTGGAATACAATGTAGCTCACTAAACGCCGAGCATGCCACATCAATACTCATTGACCTGGCTTCCAACACTGCTACTTAGTCAAAGCTTAGCTGCAAATAGCTGTCACTCAAATTGGTCTTTGAGAGTGAAGTACGAGTACCGTAAAGTCTTGTATAAAAGCCGCACTTGAATAGAAGCCGCCCTCGAATAGAAGCCGCCATTTTGGGCCCATCAAATCACACATAAGCCTGGTTTTAGTGTAGACATACATAGAAATACCTGTCTCATATCGAAGCCTGCAAAATTTCACCAAGAAAGTCATAGAAGCCGCGGCTTTTATACAAGACTTTACGGTACGTTAACTGTAACACAAACAGTGTTGAGACCCATCACAGACAGCCCATCATAACATCATATTGCGCGTGCTGTTTTGCTCGTTTGTGCTTTTCTCGATGCAGATCTACTTGAGCAAGCAGCCGAATGCACGTAAGAAGCTGCTGGTTCCTTGCAGCCTAGTTGAGCCCAATCCAAAGTGCTATGTGTGCTCCAGCAAGCCAGAGGTAGGTCACACCGGTATTGTTTAGTTGTTGGACTTTCTGCTGCGTTCACATGGGGTTGTCATCATGCAACAGCCATTCCTAGCCAGAAACATTACTCTTTCGTTCGATTTGTAATACATCCACACCAAGGATAAGTAAGACGGTGGCAGATCAAGCGGAACCACTCTGCATTGAGTGGCAGATGAGGAGACATAAATAAGCATAAAGGTCAAAAAGAAAATCAGTTATCATCCTATTGCAAGAAAGAGGTATCATAAGATTATACTGTTTGTACAGTATATGCCTCTGTCCACGTTGATATCCTCAACCACTCTTGGATCTCCGCTTTCGCGACGATGAGGTGTGTGTGTGTGGGGGGGGGGGGGGGGGCACTTGGACGCCTGCGTCTTCGCCGTATGGTAATGGTGCATCATTGTCCATGACAATGACCGCACCTGCAGTAGAACAATGAAGATGACACTAATCAAACAATGTGGCCCTATTATAATAAAAAGGTTCAAAGGCTGAAGCACAACCACGATTAGTTGGTTCACCTGCCGGTAGATGCTGTTTAATTGAAGGTAGTAGCTTCTGCTTCCACCATTCTTCAAAGTGCTTCGCGTTCATTTCATTATGGTAATCATGAGATTTGGTGTTTCCCACAAACACCAACTAACACCCTGGTAGAAAACCACCTTTCCAACCAGCGTGCAGGATTATCAGACGCTTGCCCTTCCCAGAAGGATCTTCAAGGGGTTGCTTGTCACCCGGTGCACCGTTTAGATACCTACAGTAAATTGTACGCCGCAAAATGTTCTCCCAGTAACATTTGAATACATGTAGTAGCTTCTTCCACAAGCAGAAAGCATTGAGACTACTGAAACACATACGTGCGCCACCTATACAATGAAGCCATCTTCACTAGTTCTCATCACCACTCATATCCAAAGACACATACAGCATTGACAAATTATACCGTTACAAACACTGCACCAGTGCCATGGTTTTCTAAATTTGGGAAGACTCGCCATTTCCCGGAAACAGTATGATGGGCATTGATCCAGGTTTCATCCAGGTAAACAATTGGTCTGTCTTCCCGACAAATTTCCCTGATGCGACGCAGAAAGTGATGACGCCAAGCAACAGTATCAGCCCGCTCCATCATTAACTGAGTGTTCCCCTTTGTCTACCCAACGCATATGGCCGATTGGTTTGCAGGCCTGCCTGCGAATCATGAGGTCCCGAGTTCAAGACCCGCGCTGGTAGCAGGGAGCGTGTAAAAAGACTTTTTACGCGTGTTGAACTGCGCCGACACCCACGGTCAACTGGGTACTCACAGCTCGGACACGGCTGTCTCACAGTGCGTGATCTAGTGCACAGCAGCGTGGGTATGAGTACAGGCTCTGTAGTCGTGATTGCGGGGAAACCCCGCACTCAAATTCAAAAAAATTCTCAAACTTGCTCGACGCGATCGTCGACTTATGCTGATATCGAGGCCCTTCTGAGCTGCACGGAACAACGAGAATCACACCAACTAGCTCTATACATGCGGTAGTGTAGGGCCTTGCAGGAACCGAGCCGAAAAAACTGTTTCTTTCCCGATCGAACTGTTTCTTTGCTGACTTCCTTGTTGAACGCTGCTACGTAGTGAGACTTTGGTAACGATTCGAAGTGGAGTTGGAGACGCCTGGTATACCCTACTGGAGCAAACGCCACGGCTTTGGGAGGTTTTTCCAGGTAGGACTATCTCTTGTTTCCACGCTCAGAAAAGTTCTTCGTGTTCTGAAGGGCAGATCCATGTTCTCGGCGACTTACCCGAAGGTACATTGTGCTTGTTTTCAAAATTTTCAAATTTGTGTGCATAGGTTGTGTGGAGTGTTACGATGGATCCTGATCATGACTATGCGTTTCATGTGGGGCATTTGCATTCCCTATGTCGTTTGGGTGGCTGCAAGCTACCAACCCACCGTAAGGGCAACAAGTCATGGAGTGCCCCAACCTATAGTGTCAAGGATTACTCCCTAGACATATTTCGTGCGTTTGGTGAGAAAGTGGAAGGAGATAAGGAGGATATACACCCAAGTCATTTTTGCAAGGCGTGTTTTGATAGCATGACGTCTGTCATGAAGACAGTAGGAAGTGGTGCTGTTGCTAGTATTAGTGGTGGTTGTGGTCAGAAACTGCCAGCTTTGCACCAATGGTCTGCACATACAGACACGAAGTGCAGCATTTGCACGGCTATTGCTGCGGCCAGAAAGGGTGGCCGACAAAAGAAAGCCAAATCCCTTCACGGTGTGTGTGCGGCGCCACGGCCTACTCAACCCTCCCCCACCCATGGTACCGATGTGGACCCGGAAAAGCTCTCCGCATTGTGTACTGGAAGCCATGTGTGTGGATTGCCTCTGTCGCCAGACAGATTCACGTTCGTACCGAGTTCGTTGGTCTGCCCTATTTGCGGCCTTGTCGTGAATCGTGCTGTGGAATCGCCGTGCTGCAGCAAACTGTTCTGTGTGTCGTGCATTGTGGGTTGGCTGGGAGCCAGCACTGTTTGCTTTTCATGTAAGCGTATGGTGCTATTGTCAGGTTTTAAACAACCACACGTATTTGCTAGCAGCACACTACCTGAGCTTGTTGTGTCTTGTGACAATGTTGGTGAGTTAGCTTTTGAGGGCTGCCCAGCAAGAGTTCCCCTCGGAACATTGAAGCAGCATGTAGCGGACTGTGCCTTCGGCAAGAACCCGCCGCCCAAGCGATATTTGTCGCCAGCGTCTACAGTTGGTAGTGTCCTGGACGCTCCGCCCAGTGTCCTTCAAGGTGATGTCGGGTCGAAGCTTCTCACAAAGCTTATCGAAGCTCGATCCGATGATGGTCGCCTTGAACAGCGTACCCGAGGCAGTACCTCCATGTGGCACCGCGTTCCTGTCGCCAGGGTGTCATCTGCGGATGCCTCCTCTGCGACTCTGAGGAGAAGGGAAAGCCTTCTCACTACCATCCAGGAAGCAGCATGTGGTGGAGCGAAAGGAAAGGATGCGCAGAGCATTCACGCGCTGCAATCATTGCGTACGGCACGACGTGAGGATCTTCTGCGAGAGGCCGGGTTGCTCCCAGAAGGCTTGACCAAGGGGATTGGACTTGCCATCAAAGCTGACCTCCAACTTCCTTGGAATGGCTTGCGGAAGCTTCGCCGCTACCTAAAGTTGTGTGGTCTGCCACTAGAGTCGGAACGGGAAATGCGGAAGCAGTTGTCGGAAGAGCTCCCGTTCCCTCTCGTCGCTGAAGAAGTTCCTCTTCTTGATAGCTCTGGCACGGTCGTGATGAGCCCAGTCGTGCGCTTTGAGGACCTCGTGCAGCTCGTTCTGCACTTTGTTGAGCTGAACGAAACAGCGGGCACGTTGCTTTGGAACGGGACACTGCCAGAAGATGAGCTGTGGGTGAAGATTGGAGGGGACCATGGCGGTCATTCATTTAAGCTTTGCTTCCAGCTCGTGAATGTTTTGCACCCCAACTCCCTGAGCAACACTGTTCCCTTCTTGGTGTTCGCTGGAAAGGACTCGCCCTCCAATTTGGCAACGATGCTTCAGCCGTACGCTGAGCAAATTGCCAACCTTCGCGGATCGACATGGAAGGGTAAGACCATCAAAGTGTGCCTCTTTGGGGATTATGATTTCATGATGAAGTTGTATGGGCTGTCAGGAGCAAGTGGTGTCAGACCCTGTCTGTTCTGTTTGGCCACCAAGAAAGATATGCAGCAGACACATGACACTCCCTTCCCTGACAGAACCCTTGCCACTTTGAGCGAAGACCATGGTCAGTTTGTGGCATCTGGGTCCAGACTTCAAAATGCCAAACAGTTTAACAATGTCATCAGACCCCAAATCCTCCCGATTGACATTCGTGATGTGTGCATTCCCATACTGCACCTTGATCTTGGTATTTTTCCTCTGCTCTTTGAGGCAATGATCAGAGATGCAGAAGCCATTGACCTCATGCTGGCAAGATCGATTAACGCAGAATCAGCAAGCGCAACATTCAAGGAAGTAGCCGAGAAACAGCAGCAGCTATGGGCACTGCTATCAGAGAAGGCACAGCAAGAACAGCAGCTCTATGTAGCACAGACGCAACTGCAATGGGCATTGCTGAATGCAGCACAAGCGGTGCAAGCAAATCATGCGGCAGAAGCACAACACGCAGGGTTTGCAGCTCAGTTACAGCAGCACTGGGCAACACAACAGCAGCAATTAAATGAGATCAGCGGCCGCATCGCTCATTTAGAGGAGCAGCTCGTGGGTGCTAAGGTCAAGAATGGTCCTTGCGCTTCATCCTTTGAACCGGTTTTGGTGAAGCACAGGATCGATCGGCAGGCCTATCATTCTGGCGCGTTTGTAGGTAACCACATCAACAAAGCACTACAACCGTCAGTAACTCGTGAAATTGTATCTGCTCCGGTCAATGTAGTCGCCTCTGTTGTCAATCCTGATGGTGCCCACTTTGCTCCGACACAGTCTCAGCATCAACTGATCCAAGCTGCCGCAGAGTGCTCCCAGAGGTACCTGTCGCTTTTTGCTGCGTACGCCAGTTGCAGAGCCGTCTTCTCTTCGACTAGCGCAGCTGACGACACTATCACTTCCAGCTTGCAGGAGAAGATCAATTCCTTCATGGCGAATGTCCGGTCCGAGGTAGTAGCACGCCACAAACGCCCTGTAACTCCTAAGTTGCACCTTCTCGAGTGTCATCTTGTCCCCTGCATGGAGAGGTTTGGCATGGCTCTTGGTGCTCTTGGAGAGCAAGGTGGCGAGTCCATCCACCACAAGTTCAACATGTTGCGCCACACTCTGCAAAATACGAACAAGGATGTCGACCGCCTCAGGATTCTAGTGGCCCAGTACCTGACGACAGCGCTGCCAACTCACAACAAGCTGATCGTGCCGGCTGCCAAGCGCAAGAAGACAAGCTAGCAATAAGCTGAGTATGTGACGGCCACTGGGTGGATCATGGAGCGAGCTGCAGGATCCACGCGCTCCGCAGGTAAAGTATTTCTATGTTTCTGAAATTGAAATGTACTAATAATCTTGTCAACTTCTTACAATGTTGTACACACAGCAGGTAGAACTGGCACAATGTTGAGTCAAATCCACAAGCCATGTTAAGAACATGGCTGGATATCAGGTGAGGGGCGCTTCTTCAGGCAGGCTGGGGCAGGTAAGTCAAACCAACTACAGACATGAATTACTCGTTCAATACTACAAAATTATTCACAAGCTCAAAATGCTACGATTCAACGCAAGGTAGGGTGCTCCTTGAAAGAGAGTGAAACAGGCTGGGCCATGGGGCGCAGGTAAGTCAAATCCACAGGTTGAAGCTATAAATCCACAACATAACGTCAGGCTGAGAGAATTGGCAGCTGATCCTGTTTCTAATATATTACTTTGCTGGCGAACTATAAAATTCTGAACGCCGAGGTAGGTGGAACTGGGGCGCTCTTTCAAGAGCGGGTGGCAGGTGGGCCAGGTAAGTCCATTAGACACGTTGAAGCTACACATCTACCATATTACGCTAGGCTGAGAGTAGCTTTGGCAGCTAATTGTGATTCTAAATATTACTGTTCTGTCTAACTGCAAATTCTGAAAGTCGAGGTAGGTGGAACTGGGGCGCTCTTTGAAGAGCGGGTGGCAGGTGGGCAAGGTAAGGCAATTCAACAAGTTTGAAACAATAAAGTGTGCATGTCACAACCATACCTCCAAAGGACTCGTCTTCCAAAGCTAAAACTCCAAAACGATGAACGAAGCGAAGTATGCTTCGAGTGGTTCTTCTTGAACATTTTTCGAAAATCAATGCAAAACGTGCATTGTTGTACAAAAATTGTACGGTCGCTTCGCTGACGCGTACGCGACGCGCGCGGATCACCATCACAACCTTTTGCGAAAAAAGTCGGTAAAAAAGACGCCATCTTACCATATGCACAGCGCGAGTCAGCCGTGGGCCCTCTGACCTGGCCCTACCCAATTGCATGCATGTATCATACGTCAAAACGCAGGGTTTTTCCGTGTCAACCCAAATATTTGGTTCACGGCTTTATATTCTCAACTGTTCTCCAGGAATATACACAGTGATAAAGTGATAAAGTAAAACAGAGAACATGTTCACATGTACTCTTGCACACACACGCACACACACACACCTGAAAATTGGCAGCACATTACTCCTTGCTGTCAGCGAATTGTGAAAATATAGCAGTCAGGTCTGCAGCAGTGATTGTGGCACCGCAACTCCAGTCAACTGAACTGAACTCTGAAGTGGCCCCACGCGCGCGGCACTGACCAGACTGGCCTACAAATGTAGCCTGGCCTGG
>NC_088643.1:45605909-45795909 GCF_964019385.1 Sycon ciliatum
CTTTTTAAGACCCAAACTTGATTGCTAATCTTTTTGAAACAGACTGTAGGCTGTGTTCATGTACAGGATTAGTACACTGGAGTAGCCATGGCTAGGCTGTGTTCATGTACAGGATTAGTACACTGGGGGTAGCCATGGTTAGGCTGTGTACTGTAAACCCGGAAACCTTTGCACTCGTTTTAGTTTGCAATTTGTGAGCCCAGACAAATTTACACCTGGAGGTGTTCGCGATTGAAGTCAATTTCGTCATTTTTTTACTACAATTCTACGTTTCGCGCCGGCTTACTTTTGCGATTTCACACCCATCGCGAAAACCGCGAAGGTTTCCGGCTCGCAAAGGTTTCCAGGTTTCCGGCTCGCAAAGGTTTCCAGGTTTCCAGTAGCTATCGGGGGGGGGGGGGGGGGTATGTGTGTGTGTGTGTGGGGGGGGGGGGGGGGGGTGTACTCTGTAATTTTACCGTGTGTCAACGCCTTTAAAGCCATGGCCTTACATTCGAAACACCGCTGCTCTCCTACACTATTTTAGATGCAAAATGACTCACCCACTACGCCATGCCATACAAGTCAAAGTTTCACAGAAATTTCAATCTAAATCCACATGTTCACCCTTCCTGCTGGGCTATACGTTTGGTAGCATAGCACTTATTCCTTCATTTTACCAAAACATGCTTCAAATGTCATTTCATTTATGAAGCCCATGGCTTTATAACTGAGACTGGCTTTATAATCGAATATACCGACATGGCTTTAAAGGTGCGGACATAATAGGCTGTACTACATCATGTGCGCAGTGCCATACAGTCAAGAGTATGGGATTGTGTACTCTTACTATTCACGTGTTCTTGCTAGGAAATTAGAGGCCACATGCCACGTACTGCTCTTTTCTCTCCGAAACTCAACACTTGCAAGCCAGATATGAAAGAAAAGAAAAAATCATCAGTCACACCACCGGGACTCGAGCCAGGGACCTTGCTATTCGCGAGCAATGCTCTAACCAACTGAGCTACAGTATGACTCTTATCCACGGTGATGGTAAATCTATCCTTCTTCGATCAATCCACATCTGGCTTGCATCATACTGGCAACTCACACCAATGAAGAGGGCCCTCGGCCATTCGCTTGATACTGATGATTTTTTCTTTCTTTCATATCTGGCTTGCAAGTGTTGAGTTTCGGAGAGAAAAGAGCAGTACGTGGCATGTGGCCTCTAATTTCCTAAAACTTTGAAATTCTCCGTGAAGTCCAAATTTGAAAGTGTTCTTGCTAGTTAAAAAAAATTGTTTGCTGCACTTCTAGCTATACAGGAATCGTGTCAGCATATTCCTAGTACATGTACACTGCACTGCTGCCGGTTACTACATTTGTAGTGTTAGTGTTACGCTTACCATGCCTCTCTCTCTCTCTCTCTCTCTCTCTCTCTCTCTCTCTCTCTCTCTCTCTCTCTCTCTCTCTCTCTCTCCTCTCTCTCTCTCTCTCTCTCTCTCTCTCTCTCTCTCTCTCTCTCTCTCTCTCTCTCTCTCCTCTCTCTCTCTCTCTCTCTCTCTCTCTCTCTCTCTCTCTCTCTCTCTCTCTCTCTCTCTCTCTCTCTCTCTCTCTCTCTCTCTCTCTCTCTCTCTCTCTCTCTCTCTCTCTCTCTCTCCTCTCTCTCTCTCTCTCTCTCTCTCTCTCTCTCTCTCTCTCTCTCTCTCTCTCTCTCTCTCTCTCTCTCTCTCCCTCTCTCTCTCTCTCTCTCTCTCTCTCTCTCTCTCTGTACACTTGTGGTGCTGGTGCTGGCAGCTTCCACTTAGTTACAATACTAGTACTAGGGAGCCACCCCGGGCAGCCCCCAGTGCTGTTTGGCTTTGTCTCACTGCTCTACTAGGCAAGCATGTCAGTACTGGTTGTGGTGCTGCTTACTGGACGGAATGAGCCTGGTCCTGATGTTATGTTGATCTAGTATCTGTAGGACTAGGGAGTAGGAGGCGGGCTGGTGTGATGAGGGTGGATCAGGTTTTGATGGCCGTGTGGAGTTTTCAAGGACCTTGCGTGATTGTGGGCGGTAGTGCTGCCGCCACTGGCAGTATTGTCTGCAATGCTAGATCGGCTGAGATGTGGGACACTTGTATTGGCACCCAATTGGACCATTACTGGCATTGGCTGCTTTGCATAATGAACGATTACGATTTCTTCAGCAAGGGGTGCTATTCAGAGTGTTTCCTGCTGGTGGGTTGGAACATAGCATCTTCTGCCACTTGCTGCCAGCAATAAGACTGCGTTCGACTGATTGGCGGTGTTTGATTGTTTTCCACAAGTCCCTGCCAGTATGCCACTGCCTGATCACTTCAAGCCGTGCAGCAGTGCTCACGAGTTGCATCCATCCAATGTGGCAGTGATAACTTGATAGTAGCCGACTGCAGTGGCTAGGCTAGGCAGTGGGCCTACTCACCCAGTCCCACTGACCCACTGGTATTATCAGTTTGGTGAACATAATTCACGGTTCACGTGAGACTCTGGCTGGAGGCGAGTTTTCCGCATCCGTAGGAACGCCACTCCCTCTGTGGATCTTTGGTGAAGAGCCTGGGTAATCCATGAAGCAGACGGTTGTTAGTGAGGTCAAGAGACAGGCAGCCATAGTGTAGGCTATCTTGAGCAATTTTGCCCCAGTTTGTCTGCAGTGATTGACTGTAGCTGGGCAATTATCAATTATAGCTGTTGGCACCGTCACTGTAATTAGGACCATGAGTGCAGCAGAAAAAGAAAAGAGCTTGCACTCACTGTGTAGCATGTGTTCCGTGGCAGCTAAAGTAGCTGGTTTCATAATTAGACCTTGCCAGCAAGAACACCAATCTAAAGTGCTAGCCAATGAGAATAATAAATATTATAGTTGCGACATCAGTAGCATGCACTTGGGGCCTGGTCACCTGCCACTGCCTAGGCCTCCATTGCTGTGTGCAGCTGGTATCACCAAGTAACATTAGTATAATTATTCTGCTGTGCGTGTGTGTGTGTGTGCGGGCGCGCCCGTGCGTGCGTGCTTGCGTGGCAGTTGGTGTGTATCAGCCTGTCATGTGCTCAGCCAATCATGCACCAATCATGCACTATCTAAAGATAGGGTTCTGCTCAAGAGGCTCAGGGCAGTTCTCAAGTGGATGCTGCCACCCCATGTGGGGGGGGGGGGGGGGGGGGGATCCATGACTGTTCCACGTACATGTATGTATGTAGTGTCTTTGCTGGAACTAGTCAATCGCTTCCTCCCATCTAGTAATAATTATTATAATAGTATGCCTTCTTGCTTCTTATACCAGTACCACGGTAACTGTTGATGCTCAGTCTCTGTATACAAAGCCACTGTTACGTGGGTCACATAATTATACTAGGCAAACCTCTACTCTACCTTCCGGGCAGCTTGCTCCCCCCCCCCCCCCCCCCCTCAGTGGCATTGCTAGAATATAGTACTTCAGAAGCACTTGTACTTGTAGCACAATGCATAACTAATTACTCGGACAGCAAGTTATTGACAGTCACTGCACATAAACACAGGCAAAGCTGGAGTATGCAGGGCCGTAGCACTGGGATTTCAGGTGGTCCTGCCAAATGGGGTACTTAACCAGAAATGACACATAGTATTAACAAAACCATTTTTCCACGAATTGGAGCGGTCAATCTTTTTCGAAATAAGGTCTAGCCATGGCCATGGCCGGTCATGACCGGACCGGGTGCTACCACCTTGAGTACACATCTAGTAGTAAAAAATCTACTCAGTGAGTGTACATGTAGCGATAAACTATTACTCGGTGGAGAGGAAGGGTGCTGGGTAGAGAGAGAGAGGTGCTTGGTTATGCGAGGTGCAGATACACGTAACATGTATTGCTTAGTGTACGTGTAGATATGTGATGTGCAGACTGAGCTAGAACAGCTACTGTCTTCAGATCGTGATCTCGGATACACGCTACAGTACATTATTAAAAAAGAAAACAGTACAATCATAGCCATTGTGGCCAAGTCATGTTACGGTCAAAGGCAGAATTCACAAGGGAATATCAGCCATGCCTGGCTGGCTCTCCTGTCAATATCAGCCGTGCCTGGCTGGCTCTCCTGTCAATATCAGCCGTGCCTGGCTGGCTCTCCTGTCAATAACGTTATCAGCCGTGCCTGGCTGGCTCTCCTGTCAATATCCTTCAAGCTCAGTACTGTATGGTGATTTCCGTGATGAAGTGCCGTCGCGTGTTTTCGTGCAATGTCAAACTCTGTGGACCATGCCACTACACTATGCGCAAATCGTTGATGACGAGATGGCGTACTGTATTTCCCGTGTACTGCAGATGGCCTTGCGTGTGCTGCACTACATGTGCATCCTGTCCTGACACCTGTAGTCCGCACAGGGGGCTGCAGGATGTTCCTGTGTCACTAGACTCACTACTATCTGTTAGTAGTGCTGCTGTAGTCATGACTCATGTCGTTGGATGCTCTAGCTCTACATGTTGATTGCAGGGAACTTGATTTCCGCAGTGTGCCAGGCCTGTCTTGTCTAGCAGGATTGTCTGGCACTGAGCCCGTGTACTGTAACTGTTACTCCCTTCCTGTGTGCCCCGATGTGCCACTAGCGCTGCCATCTGTACACACAGTGTGCACTGCCTGCCTGCATGCCTGGTCGATCATGAGCAAGCATTTCTTTGCACCTGTGTGTGTGTGTGTGTGTGTGTGTGTGTGTGTGTGTGTGTGTGTGTGTGTGTGTGTGTGTGTGTGTGTGTGTGTGTGTTTGCAGTCTTCTACATAACTTGTACACAGTACAGTGTCTTTCTCCAGGCGTGTCAGTGTGTTTGTGCCTTGTCACGACCTCCTGATCGTGCCACATCCTGTTTTGTGTTGCAGTGGCCAGTATATCACTGCATGCGTGCTTGCTAGAAAGTAGAATGGTCGTCACACACGACCCATTCTAGACAACATAATGCTAACATTTGACATGTAACATTAATGGGGAAGTTAAGGCTAAAATCAAAATTTCACCAGTTGTAGTTTTCGGGGTGCTGAGTCGAATGGTCTTGGTCTGAGGAAGCTGAGACGCTCCCTTCCTACTTTAATCCCAATCGAACTCGCGCACTTCCACCGGAACTGGGTGACTGCGCCCTACTAGATGGGGATTTGTATGCAAAATGTCACTAAAAGCGCCATTTCGTTCTTATAAAAGCACGGATGACCGCGATTGGCCCATATGTTGTAGTCTTTTGGACGCTGAGTCGACTGGTTTTGGTCCGAAAAGGCTGCGATGCAGCGTTCCTCCTTTATTCCCAATCGAACATGGTTGAACAAGCGGTCACGTGCTCCTGGGTGCCCAAATCACCTGGTCACCACGCCAGCAGGCGACAACTTTCACACCAAGGTTTAACTCGAGTGACAGGAGTGCACCCAAAAAAGGTCAAACAGGCTAGTAAGTTGTACCCTGCAGGCACGGTGACCAGGTGACTGGTGTACGCAGGAGCACGTAACCGCTTGTTCAACCATGTTCGATTGGGAATAAAGGAGGAACGCTGCATCGCAGCCTTTTCGGACCAAAACCTGTCGACTCAGCGTCCAAAAGACTACAACATATGGGCCAATCGCGGTCATCCGTGCTTTTATAAGAACGAAATGGCGCTTTTAGTGAAATTTTGCATACAAATCCCCATCTCGTAGGGCGCAGTCACCCAGTTTCGGTGGAAGTGCGCGAGTTTGATTGGGATTCAAGTAGGAAGGGAGCGTCTCAGCTTCCTCGGACCACGACCATTCGACTCAACACCCCGAAGACTACAACTGGTGAATTTTTGATTTTTGCCTTAACTTCCCCATTCGACGTAGCAGGCTGGTACATCAAGAGCGCATGGCACATAGATGACACAGCAACGACATGGCTCGATTGCGACGTACGTTTCGTCCCCGCTGGGCTCATCAGGCAATCTTCTTCTTGGATGTCTTCATACGGAGCTTGACTCGGGAGAATGAAGTTGAAGACACCGCTGCAGCCGTACTTATGGTTGATAAATATGGTGGTAAAGACACACTTGGCAATATGGCGGTAAACACACGCCTGCCCACACACGCTCTCTAAGCTGCAAAGTTCTGGCACAGAGCTCTCCTTCTCACCACCACCATCATCAGTTCGCGCCTGGCGCCTAGTCGATGCATGGTTGGCGGTATCCGACATAGCAGGCTCGTACATCAAGTAGCGCATGGCACATAGAAGATGACACAGCAACAACATAGCTCGATTGCGACGTACGCCAGGCGCGAACTGATGGTGGTGGTGGTGAGAAGGAGAGCAAACCCGGCTTTCATCCGCGACTTTACGGTCACCCATATCTAGTGTGTAGGTCTGTGTTCTTGGCAATACAAGACTAGTAACTGTTGATATGGATGTAGATACCGAAAACAGATAATTACACTAGGCATGCAGCAGAATCGGTTTATCGAGAACAACCAACAAAAAAGCAGACTGCTGCCCGTGGCTCGTGGTCCGTATGTACAGTATGTGCGTTGGTAGTCCGGATTGGCGACGCAGTGACAATGGCACTGATGGTCAGATCAAGTTTGAAAAGAATGCATAGTATGCGTGGGGATGGCACATATAAATAAGGGACGAACCAAAGACAGGCTACCCTACCTTCTACCTAAATATGGTGGATGGAGATGTATCGGCCACTCGCACCCTAACTAAATCTAGACATGCATGTTTGATTCACACTAATCTCCAGTGTGTCCATTTCTATTATAAGGCTTTGGTAGCCGAGGCTAGAATTGCTGCAGCCCCAGCTGGACCAGGTGGTCGTTTCCCTGGTATTGGCGTAGGTCCGGCGTGCATGGGCGCGCGTTGTACAGATGCTGTTGCTGAGCGCGATGCACTCGACACCCGAGCCTGTAGAGTGCTTGGCGACCGGGCGGGAGCTGCGGTGGATCCGCGTGTGGGAGTGGAGCCCGATGTGGGCGTGCTCTGCTGGATACCGGGGAAGGACGTCAGCGCCACTCCACTTGCGGTTGTGTGAGCCGGGCGCGCTGCTAATGTTGCGGCCGCAGCAGCTTGGTTATTGCCAGTGCTACTGCTACGCTTGTGTTGATGATGTGCTTTTCCAGTGGCAATGTGTGCTACTCCTGGTTTGCCGTTGTTTTCTGTGTGGCCTCTTGGACTAGTACCGCTGCTAGCACCACCATCGCCATGGCCACCACCAACAATGGCGGTGGCCATGGCGGCGTTATCCTTGTGTTTCTTTTCATGATATCCTCTATTGGAAGTGACATTACTCTGCTTGCTGCCGTGTTTCTTTTCTGCTGAGGACGGTGGTGGTGGTACTGCTGCCGCTACATGTGCAGGTTCTTCTTCTTCCTCCTCCTCCTCCTCCTCCTCTTCTTCTTCATCTCCCTCGTCTTCATTCATGTCTTCTTCAGTCGCGCCATCATCATCATCGTCATCTTC
The DNA here is from genome assembly GCF_964019385.1 of Sycon ciliatum. Lineage (NCBI taxonomy): Eukaryota > Metazoa > Porifera > Calcarea > Leucosolenida > Sycettidae > Sycon > Sycon ciliatum. The sequence goes on from NC_088643.1 coordinate 45,613,333, forward strand.
TCCTTCATCTTCATCATCCTCTTCGTCCTCTTCATCGTCATCGTCATCCTCCTCATTGCCATCATCCTCTTCCATGCCTTCCTCATCATCGTGATACTCATAAGAGTCCGTCGGTGGTTCAGTTCGCCGTTTCTTCTCCAGCCTGCGCTTGTTGTTGAACCAGAAGCGCACGGTGTCGGCTGGCACCGATGGATCCAGGTTTTTCGCTATGCTGTCAATCTCCTCTCGCGATGGGTACGTGTTCTCCTCGAACAGATCTTCCAGCATGGCACGCTGTCCGATTGTGAACGTGACACGTTTCTTCCTAGGCTTGCAGTGCGTGTCTGGGTCGCTGTTGTCGTCTTCGAGTGGACGCTTTCTTCCTCCTGCACATTGCGCAGTGACAAGAGGACATGGGATTTGGTTAGCCAAAGTAGGTGCCTTACTCGGATATCCATAGGGGTAACATTGTTGGAGAATTCATACTCTCCCTCCCTCGTGGATAATTTATGGGCACCCCTTGATCCGGTTATGCCCCTATTTTCCAAAACACAAACCACCACAGCCACCGCCACGCAGTGTTGTTTCATAAACCGATGAAATGCAGTTGACTGCACTCGCTTCCTGATATCGTCTTCCTTACTTATCGAGCCTTGTGGGATACTGTAAATATACAAATTTTCGGCAGCTATTTAATTTCGGCTATATTCGGCACCGACCCAAAACGCCCAAATTAAAACGCCGATGAAAATTTTCACAGCATCTGTCGCACTATACCATGCCCTCTACCCCACGCCGAAAATAAATCGCCGCCGAAATGTCAAAAATCGTGAAGTGCTGAAATTTTGCAGGGCCGAAATTTTGTATATTTACAGTAGTGGGTAAACAGATTCACTGAACCATTGGTAACCGGGGAAACCGCATTTGAATTAATTGCACTCTGGAATGCCTAACTAACAGGCACTGTGGAAAAAAGGAAAACCATTTGAAGTGATTTTTAGGCAAGGTATTCGTTAGAATGAAATTGAAGACACCACTGCAGCTGTACTTATGGTTGATAAATATGGTGGTAAAGAGGACCTGCCTGCAATGCCGGATACCGCCAGCCATGCATCGACCAGGCGCCAGGCGCGAACTGATGGTGGTGGTGGTGAGAAGGAGAGCTCTGTGCCAGAACTTTGCAGCCTAGAGAGCGTGTGTGGGCAGGCGTGTGTTTACCGCCATATTGCCAGGTGTGTCTTTACCACCATATTTATCAACCATAAGGTATTCGTTGTTTACACATTTCTAAACGTCACTGCAGGATAAGAGAGGCTCTGACCAGGTAAGTTATTATTACTGCTCAGTCGTCTCTTGTTACCGGCACACATCTGTGCTTGCACTCCTGTACATCTACACTCACACAGTGTTCTACACATTCTCAGTTATAGCCAGAACGAAAGTGAAGGGGGGGGGGGGGGACCCAACATTTTGTAGTTTTACCGCCATTTTGCAGGGCCGGAGGCAGCTTCTGCAGAGTGGTGCGGCCGAAGGGCCATCTTTAAGAGGGGGTCTGGGGTCCTCCCCCAGATTTTTTGGAATTTAGACGGCAAATCCTGCACTCTGGGCGACTCCCTGTACAAAGTCATACATTGAAACTTTTTCTGCCCGGTTTTGGACGTTCCACGTGGACCGACTTTTTGGGAAGTTGGTACGGCCATGTACCGGCCGTACCAGTGGCGCCGGCCCTGTTTTGTGCCGCCATTTTATGCTGCGCTACTACATATTGTGTAAGTTATGATGCACATAAAAAGGTGACGTTCGCACTCTGAAGGGTGGCGCATTCATTTAGAAAGGGGGAGGTCAAAAAGTGAAGGAGGGTGCAGCGAGCCGCTATGTCGCTTTGGCGAGAACCCTGATTAACCCTGTCCGGATTATGCGTTTTTTGAAGGGTCAAAATCGAAATATTTATTTTTTGGAAATTTACCCAAAATGCTAAAAAAATCTTTTTAAAAATTCAAAATTTCACCCAAAATGCGAAAATTATGCTGCCGTTACCATGGCAACCAAAATGGCGTAAAACTTGAATCCTTTGTCGTTCCAACTCCAAGTGCACGTGGAGGAAGCGCGTGCAAAGGATGTGGTTGTTTTCGATAGTCGAAAGCAGGGAGTCGTCAAATACGACTCCCTGGGCCTGGTCGAAAGGAATCAATCATTTTGTTTGGTTGTATGGCTTCTTCCTCACACTCGAGGCTGCCGATGAGCATGTAAAATATGCTCAAAATGTTGAAAAATGCTGAAAAAACCCCAAAATGCGAAAAATATGCAAAACATAATCCGGACAGGCCTAACCCTGATTCTGTGCAGGTGAAGTGGGACTATGCCAGTGTGTAGAGCACTAGGAAACAGGAGATGTGACTGGAGATTATCACGGGCAACTCAGACTGTAGATGCCAGCACATGCACGGCCACTGCGTGCGTGCCTGCCGCGCAATGTCTGCCATTCGCCATTTACCGAGTTCACCTATTCATGATGGATGCAGGTGTGCGTGCGTGCGATTGAAGAGAGAGGATGTAGGACTAGCTAATCATTACCGTCAGAACAGTGCAGTTGCTCACAACAGGGTGCATTCTGAAGTAATGCTGTCATTGCCTCAAGTTGATCTATATTTAGTAGTCCAAGAAGAGTGATGGTCCCACACTCCCACTATCTGTACCCGTAGCAACTGCCGATACTAATGACAAATGGTATTTTGATCTTCAATTATTCCATATATGTGCACAGTTCAAGATGATGAACTAAACCAGGGTGTGTGTCTGCATTTCAGCACATACTTCTCAAAGTCGAAGACAAACTTTCCCCTGCAATGTGTACTACATGTAGTACAGATTGGTTCCCACCTCTATAATTATTATAGCAATAGATGATATGCCAAATAACGTGCAACTAGACTTGAGAGGGCATCACACACAAGTTGCATACACATTATACTACAATGTGTACACGGTAGACCCTGAGCTCTGCAGGAATACTAGTCACAGGTACCCGTACAACTTTGAACTTTGTATGCAACTACTCTGCAATGCCCTCCCAAGTCTAGTTGCACGTTATTTGGCATATCATCTATTAACATAACAACCTGTTTCACAATCTACATCATGATGTATCACGGGTCTCTTGGCTGCTGCACGTACATGCTAAGGAGACGGTGTTATGCTGAAGTAATTAGTTTGGCCGTGTCCCCGGCAGGCAGCAAAGCACAATGCTGACGCCATGTAGTCACTAGCCACGGTCATGTCACTTCGCACCTCACCTCCTCATTGTGCAGCGCGATACGCACACTATGCGTATGGCTCTGTTACAGAGAACTTCTCGTACGAAGGGTAAACCTCGGTGTTTGTGACTAGTGTGCAAGGAGTTGACTCGTACTAACTGAGAACGTGTTTATTCACGACGCCAATAGCTTGAAACCATGAAGTAAGAACCAAACCGTTACGGTTAGTGCCACTCACACACACAACACCAGTGTAACTTACATGTACCTACTCAATGATGGTAATGATTGTGATTGCCACTAGCATGTGTTACAGCTCAACAGTATGCCGTAGTACACGCATGCACGCACGCACGCACACACTACCATAGCCCCATGTCAATAGTCACTAAGAGCACGCAGCTACAAGATCAGCATGATTGCAATTGTAAAAATGACTCAACGGATTTCAGAGTCTTCCGAGAATGCACCCACTGAATTAATTCTAATCTTGTTCTTTTGTTCGGAAGGACGTCCCACTTGCTAATTGCTTTGACATGGAAATCAACACGTGACAGGAGTGACTATAGGCCCTGTTGCTCAGGACAGGCAGGCTGCCACCTATCAGGTAGCAGCACGTCCAGGTAGCAGCACGGAAGTGTAGAGGTGCTTATATAAGCCTGTAGCACGCTTCAATGTATCAGTGCATGATTGCTGCCTGGCAATATGGCTCAACCAGTGTGTATGTAGACTGTCCCGACATTGAAACTGGGCCAGTATGACCGTTAAGTATGGGAAGGGATTCACGGTAGAACTCAGTCACCATAGATAATGGCATGAGCCACTCCATGGCTACAGAAGCCAATCACTTCAAGCGCCCATCGTATAGAAGTGCCCGTCAAAAACAACTATACAGCCGGCCCCATCGATTTGTCACTTGCCAACTTGGCAAGGCTGGGGTTGGCTCGCTTCACTGGAGAAAACTACTTGCTGCTGGAGATAATGATGACGGAGATTGGAGTTTACAAGAGCAATTCTCCAGTGGAGCTTTTCAAGTGGGACCTGGTGTCAAAGAGGACAGCGACTCTTTACAACTGTCAAGTGTCAGGTGCTACAGTTACCAATTCTCCCAATGCATTATGAAATCACAGAAAGTTACTGCAGCACCGTGTATACCCAATGGATAGTTCAAGTACTGCGTAACATGTAATTTTAGGTGTAGTAAAATTTCGGTGTCAGGGACCTGCCAGGTTTCAGGTGTAATGTAGAATTAGGTGACCAGCGTTCCCTGCACCTACACTGCATACTCCAGTGCCCTTCAGGTGTAATCTAAATTTAGGTGCCTGGTTTCTCTACCGAAATTATAACCGAAATTTAAGTTACACCGAAAATAACATGTTCTACAGTAGATTAGGGGAGTGCAGGTTAGTCTTGCGTCTAAACTCTAGCAGAAACTCTGAAAACGATTTCACAATGCGCTTGACCACACCTGACCGGCGGCTGTGTTGGTTCCAAGGGGGATATTGCAGTAGCATGGCGGTAGTCTCTGCAAATGTCAACTGACACAGCATCCCGATTGCCGTGAACTCTTTGTTGCATCACTGTCTGACACATGCACTCAATATACAACACTGTACTTTCGTCCAGTAACCACTGGTAACTGTTATACATCGTTTACAGGTACAAGAACCTTAAGTCCCTGTGCTAGTAACACATTCCAACCTTGCTCACCCCAATCTAAGCGTTCAAGCCTCAACAGCGAACCCTCTTGTTGAGCAAAACGTGAAGGAGAAAAATGTACCATGTCGAGTGGTTGACCCGGACAGTTGCACAATTATTGTGTTCTAGGACTGCCAGCTGCATGTGCAGGTTCAAATAATAATAATAATAATAATAATAATATAATTGATTTACATGCACGAAAAGAAAGGATGCCCATAACGTGCGTTAGTGTGTATACAGGTTTCATCATGGTGCCATCCGAACCAGTGTGTGTGTGTGTGTGTGTGTGTGCACGCGTGCGCGCGCATTTGCGTGTTGCGCACGTGTGTGTGCCCAGGCAAGCTCTCACTAGGACCATTCCATCGCAACACGTTCCACACACCCCGTTGTGTGCGATTACACCACAAGTTAGCTGACATCTGGCCTGGCAGCCCAGCGAATCCAAATTCTCTATACCATCCCAACACATACTTGCTCCAGCTTCATTGCTATCCCATTCCATGGAGCTATGAAGCCGAGACCTCTGGTCGGCTGAGCTTAACCCCACCACCACACTCCAATATTCACCCCAGTGTCTGGAGATAATGTGGATTTTGTAGAAGAAAAAAATCGTGCTGCCGAGTGCTACAGATACCTACACGCCCAAGGATGTGGCATGGGCTTTGGCAGGATGCTTGTCGCTTGCACAGGTGCTCTCCTGGTGAGGTCAGCAGAGGATCAATTTGACAAGGCCAAATCGTGCACCAGGCGTAAGGGCCACCGTTCTCTCAGTATCCTTCCAATCAATCTCTGACGTCACGATGTGATTACCATGACCATACAAGTAACTGACCGTCCATTCTTCATGAGAAGGTGTGCCGCGCATGATCGGCAACTCCAAGGCTAGCCGCGCATGATCCGCAACTCCAAGGCTAGCCGCACCCGCAGCAACTACCCATGGAGCAACTACAATGCCCACCAGGTTAGCAATTGTGCTGATTACCGTACCGCTTTGCAGTGTTGTACGGGACTTGCTACTGCAGCCAGTACTGGCCAGTAGTACTAGTAGTGCATGCACGTGTAGTAAGTGTTCCAGTTCCTACTGCCTCGTTCACCATGGGTCATATGCCACTTTACATTACCCAAACCACTGCGAATGCAGTATGAACTTGCCGACAGGGCGGGCACTTATCACCATTTTGCCAGCTGTGTCTTTACCAATATAGACTTACCCTATGGATGTGCTCGGATGGAGAGCCAAGGATTGATTTATAACAAAGAAAAGGCCCACGGAACTACAAGGAACTATGTTATCGCATGAGCTGATTGCCAAGTAACTGGTGGTGCTAGTGGACATTATAGCATAGCTTGTAGTTCCTTGGTCCTTTGCTATGGATGTAGATCGCCTTTTGTAAAAAGAAAAAGTAAAATGCAGCATGCACCGTGTGTTCTATTTGAAATTGAACGTTGAGCGCCTAATGATTCATCCCGGCAGGAAGTTCAAGCTGCGGCAGACAAGGCATGGCAAAGTATTGTTGTATTGCACTGTACTGCGGATCTGAGCGGGCGCATGCCGCGCCCATAATTCTACACGGTGCTAAAGCTACGAGGCTACGAGGCTACGAGGCATAATAACCTGAGAGAAGATACATATACTGTCCGTGTGCAAGAGCCAGTGCAGTGTCCGGCAACCACCCATGACCACTGGCTAGAAGCATGGTTGAAAACAGAGCCACCGCCCCATTCAGTAAGGTGAAGATCAAGAGCATTTTTGTTGTTTGAACCAAGCGGACAGTGACTCCGATGACTGCGTGTCGCGGAGATCCTATTACCAGAGACATCACCTCCTTCCTGCCACAATCATCATTTTTGAAAATTTGCCACAGCTATGGCACTGATCACCGCAGACAATGTGATTCTTGCAAGCGTGGGTATCGCCCGGCTCTGGTCACGCAGACCACCACGTCTGCATGCCGGTTTGCCATGCGGGTAATATCCAGCACATTCTCGATCATACAAAGTAGCAATGGCAGTGGCTACTGGTGTTTTCAGCACATCCTACGCTCAAGCCAAGATACGGATGCCACTGCAGCCACGGCTGTGTCACAACTCTCCCTTTACCGTTGCACTCCATTGCCATTGCTGCATCAAGTCCTTCCTGAATTGCATCCTAAACTAAAGGAATGCGATGCAGGCTGCATGATGAAATAGTCAGGCAACACAAATGTGCCAGCCTTAGCTCTGGGCGCCGCCTGAGGCAATGGATGTCCACAGCGCAGCTTCTTCTGCAGTTTCCAGCACCCTCATCCAGCATGCCTGCTCTTTTACATGTACCTGCAAACAGCGCATGTATGTATGAATACAGAAACCCCCATGCTGCTCGTTCGCTGCTCAGAAAGTCAATAAGTGAGCACTGCTCCCCTGCTGGTCCTGCAGAGTGGCACAACTACAGGTGCAGTGGCCCAGGGTCTGGCCAGCACGCATGAGGAGTTTTCAAGTTGTGGAACACGCATCGTAGCAAGGCTGAGTGTCAATTTCTAAGTTTTTGGGGGGAAGTACGAGTAGCTGCAGAGACCTGCAGGCTAATTCAATGCTTCACTGGCTGATAGTGGTATTCTTTCAGAGATCAGCATCTATCACACACGCACACACACGCTGTGTAGCTGACTACATAGTCAAATATCACCGGTTGGCTATTCCCGTAGCACAAGCGTGAAGATGCTTCCTGGTAACGATCACAAGCAGCTTCAGGATATTGCCGTTGAGCAGGTCACCAGTAATCATGAGCACCGAGCACAAGGCAAGAGACACTGTGCATGGCCTAAACAGTACATGCCCGTCTTTTAGGTACTTGAAATACATTGTCTGCTCATCGCTGCTTGCATTTGTATGCGGGAAGAGCGCACAGCCCGTATCCCATCCCGGCGGTACTGCTGCTACCGCCGCTGGTAGTAATGGATATTTTCCAAACCAGGTGTAGCCAGTTGGTCTCTGGGTCTCTCACTGTTCCGCAGCTCTGCGTCATCAAACGTCATGTTCCTTGGAAATGCACATTTGCCCACTAAACAGCACCGAGCGGCCGTTCGTCCAAGTCCGCAGACACTGCATCCTTCCGGCACAGCCCCGCCACTAGTCACGTATACCCGACGGGCTTATCGCAATTAATATAGGATACCCATTGTGGTGAAACAACTTGCATATCGGTGTCCGTGTGTGCTACTCTGGAGCTATAAACATACCAGCCATATCGCTCCCCACTAGACTTGGACATCGTACGGATATGCAGGCACACGGGTCTAGCAGCGCATCATTTGAATGCATTTCCCACGTTAGTAAAATGGCCCGAGTGCCAATACCGGAGAGAATAGCTTGGTGAGCAGTCTATCATGTGCCACAAACTGCTGTGCTAAGCACTGATATCCACCGTGGTGGTGGCAGTGGACAGCAATCTATTTCGGCTAGAGGCGCAGACAGGAACGTTGACACTTAGGAAGACTTGTCATTTGCCTGCCAAACAATTACCCGCGCCACGAGCTGTAGACATGGCTGCTGCTGCTGCTGCCTATGCTGCTGCGCATGGTTTGCAGGCAGGGAGTGCAGCTGCTGACGCCACTGACTCCACTGATGCTGATCTACAGCCCTGCACTGCACTAGCAGGTAGCTAGTCTCAATCAGGTTCATTGACATTGTCAGGATACACATGTACTGCAGTACATGCAGTACCAGTACAGGGTGGTGTTATCTGCGGGTGTGACATCACACGATAATTTCACCTGTAGCCTGTGTAGAGCTGTAGATCGTGCACAACACAGCTCAATCAGGGTCTGTGTACACTCCAAACAGGTCACTCTACTACTGTACACCAGGTCCACTCTCATTGGCCAGCCATGCAAGAATGTCTACCGTTGCCACGTCGCTCATGCATGCCCCACACTCAGTTTTCTGCCATGTACATGCCCTCTTTTGGCAGTGATCTCATACATATGGGTCCCAGAAGTACTCTTTTTCTCTCTCAAGCACTGGCGCGGCTTGCCTACAAGGTGCATGCATGACTTGGTACACTGGCACATGGGCACTGGCCTGGGAAATCAGAGTGCATGCAGTGATCGCACTGTGCTAGCACTTGTCTGCTAGAACGAGAAAAAAACTCAATTAATTGCAGAAACAAGCTAAAGGCTGTGAAGCATGCAAGTAGGACTGCAAGCAAAGTGAGTTTATATTACGCATCATCCACTCCTCGCTACAATCAATACTTAGCTACTCATTACCGGGGATTTCAAGTTCACGCTCAGTGTTCATTTCTTCCCAAAACGGCAAAAGGTCTTCAGATTTTCTCTCGATCAGCTGATAAGGTGCCTCTTAGTGGTCAGCCTTTTTTCGCGAAGAGCTCAACACAAACTAAGTACCGTATGTGGCGGATGTCCAAGGTCACCACCTACAACTTCCTAACCTGGAATAATTAATTTACATTTGTACTCATGGACTGCTTGCTCTGAAAACAAGGAATCACACACGAGAAGGAAGGAAGCAGCCATTTTCCCTTGACTGTCAGCACCCCACAGAGCAGGACGTATTCATTTGCCAAAGTGAAAACAGCTGACTACGGGATGTTGGACGTTGGATATTATTAGGAACGGCTGCGCCCCAAAGCTTGAGGCTTGTAAATTCCTCAGCGAACATTCCTTATAAATTGCCCCACACCCTCCTCGAGAAGCCTTTGCTCACCATGACCTCGGTCATCTCTAACAAGGAACCCACAGCACGCCGACAGCAAAACCTGTACATGCCTTGAATACATGTAAAGATGGATTTCTTCGCCGAGTCCCGCCAGAACTGACAAAGTCACCAATGTGAGTCCCGGAAAGTGCTCATAACAGCAGTGACCGATTCTGTGACATCCACGGCCAAACAGCAGACAAGCAGCACGTCCTAGTTCTCCCTGTGCACTAACCTTGCCGCAACCATTTACCGAACCAGATATTCATGAGCAGGCAGATTTGAATGTTTTGGCTCCAACTACTTCAACGGTCATTGCCGGGACCACCCCACACATACATTTGTGCACACACACACACACACACACACACACACATACACAGGCTTGCGGGGCTAGGGCCTTTTGCTGGCCTTGGTTCAGCTTTGAAAAAGCAAGGTTTAGGACTCAATAGGAGAGACTGGTAAGATAGATCAGAGCTTGTTTCAGACTTTGTAAGGCTAATCTTGCCGAGATGAGCCATGGCTTGCCACGGAGCGTGAGGCTGATGAGCCCCTCGTGTCACCATAACCTTCACACGCCCAAGCCCCTTTTTTCTAGACAGTCCTTCTCACACTTTCTGCTCCAGCTCTCCAGGCCCAGACAGCCCAAACAATGCTCAGCACAAACCCACACACACAGATACAGAGTCACATCCTACCAGAAGCCAGGGTTCCAATACTCCCAGGCCATGCTCACTGCTCTGTCCCCATTTGATGTTCACTACGCGGTCGGACTACGCATGCCCTGTATAGTGACCATATTCACTTTGTCAATGAACGTTCAACCCAGGAGAAGTATGGGGATCAGAGCGCACACAACAGAGTCAGTACCCACATGCAACATTACATGCTTACCTCCCCGGAGTGACGTTAACTCATCAATTCGATCTTGCAAGCCTTCTTTCTCCATGAACGCTTGCATCTTGTAATACGGTCGCTTGCCGTGGGCGGATAGCTGCGAGAATGGCTTGGGCTTGTGCAGAAGGTTGTGCAAATGTCCCTGGGAGCATCCGACCACACGTTCTCCGAAAATCAACTGCGATATTCGATGTCTGTCCAGGATGGCTCTGATCCGGATCGTCAACGATTCAATGTCCAATTCTTGCTTTGACAACGCATCCAAGTCCAGGTCAGTAGCACTCCCGGAGGGACGCCTTGTCTTGCTGCTTGCGCTGGCCTGTTGCACCCGGATACTGTCACTGACTGATGCTGTAGAAACAGCCGCAGTAGCGGCAGTACTACGCTGGGCGGCCATGTAGCAAGCTCCACTCTCACGGGTCGCTCTCTGGAGTCCCTTCCACCTCCCCCCAGCAGCAACGTCTACACTGACAAACTGTAACCAGTTCCGCGCGATTTTTCTTGATGCGCTCTGGACGATAGTTTACCCCGCTGGAGCTGCCACTGCTGCAGCTAGCCTGCACTGCACTCTGCAGTGCTGCTGCCTGCCTGCTCAATGTGTTGGGGGATTGATGACGGCTAGTTCTATGTGCGGCGCTTTGGCACTGCACTTTCTTCACGAGCCGTATACGCTAGCAGCGTATACTTGTAACGCTTGCTGCGTGTCATCATGAATTCCTTGCACAGCGCTCGTCACGTGCTACCTATTACCGCAGCTAGATCTCGCGATCCATTGACGTCGCACGTTGCCGCTGGCCTCGTGTCGTGAGTTTGCGCTGGATGCTGTTCGTTCCTGCGCTGCATGGTGCACTCTAAACTTACTTCTTTACTTCAGCTCTTCGTGCATGCTGAGCTAGCCTAAACAGTAAACTGAAGACAGTGAAGTGTGATTTTGTGACTCCGATCGGTCAGTGGAGTGCACATCTAGATCTGCAGCTATGCAGGGGCTCAGTTCGCCAGTAAGTACTGTATGTCAATTATGTCACGTATTTCGCCACACCAGTAGCAACTGCGTACATGCAGGGAGCACAGTCAGTGTCGCGGAGCTCGAGGTGAAAACTCGGCACCGATCGTTTGCTACAATGTAGTTACGGTGACTAACTGCTGATTGCCCCAGGAGAAAAAATAACTATGGGTTTACTCAAGTGACCAAGATTCGCATCGACTGGTTACTACAGCCTATGATGGGGCCTTCGGCTTTGGTGGCAAACGCGTTACACGTACAGTACGGCCGTACTGTACCCCGGTGATACTCAAACTCAAAGCGAAGAGAGTAACACAGTGTAAAGACACTCAATGAATCGAATGATAAGAATACTGTAGTACTGTAGCTGCTGGTCAGACAGGAGTGAAACTGATGGTGATGCGTTCTCAACTAGTATTAGTATTATATTACTTACTCAGCTAAGCTGCTTGGTGGATGCTTGAAAGGGCACCGTTCCATTGCCTAGGTAGACCAGGAACTCAATCAATATGCACCCATCTGGACGATGTAGCTCAGGATATGGCACAACGAATCACCCGAGGCCATATTTACCGCCCATGCATATCAGCCGCCGAGTCCGCAGCCTGCGCAGGCCAGGTAATCACGGCGATGCACATTCGAAGCCATTGACACTTCGTTATCTACGTCCGTTGCATATTACGACATCATCTTGGGATAAAGGTTTCACTCAAGTCTTTTGTAGTGAAGCCATGTTGCCATTGCGGTGGGCCTGTGTTACAGTGTCTACACCAGGGAGTCGTAAAAATGGTATTTTACGACGTAGACCAGGGAGTAGTACAATAATAATAATTATAATAATACTGGTATTGTATTACTCCCTGGTGTAGACAGTGCAGAATGCAACACCACTGGTAGTAGATCTACATGATTGTACTTGCAATTGTTGCATGATGGGGCACTGGCTGGGGGTAGATCTACCGTACTTCTTGCAGGAACCTTTCAGGAAGTGGGGACATGTACCATGTGTACACCGCGGTCACGAGCCACGTATGCTCAGCGTGTAGTGTGAAGAAGAGTGTGTATGAAGAATGGATAGGTCAACATGGTCAAGTAATGAATTAAAAAATGAATTAAATCTGATCCTGATCTGTCTTCACATACATCGTCACAAGTCTTCTTGTACAGTACCTGCGCGCGCTGCACAGCTACGTTGTAGCTGCAGTGCAGCGTGCTGCATACCAAAGCCTTTAGCAGTTTAAGACACTCTTATCGCCACGTGATTGTAGACCTACTGTGGATTCGCGGAGCTGTGAAGCGGCAGCGGTGAACCTTTTAATTTAACTAAACTGTATTCATGGTATTCAGCAGTAGTTGACCTGTGCAAGTGATCCATGGCAGCCGCAGTGTGGATCGTGGATGCTGGAACAGTATTTAGTAGCGCAGTGCTACGAGCGCCCATACGTTTCCAATGCTCCCTGTAATACTCCGGTCCTGAATCATACTAGTAATAATAATAATAACTTTATTAGGATGACCCAAAGGCTGACCGCCTATCGTGGGGTCCGTCGCATTGAAGGATGATGGTACACATGGTACAAGAGAGTACAGATTGGGAAAGGGGGGACTACGATGAACAGGGTAACGGCAGCATGCCAGCGAGTAGACCTGAATACTGACAAGAATGTTTGCGCAGCTCTCTCTTGAATACATGGACAGAAGATTCCCAAGTCAATGTGGGTGGGAGACGATTCCATAAAATGGAGGTTTTAGTCAATGTGGGTGGGAGACGATTCCATAAAATGGAGGTTTTGAATAAAAAAAGTGATTTGGATGTTGTCAAGGCTTTGGGGAGGATAATTTTGTTGGGGCGTCTCTCACCACGGGAAATATTAAAACTGAACTGAGCCAAGGTGTTCCGGTACTTGAAAATAAACTTGTGCAATGTAACTAGGCTTATGAATTGTCTACGGTACTGCAGTGATTCTAGTTTGGCGAATGCGTTCAGATCTTGCTTTGGCGTGTCGAAGGCAAATCGAAACTTACGCCGTCGCAAGTACGACCTGATGAATCTTGCTTGATCATGTACGAGTGCGATGGAAAACAGCGGTGTAGCCATATTTAGTGGGCAGAAGGGGCATGGCCCAGGATCCTGGATGGCTGCACTGTCGCCCTGAGAGCTAGTAGTAGTAGAGAGCACCATGACTCAGTAAAGACTAAAGACGGTGTTAAGTGGCTTTGCCGGCTGAAAAACGATTCCCACCGGACGTAGCCAGTTCAACCTGGGATGGATGAACGTTCCAAGCACACATTTACCGCTTCTACAACCTTCCACTATCACGGTCACGCGGCACAGGTTCCAGCGTCTTGCCAGTCCTTCCATACTATCCCTGGTCACACTGGTTCCAACAGTAACGTTACACGAATAATAATATGCAGTTCCGACACTTGTAACGTACATGTACATGTAGATCGACTACGGGATCCTCTCGCGCTCTCTCTTTGTGCAATACATGTACATGTACATGTACATGTACAGTGTATACTGCCCAGGAGGTACATGTACATGTACACGTGCAATAAATGTACAGTCATGTACATGTACACGTAGTGATGTACATGTACATGCACATGCACATACAATATTGATGTCTAACTCAAAGTAATAGTACAGAATCATCATTTCAGCTTGATGGCATTAGTTCTTACAATGCACAATGTACAATGCAGTTCTCTTGCTGGTGTTTCGTTTCTCTACTTCGTCAATACATTACATGCACAAAAGAAGAAAAAAACCCAGAGGGAAGCTGATGCGCCATGCAGTCACGGAAGAAAATTCCACACCTAAAACAGAGAAAAACAGAGTTATCACGATGGGTGAAGGGCCCGAAATGGCAATAAAATTTCAACATCACAATAGAAAAGTTTAATGCAGCGCCTGCGCAGATTGTGAATAGCAACTGAATAGAGCGGTTTTCAGTTGACAAACCCCCTTTTCTTTTTAATCGATAGCGTATGTTTGGCGGTGGAAGTGGGCGAGTCGTAGGCTTTGCCTAGAGTCAATGGAGGACAATGCCGGCAGAAAATTGGCAGCATTTACGTGTACCTGTACCTGTACATGTAGTACTTCTCCTGCCTGCTGGCATATTTCATGCATGTTTGGTATGTGGATAAAGAAATGGAACAGAATTCAAGGAGGTGCCTGCCGTAAGGTTTGTTCTGCCAATTTCACTGCTTTTCGAGCGACGGTCTGACACTCACGGTCTGAACTGAACATTTTCCGACCATTATCCCCGCAAAGGGCTAGCACTGAGTCGCAAAGTTCAGTTCATAATTTCTTGTATTGACCACAGACAGTGTTTATTTTACGTTATGAATATGAGAGTTGCGTGTGAATCGTCTCAAACTAACGTTACATCATCAATCCGGCATCTTGGGAAGTCAGTATACGAGCTGTAAATTAATCGACTGTCCCATCCACGCGCACAAATGCCACAATTCTTCATTTTAATACATTTGTAGCCGCTGGTAATAATTGCGGTAATCAACCGTTGGCTCATGTTATCCAATCAGTAATTGTTAACGATCACGCTAATCAGTAATCACAGTAATAATTGTATTACAGTCACACTGCTTTTGTTCATGGACTTGAGTCCTCAGATACTGAGATAGAGAGCAGCCTGTCTCCATTTACACTGCATATTGCACTGTGTAAGACATCAGACCATTTCTAGAAGAGAAATGTCGCCAGTATCTGTTGCTACTAAACGATGCTCAGAAATACACCGTGGATCTGTTCCCATTCAAATAATCAACTGCAGCTTACGCTGCCCATCTAGTCAAGCCAAACGAGGAGAAGGTGGACTAAACTGCCTCTTGTAACACCTGACAACTTGTGACAAGGGCAATCACGAGCAGTTTTCTGTGTTACTGAAAATCGCCTTGTCACGCACGAGGTCGTGCCACTTTCGTGCTGCTTCGTCTCGCACCGCATAGATTACCTTAGATTAGAACCTGTACATTATCATGCAGCATGCACTTCACCTGACTTCCGTGCTGGGAGTTTGTGCGTGCGTGAAAAGTAACTTCGAACGTGCGAAGTTCCCTCCCCAGGCTGTGTCTCAGGACACCGAGCCACTTCAAAACTGGACGTCTTGCGGCGGGCACAAACCTCGGGCAAGTCGGAACTTGACACCTCACCCGCCAGTGCTGTCGGCAGCATCAGTTACGTACATGCATGCAATGCGCAAAGCTTTGTTCGCCTCTCTAGAAAAATTCCTACAGAAATCAGGTCACAGGGGATAGTATAGTGCTAGTATGGACTTATATTGGTTGCGTTACCGTGCTTGTACTTTGTTGTAGTGTGACAGATACACGACGTTCCCAAGAGGCAAAGCACCGGTTTCTCTGCATTCAGCTTAGCCAAACTATATTTGGGGACCTTGCTGCGTATTTCTTTTCAGTCATTTTTAACTTTTGCCTTGGGCATTCCTAACATTTCCAGTAGTACGCATAAGGTACGAAGAGTGTCACCGCCATAACCATGATAACATGGTAGAGCCTAGAGCTACCGGGGGTATCGTGAAAGGTATACAATGTAGCTTGGTGTGATCGCAAAAGGTGCATTTTTGTGCTTGCTGAAGTACAGCAGTGTGCCGGCAGATGTTGCGGAATGTCGAGACAGTTCTTTCAATAAAGCAAAGACAGTGTCAATGTACAGTACGGGCACTGTACATTGTATTTGTAGCAATGTACAATTGTACACACTATGTAGCCATGTAGGGGCAACACAAGCACTATTCAATCATGTACATGACATTACGGCAATGTAGCCTGGCAGGGGTAGCAGTTGTCCAGCGTCTACATCATTGCATGACATTGTACAAATATACATGTACAGTCAGTATCGCCTATAGCGTTGGGGTTTGATTTTGAGCATTTTATCACTTTAAGCGATATATTACTATGACCGATACTGCATGCAATGTATGCAAGTGGGGTGTCAAATGACTCAGCGCGCCGTGCCCATACGCATTACATACATGTACAATGTCATGTAGCTGGCTGTAGCTCCGGACACACAAAATCAGCATTTCCTCATGATGGAGGCATATTTTGGCAACTTGTACAAGCAAAACTCACCAAACAACACTCACTGGACAAGTTCTTCACGAAGAAGTAACACCCTGTTCTTCTCTGACTTCGCTTGATTTCACATCAATCACTATAACCGACGCAAAAATAGTGTAATAAAGGTCTTTTGAAATATGAATTTGATCACTATAGGCGATATATTACTATAGACGATTATTACTATACGCGATAACTGTGTATACTTAGTTATGGTAAATGAAAATGAATTTGAGAAATTAATCACTATATCCGGTATATTACTATAGCCGCCAACCTTATAGGCGATACGGACTGTACATGCACATGCAGGCTATGGTGCATACGGAAATTGGTAAGTGGACCTCGTTCCATAATTACACTGGTGGTGTTGTTGTTGTTGTCGTTGTTTGTTGTTTATTTATTTTACATCGCATGTCAATCGGGCATATGCAACTTTGCAATTAGCAAGAGTAAAGGGTATAACGTGTTTCCAACATTCAGTCTCTGTACATGTACTGCTACATGTACATGTACATGTACATGACTTTGATTACTAAACTCAGAGCTTCTAAAAGTCTACATTTACATGTACATGCATACTAAAAAATAATCGGCGTGGAAATGACGGGTCAATGCTGTACTAGTACATGCCAACCACCCAGCAATAGCAGCATGCATGCACCAGAGCCGTGATGCGATCAGCCCTAAAGGTTAACTGTAGAGTAAATAATGGACTCGGATGGAGAGCCAAGGATTAATAAATTATAGAAAAGAAAAAAAGGACCGGGGAAATACAAGTTACTAGTTACGCACGTCAGTGTCGTGCAATGTTATCGCATGAGTGTGTGTGTGTGTGTGTGTGTGTGTGTGTGTGTGTGTGTGTGTGTGCGTATGTGTGTGTGTGTGTGTGTGTGTGTGTGTGTGTGTGTGTGTGTGTGTGTGTGTGTGTGTGTGTGTGTGTGTGTGTAGCTGATTGTTTAGTCACTGGCGGTGTCAGTGGACATTACTAGCATAACTTGTACTTCCTTGGTCCTTTTTCGTTTATGTAGAGTAAATACAATGGCCAGGATTGTACATGTTTGCAGTCTTCACGACAATGGACAGCCAGTGTTCACGACAATGGACAGCCAATGTTCATCTGAACAGAAGTAGCTAACAAACAAATTCAGTGCCGGAGAGAACGTGCCACAAAGGACCTGTGCTGGTCGTCTGGTGTGACGCATTGCAAAATCACACCTGCGATAAAACCCATCAAACGTCTCGCGGACCGCCGGTCTAGGTCATTGTGCACAAGAGCGGGGGACTAAGGCGTGAGTGGAGAGCACGGGGGGGGGCTTGAAGGACGGGGAAAGGATGCAGGTCTTGGGAAGAGGGGATCGCACGATGTGGGTCTAAAGGAGAGATTGGAGAAAGAGGGCCTATGCAATCATGTCTGAGGGTGGAAATGAAGATTAGTTGATGGTAGTTACATGCAATGTGTAGAGAATGAGTACATTTCAAGAATGCAAGGTCAAAGCGGTAACCAGTACATCAGGGAAGTGCGAGATGCAGAAGGTCCCACAACAAGATCTCGACCAGACCGATCATTAGTAAACTACAGTCCGATTTCGGAGGATCATCATGGAAGAACATTATCACTGCCATCAGGGTCAGCAGCAGCAAAAAAAGTTATGACATAAATGTACCCCCCCCCCACCGCTTCAGGAGCTGCATGTGTGCCTTGATTTGCATGTTCCCCTTTTTTCGTTTCTGAAGGTCCAACTAGTACCGGTATATGTACATTATTGTCATGTACAATGCACGTAATACTAATAATTCGTTTGTGCCAGTAAAGTTGTTTGTCTGTGTGTTTGTCTGTGTGTTTGGCTTTGGATGATACTAGTAGTGTATGTACATGTATGTGTGTATGTGTGTGTGTGTGTGTGTGTGTGTGTGTGTGTGTGTGTGTGTCCAGTAGATGGTTTGTACGTGAGGCGCCTCTGAGTCTAATGTATGTAACAGTAGCCCTGTCTAATATTAATAAATGTTGTCGTTGCCATGCCAGAAATCAGTCCCAGCCTCCCAGGTGCCACTAATGCATGCAGGTGCACGTGCAAACCATTATATTACACGCATTTCAGATCAACAACATACAGTACTTCTTCTGCTTGCACAGAACAGACTCGTGCAAATGGATCCCGATAGCTTAGTCTAGAACCTTCAACTGGCTGACAGTGACATACATGTACATGTACAATAATACGACTTACATTGTACGTACATGTACATGTACATGTACAATTTTTTTTACGGGGTAATGGCCTCTTTTACGGGCAAAATAAAGTCATGTAGACGTGAAAAAAAAGTACAATACATTCAATCATGATTGCACATGCACATGTAACTAGCACGACACGGAACAGAAAAAAGCGAGAATCATTATACGCACGGTTAGTGTTAGTACTGTTACATGCAGGGAGTAGTCACAATACTATTGTATTGTGACTACTCCCTGGTTACATGCATGAGTGTGTTAGCTGTGCTAACACACTCATGCAGTCTGCAATATCCTGGTGCACAGTCATGAGGATATTACTGGAGTAATCACGGGCACTTTGGAATTCTCTGGAATTGGTACTTCGAAGTATGACTATTATTGTACACTTAGTACTTAAACTCGGATACTGAGCCAGTAATAAAATGTAAAAAAAAGAAAGAGAAGAAACACATGAGAACGAGTTATGCAGCAACTATCCACGACTGTAACAAGATGATACACGGTCAGAAAGTGCGATAATAGGGAGGTTTAGTTCCCACGTAACGGAAACGCGTACGTGGGTGATCCACGTAAAGTGGATGAAGGGCACCCACGTTGCAATGTTGTGTTTAGTCACACGGAGCAAACAAAAGCATGAAGCGAAAGGCCCAAACCTGGTCAAAAACGAATCTACCCGGGCCCAAGAAGCTCATCGAATATTTTGATTTCGTGCTTCGGAAACTTCTTCAGCTGAGCACCCTCACAGCTTGCACAATGCGCTCCATTCTGATTTTCACCCACGTTCTGGCGGAACGTGGGTGAGCCTCCATACACGGTATGTCGTGAATCAGAAAACGTCTGTACGTGGGTCACTGAGTATCACGTGGTACACACACGTAAAGTACCCACGGATTACGTGGGACTAAACCTCCCTAATAGGGCACAGGGTTACAGTCGTGGATAGTTGCTGCATAACTCGTTCTCATGTGTTTCTTCTCTTCTTTTTTTACACTTAGTACTTACATGTACATGTACATAATGTAAAAAGTGAAAGCAGTAACCATGGTAACATGACTTCACAGACTGCTCCCTACTGAGTACTGTAGAGTCTCTAACCCTTGGCGGATCATGCTCCCAAAATTGGCAGATTCTGCTCGAAAAGCAGTGAAATTGGCTAAACCATACAAACCTTATGGCAGGCACTTCCTTGAAGTTTGAATTCTGCTCCATTTCCTTATCCACATACATGTACCAAACATGAATGAAACAACACCAGAAATTACCCAATTCTGCCAATTATTTCTCTTCCGGCCAAGGCCAGGCTACTGATCGTCTGTGAAAACTTAAAAGTAAAGTTCGCATGTCCGCGTTACAACCGGATATACAATTGTATTGAGAAACATTGAGAAACACAATCAGCTTAGGAAGTTTCGCTTATGCCAGGCCACCACCATGCCTGTGATACCAGGGTGGCAGATGCAGCGCCTAACGGCGAGGGTGAGGTGGGAACCCTCACAACCAATGCCCGACAAGGGCTAGACGAACCTCGTTAGCTGCATCCATGATTGTTTGTTGTTGTTGTTGTGCTTTTTATAGTCGTTCAAGCAAGCAGGCAATGGTGCCTTCAAAGTTCCCACAAGGAGACGACTTATGACTGTCTGTAGACAGGTGAATTAATTATTTAAAATTATTGTTAATTATTGTTTTAGTCACTTCACTGACACAGTGACAGCGCAGTGTCAGTAACTGGCGTGCCAGTGTGGACTGAATGACCAAGTCGACTACTAAGTATGTGCCCCCACTCCGTACAGTCATGTAACATGTTCTATCTACACTGTAGATTTCTAGGCGATGATATTGATACGAATAATAATAACTGCTGGGCAGCGACGTCGTCCATCGACCGTACCATAGTATGAATTTTGTACAAGTCAACCTGACGATTATTACAATGCTGTACCTTATTGAGGTGTTGACGGCTGACATCCGCGCTGGTCCTTCCGCCGGTACACAAAACTTCAAAAGCATGACTTTTGTACATAGTCATTGTACATGACTGTACATCACGTGCTTTGGTCATGGCCTGGCCTCGGTACAGCAGATAATCACAACAGACTCAGTACTCTGTGCGTGTACCATTGTGTACTTGGGGGCGGGGGAGAGACTGAGTGGGCCATGGCATGGGGCCACTATGGCACTACAGTACAGAACAGTCAGACAGTTTCATTCACAGCAGGGCAGTGCAGAGTCACACTCATAGGGTGCTTCAACTGCTTGACTATGCAGCATGTGCATGTATGCGGATTGTTTGTGCTTGGAGTTGGAGTCCAATCACCAATCCATGCATGCATGGTCATCCTATTCCTAGGGCTAGGTCCTCTCGTGTAGTAGAGTCTAGGACTAGGGCTCTCCAGCCCTCACTGGCCTCAGTCGCAAGCTCAGGCACAGACTGTACTGCAGGTCCATAGGCATAGGCTGGCATAGATTTGCTCAACTGCTGCTTTACTCACCATGCATGCTGTTGACTAGGTCTACTGATCACAGACAGCATCACGTTTCCGAGCCGGCCTGTTATGTAACATTGTTGATTGTCATGCTCCGCTAGCTGCGAATGCCCGCAGGCTAGGGCCGTCGTTACGAGGTCGGGCTGGACACCCGGCTGGCACGCACAGCCGCTAGTTAGCTAGCGGGATGTGACCACGTGTTGCATGGCTTCGGGGCTACAACAAGCTGTTCAGTTCCTAAGAGGCAGAAGGCGGAGCCTCTGGGGGCCCCCGTGAAGCCAGGGTGTCACTTGCACGATCTCACTTCCTAATTCCTTGACGTGCTGGTTGCGATCGTGCAAGTGCATGCATGCGTGCGTGCGCTTGATGATTAAAGCGTGACGTCATCAAATCCCTACTATTCAGCATGCAGCACGACAGCGCGCTGCAGCAGCACTACATGTAGCGCTATAGCTGGAGCACTAATATGCACTAGCGGGAGTAGCGCTACATGTAGTAGTACTACTAGTAACAGGAGCACTAGCATTGCCATTGTATTATGAGTTTGACGTACATGTGTATTCTGATCTAGCCTACATTGCACTTCAAATACAATTATGTAGTACTAGTACCAGCACAGGCTCCCTGAGAGCCCCTACCACTACTGGCACTGGTACTACTAGTACATTGTCTGTCTTTCTCCTTTGTTGTCTCGATCATTATTAAAAAAATTCTTTTGTCTTCTTCTTCTCCTCTCTTTGTTATGCATGGTCTATCAGTAGGAGGTGCATTCTGTAAAAAAGAAAAAGAAAAAAAGATACACTGTCAGAGCTGTGCTGCACTGGTCACTGTATAGCTACTACTACTACTAATAATAAAACAGGTCGCGTAATGAAGCAGCATAACGATAGATGTGCGAAGTCATGATGCCTGGTCCGCTTCTGTCCTGGATATCACTACCCCGTGCGTTGCAGCTGCGAGAAAAACCAGCTCAGGCTGAGAGTTCCCTCCACGATTGCTTGTCCAAAGCGCGCATTCTGAGCCCACTCAGATCAGTCATGGTCTTCAGTGGCATGTCTCTGGCAGCAGCTGTGCTTGCCTTGACGTATACAGTGTACTATTAAAGTAATTATCACTCTCTTAGTATTGACTCCCATTAAGTAAGTAAAGTAAATTATCGTATCCGTTCCCGAAGGGAACTCACGACGGCCTATAACACCCGATAAACCCTAGCGGCAGATGCAGCGCCTAACGGTGGGGGTGAGTGGGCAAGTCTCACAACCAATGGCACAAGTCACGACCCCATTAGCTGCATCCATGTACCCCTTGTGCCTGGCCACAAGTTGCCAGTTGACTGTGGGTAGCAGCACGGCTGAAAAAACCGCTCCCATTGACTCCATTGGTTATCGCTATACCTACATGTACAGTGCAGGGGCGTCACCGGACCCCTTCACAGGGGAGTGCACAGGAATTTTGCACAGGAAAATTGAGTATGACACTATTCTTCGACTTCGGGGTGTCTTGCCGAAAAATAGCTTGAGCAGTTCATGGCGGTCGACTGCAGCGCTAGTGCATAATCATAATTGGGTGACAGTGTAAAGAAGGGCAATCGATACCGAAGCATAACAGCATTGCTGCGTGCCAGTTCTTCGTCAGGTCCCTCATCGTCCGATTCCTCTGGCCCAGCTGCAACAGTAATGGCTTCGTCGCCTCGCCTCACTTCTGGGTTCGCATTCCTCCGAAAAAGTTCGCTGATAGTGAGCTGGCCAGACGCTTTCCTTTTTCGAGAAGACGACATTTTGAGAGGAAACAGCTCCAAAGACTCTTCAGGTGTGGTGAGACTGGTGACCTGACTGACTTACTTGCGACCACACTGAATTATTGATTTCTTCTGTTTCAAACAAACACCCAGCACGCCGTCGCAGCATGCAGTACACTTTTCATCATAACCAGGAGTTCGCAAAAAAACAAGATCGATATTTTTAGGGGGGGGGTGCACGTGCCCCCCGTGCCCCTCACGGGTGACGCCCCGGTCGGCAGTGTAAGCAGTCAAATATGTATATATTATAACAAGGAACCGAGTGTATATAGAGATATATACACCAGTATGAAAACCGAGGCGAAGCCGAGGTTTTTATAACTGGTGTATATAATCTCGATATACACGAGGTTCCTTTGTTAAAATATACATGTACCTCTCCATATTCACCGTGTGTGACCTCCTAATGGCTTGTTCCTCGCTGACAACTACTGCTAATTCCCCTTAGCGGTGTATATGGAGATATATACACCACTAAGGGAGAGCATGCCTAAGACTGTAAGTGTATATGGAGTGAGGTATAATCCTGCATATTTCACTCCTTAGGGCTATATTGACTGCTTGTATTTGACTGCTTAGGGGTGGCGCAGTTGAACGGTGCCTAGTGCATGGTCATTGGTCACTGTACTTTGCCGGGTTGTGCAACAATGGCACAACCCGAGCGGAATGCAGGTATCGTTCTGGAATTTGAAATACGGACTGTTTGTCGTGATAAATCTAACAGTAATTACTAGTATTGACTTCGTACTTGGTCAGTATAGGAAATAAAAAAACCCGTAAAAGACCTCGGCTTCGCCGCGGTCTTTTATTACTCGGTTGTAATTTCCTAGTAGTAGTAGTAGTAGTAGTAGTAGTAGTAGTAGTAGTAGTAGTAGTAGTAGTAGTAGTAGTAGTAGTAGTAGTAGTAGTAGTAGTAGTAGTAGTAGTAGTAGTCACATCCTTTATTGCTGAACCCACAAATAATTGTGATACAAATTGTAAACCATCCGAGGAAGAAGAGAAAGCCATTAAAAATAAAAAATAAAACAAAAAAAGGTTATTGTACCATGCCAAACGGCTATTATTAAGTCATGTACCAATTGTAATACATGACGTAGTATAGTAGTCAAGCACCTACAAAATACTTTGCAGGATAAAATTTAAATTGCCTAGCATGCCTACAAATCCGCAGAGCATGCCAATGTTAAATAGGCCAACATATGAATACCGAAGGCGGTTACATGGACAGAAGGCGACATTGATCGAGAAAAGATGGGCCTATTCTCTTCCTCAAGTAAGACGCTCTGCAACCACGGAGGCACGTGATTGACCACCTCAGCAAAACAAATGCAATTTTGCAGCGTAGCTGTGCCATCACAACAGCATACTGGAGGTCACTATGCTTGTAGTAGTGCTTGTAGTAGTAGTAGTAGTAGTAGTAGTAGTAGTAGTAGTAGTAGTAGTAGTAGTAGTAGTAGTAGTAGTAGTAGTAGTAGTAGTAGTAGTAGTAGTAGTAGTAGTAGTAGTAGTAGTAGTAGTAGTAGTAGTAGTAGTAGTAGTAGTAGTAGTAGTAGTAGTAGTAGTAGTAGTAGTAGTAGTAGTAGTAGTAGTAGTAGTAGTAGTAGTAGTAGTAGTAGTAGTAGTAGTAGTAGTAGTAGTAGTAGTAGTAGTAGTAGTAGTAGTAGTAGTAGTAGTAGTAGTAGTAGTAGTAGTAGTAGTAGTAGTAGTAGTAGTAGTAGTAGTAGTAGTAGTAGTAGTAGTAGTAGTAGTAGTAGTAGTAGTAGTAGTAGTAGTAGTAGTAGTAGTAGTAGTAGTAGTAGTAGTAGTAGTAGTAGTAGTAGTAGTAGTAGTAGTAGTAGTAGTAGTAGTAGTAGTAGTAGTAGTAGTAGTAGTAGTAGTAGTAGTAGTAGTAGTAGTAGTAGTAGTAGTAGTAGTAGTAGTAGTAGTAGTAGTAGTAGTAGTAGTAGTAGTAGTAGTAGTAGTAGTAGTAGTAGTAGTAGTAGTAGTAGTAGTAGTAGTACATGTAGCTCCGTTGTAAGCTGTCAGTCTGCCTTATGCGATGGGCAGTCACCTGTTTGCGTGGTTCAAGATCGTCATACCGCCGCAACAGGATGAATTTCACGACGATGTGCAGGTTGCGGGCAGCCTGAGCGTGATAGTACCTCACAGACATTTGCCCAACATTGTCCCATGATAATGAATTCTTGAGTTTTTGGACATTGTATTGCATTGCTGCTCCATCTACATGGCTGTATTTGTGTTTAGTATTTATTATTTTGTTAGGGAAATCCCTACAGAAGTTGCCGTCTTTTTACAGGGAACCCTAAGTGCTCTTTGCAGAGCGAAATGAAAGCGGACCCTACATGTATATTGACCTCGTACTTGGGTCCAGCGGATAATGCTCCGAAAATGTTCGTATAATGCTAATCACGATGCTAAAAAAAACTACCTCATAATGCTGATTATAATGCTTCAACAAGGGCTATAACGCTCTTGGTTTGGGTCAGTAGGCCTTGACAGATTATGCTAATATTTTCGTGAAATTATGCTTTTCGCATTGCTGAAAAAATTGCAGAATTATGCTATTTTTATGCTAAAAGTTATCATATTATGCCGCATTATGCTCACATATGCTGCTAATGTACATGTACATGTATAATGGTTCTGTGCAAAATAACAGGGGAATTTTTTTGTAGAGGGCATTGTACTGTAGTAGCAAAAGTTCAACGGGGTCAACGCACCGTCCGACCTACAGTCCATTCAGAAATAAATGAACTTCTAGCTTTTGGCCATAAATGGGTCAAACGTTGAGTTTTTTTAGAATTTTTTTCTGCAATCCCATATGGAATCCTCTTCCAATAATTATGTTTCTGAAGTTTTTTTGTCCAAAAAGCAAGCCATAGCAAGAAAAGGATTTCGGCCAGGTTTTGCCCCAAAAGCACTGAATTGGGAAAAACCATCAAAATCCAGGCCGTTTGACCCCGCCTGCAACAGTGCATTCTGCGGTTCGAACCCCAGTTCAGGCACCCTTTTTGGACCCTTTTTCAAATTTCAAAGTTCGCAGCACTGCACTGTGTACGATGAAATCACGAAAAATCGCCAAATACGGGAGCTCGCCAGAGCCAGGACCCATCTTTTTATGAATGGACTGTAGCTAGCTACGACCGTCACCAGGTCACTGATTGTAGTGGACTGGACATGTTCTCAAGGGAGTCGTAAACCTACGACTCCCTGGTGCATCTACTTGTAGTTGTACTTGTAGAACATTGTACAAGTTACTACTCGTACAACTGCATGGAATTAAATTATTTGATGCGAACAGGCGGATTATTCCAATTTTATGCGATTCGTATGCAATTTGCCTCGAATTATGCGATTATTCTATTTTGGTAGGAATTATGCGAAAAATTATGCTAGCATAATCTGTCAAGGCCTATGGGCCATGGGTCAGAGAGGAAGACAGGCTGCGCAATCTTCAATCTGCCGCTGAATCCGGCACAATATTTTCCACAAGCTTGTGGCACTACGTACAATGTATAAGACATAATCGATTCGCCTGTGGTTGCTAGGCCTGGGCGGATAATGCTAGTTATTTTGCGGGATAATGCTAATGGCAATGCCAGAAAAACTGTATCATAAATTCTGATACAGTTTTTCTGGCATTGCTACAATGTCATGTACATGTACATGTATAATCCCAAGTCTACACAGGCAATTATTAGCAGTCACTACTATCAAATCGTTCAGAAAATGGTGGACATCACGCAACTGCATTGTACATGTAAATAAAATGGGGTTTGTCAACTGCAGGGAGTCGTAAAATACAGTATACTATTTTACGACTCCCGGCCTGGTCAACTGACAACTGCTCTATTTAGTTGTTAATATTCACGTTCTGACGATGGGTGACTGGCCAGAAACGTCAATATTTTTCGACATCAAGAATTTTCATCTAAAGAGTGAATAGCAACTAAATAGAGCGGTTGTCAGTTGACAAACCCCCTTTTATTCACTACTATCAAAGTAGGCCTCGACCAAATATGCTAAAAAAAGAGCATATTATTATGCTCGTCGCATATCAGGGAAAACGGCCATAATAATTATGCCAAGGGCTTAGCAAGATATGCAAAAAGATATGCCAAAATATGCCAAAATATGCTCGACATAAGCAGAAAGTGTAGATCATTTCAGCAAAATTACAACCTTGGAATATTCATTTGCTTCACGGCTATCATGCTTGTGGTGCAAATCAAAACACAAGCAGAATAGTATGGCTGGAGTGCGTCGGTCAGATCGCCCGTGAACCCCGGAAGCAAGTTATCTGCCACCGCACGAGAGATAGACTGATCCTATATTGCAACTGAGGGATTATGGCGGCATAGGGAACATCACGTTTAATCCTTCATGCAGCTGAGTCAAGAGGGTTTTGAGAAAAGATGGTACTCTCTGGGGCACACTGCCCGTTGGTGGCAAAAACTAGGGGAGTGAAGGAGCCCCGGCATCATTTTCTGGTACAAGTAACTGTTAGTAGTGCAATTGTATCCACCTCTTTCCACGACTCTGCAAATGGTATAATTTCGTTCTCCGGTGTCTACACGTTGTAGCCACGTCGTGATAGCAATTGTAAGCTATCAATTATAAAAAAATTCGACGGGTTCGCGTACCGGGCAGGTGAAGAACAAGGAGTCGTACAACTCTTTTGTCTTTGTGCTGTGGTGGCCCCCACTGGCAATGTTCACGTGTTCAATAGTGGTGTATACGTATGAGTGAGTGTGCGGATGTGTGCGCAACGAGTGAGTGCAGGGTGGACAGAGAACCACCTTTCCGCTTCCGTGGGACGCCACGGAATCTCCGAATACATATCAACGCCGATGACTGTTGTTGACATTGCATTGTTAGGTTGTAGACCGAACAGTCGGCTATGGTGCAAAGCATTTTTTCCTCCAACGAACGGCGGCGCTGCTTTGCTGCTTTGAATATGACCTAATGACGCAGTGGAACAAAATAATAATTACATGAATGTATACGTGATTGTCTCACGTTGGGAATCGCACGGACATTCCCTTTTAATTGTCTCAGTGTCTTACCAAGAGTACTTGTTGTACTCTTTTTGTACTCTTGGTCTCACCCTCTGTCATTATCACATGTACATGTATGGTATCCTGGTGATTATTTGAACTGAGGTTGCTTGGGACGTAGGCTGGAAGTGTAACTTGACGGTTGCTTCTCCGAACCTTCAAGAGCACGTTTTCTCCAGACGCCAGTCACGAGTCAGTCAAGAGAGAAGTTTGTGTCGCGTTAGTCAGCTGGAAGCGCCTGCTCTAACGTTGGGAGCAGTCACCTTCTTCGCTATGATTATTATAACAGTTAGTTTGTAAACTGATGGATGAGATGGAGAGATCTGAGAACACACACACACACGTAGAGTAATGGTACAAATAGCGGAGTCCTCCGGATCGATAGAGTGCTCAATGCGGAAGCAGAGCAGTAACACACGAGTCACAGAAAAACCACGCGTCTTGATTGTCGTAACTTAAAGTTTCATGCCATATAGCAATCTTCAGACAACTGATAAAAGAGTAATGGTATGTAGTCCATGGGTGGACGATATAATACCACTGCAACAACTTACTACAGTGTTGGTGTTGTACATACATTGTATTCATACATACCATGATTAATACTCAGTAAGACAAACAATATAACAGCAGAGCCATGATGTACCATGATTATTAAGTATCTAATATTGACTGAGTACGAGGTCAATATAGGAAATAAAAGCCGAGTAAAAGACCGAGGCGAAGCCGAGGTCTTTTACGAGGTTTTTATTTCCTATCTCTTAATTTGCTAAATCCTATATATAGGATTTTGGTCATATTTTTCAACTCAAAATGGGTGTGGCATGAGCATAGGGAAACGTATGTGACCAATTCTTCCGCGTTAGGTCTTAGTCGATATGGAGAGTTGAATAAGATATATTTTTCAAATACTAACATCTAAGGCTCATCTCCTTGCGCAATATTTCTAAGGCCTGTGCCCTATTTTTCGAATCCTATATATAGGATTTGAGATTTTACTGGACCTTGTTTTATCCTTAAAATTGGTAGTTTCACGACGGCATGTGCGATATGTCGTCATGAAACCACCCCGTGCCACACCTGTAATGTTCTTTTGCACATTCACTGCTTCAGTCCTTCCCATGACACCAGCGGAACAATGCTGCTCAAAATTCCAATCCTTGCTCAAAATGGGTATTCATGATGTCCTATGAATCTAAAAAGTAAACATTCATGCCTCAAACATATTTACAGCTTCTAATAAAACCATTATGCTCTTATTATGGGTCATGAATGACTCACGATGACCAATAACAACGGCATAAAAGTCACGCATTTTCAAATCCTATATATAGGACTTTCGCCCAGCAAATTAAGAGATACTGACCAAGTACGAAGTCAATATTAGATTTATCACGACAAACAGTCCGTATTTCAAATTCCAAAACGATAACCTCATGAATCCCGGTTTTATGATTGCACAGCCGTTGCACCACCACCTACTCATGCAGTGACAATGCTGCACTGGGCACCGTTCAACTGCGCAACCCCTAAGCAGTCAAATATAAGCAGTCAATTATATAGCCCTAAGGAGTGAAATATGCAGGAATATTTGACTGCTTAGGTATGGCAAAAATCTATGTGAGTCAATACTAAGGGAGTGATAATGTACCATACTTCTGGAACCAGTCGAGCAGAGAGTGACGGGGACATCTGAATCCTTCCTTTAGACCTGATCAATTAATTGTACGGTTGAGTAGCCGTCGAGTGGCTCGCTACAATGGGCTACGTTCGACCGGTGTCAACAGGTTTGAGTGTCCTTGCCGGCTCGAAAGGGAACAAGCTTTACTTCCGCCTCCTGGATCGGCATAGCGATTAGGGCCCGAAGGTATGCGTACCGAACGGCTTATAGGCCTCTCTCAAAAAGCATGCCACCATGCAGGCCGGTTGCTGCGGAGTGTTGCGGATAGCGTGGCTCATCCTGTACATGTAGGTTATTATTTTATTTTTACATTGTAATATATTGGAACCATCTTGCAATCGCTATCCACATTGACTAAATGTACGTGCAGAGGTGTGCCCACCACCAGTATATGTACATGTAGTCCACCACTCATTATACATGTAATACCGTGGTAGTAGTAACTGACTAACTGTTACAGTTCGCATGTCACTCACGGATAGCCCTTTCCCAAAGATGCTCGCCACTTTTTTCGCAACTTTTCGTTGTTTAGGAAGAAATCGCAACCTTCGCAACTTTCTTCATTTTCGCGAACTATTTCGCAACTTTTCCGCAATTGGCGCCATGGCATGGGGTCAAACGGTCAAGTCACCGACTCACCGACTACATGTCGGACAAATGCAAACTCGTACTCGCTCATTTCTCGCCTGCCTTCAGACTGATTTCAGAGAAACAGTAGATCAACGGTAGTTGTGATAATGTGCACTGAAGTAATAGTTCCCTTTTCCTTGCACTGGAATGATGTACATGTACATGTAGGATACATGCAACAGGCTACTGGCACTGTGTAAAGTGGTGGTTCACCGCAGGAAGGGGTGTAGATCTACGAGTTTGCTGTCGATGCACCGTAAGTTCTGCTATTTCTACTCCCTTTTGTGTAGTTTTTTTGCACTAGAACTCTCCAATTCTAGGTTGCGATATTAGCAACTTTTGAGCTTTTTCTGAAAATATGGATGCGATTTCAGCAACTAGCACTTGTTTTGGCACGGTTGCGAAAAGCATAAGTTGCGAAAAATTATGGCATCTTTGGGAAAGGGCTACTCATGGAAGGATCCATGGGCTTGACGCATCTGTTAAAGGGGAAGTTAAGGCAAAAATTAAAATTTCACCAGTTGTAGTCTTCGGGGTGCTGAGTCGAATGGTCTTGGTCCGAGAAAGCTGAGACGCTCCCTTCCTACTTGAATCCCAATCGAACTCGCGCACTTCCACCGAAACTGGGTGACTGCGCCCTACTAGATGGGGATTTGTATGCAAAATGTCACTAAAAGCGCCATTTCGTTCTTATAAAAGCACGGATGACCGCGATTGGCCCATATGTTGTACTCTTTTGGACGCTGAGTCGACTGGTTTTGGCCCGAAAAGGCTGCGATGCAGCGTTCCTCCTTTATTCCCAATCAAACATGGTTGAACAAGCAGTCACGTGCTCCCGGGTGCCCAAATCACCTGGTCACCACGCCAGCAGGCGACAACTAACAGTTACTTTCACACCAAGGTTCAACTCGAGTTCAACTCAAGTGACAGGACTGCACCCAAAAAAGGTCAAACAGGCTAGTAAGTTGTACCCTGCAGGCACGGTGACCAGGTGACTGGTGTACGCAGGAGCACGTGACCGCTTCTTCAACCATGTTCGATTGGGAATAAAGGAGGAACGCTGCATCGCAGCCTTTTCGGACCAAAATCAATCGACTCAGCGTCCAAAAGACTACAACATATGGGCCAATCGCGGTCATCCATGCTTTTATAAGAACGAAATGGCGCTTTTAGTGGCATTTTGCATAAAAATCCCCATCTAGTAGGGCGCAGTCACCCAGTTTCGGTGGAAGTGCGCGAGTTCGATTGGGATTCAAGTAGGAAGGGAGGGTTTCAGCTTCCTCGGACCACGACCATTCGACTCAGCACCCCGAAGACTACAACTGGTGAAATTTTAATTTTTGCCTTAACTTCCCCTTTAATGAAATCCAGGCAGAAGAGCCAACAAAAGGCATCTCAATATTATTACAACGTATCAGAGTAAGAACAAGTGCGCAAGCGCAGCACATTTTTCCACAAGCATCAGCTATATTTTTCTTATCTAGATTCTAGAGCCATCCCCCCCCCCCCCCCCCCACCACTCATTATACAATCATGCATGTATTACAATGATTTGAAACTCGGATGTTGAGCCATAAATATATGTAAAAGAGAAAAGGACATATGGATACGAGTTAAGAGTAACTCTCCATCACTGTAACATGATACTATATACAGTCAGAAACGGAGATGTGTTGAAGTTAGGTGTCAGGACGTCGAATGTCTCAGTACTCTGTCAGTTTTGTGCCTAGTTATTGCACTTTCTGACTGTATATAGTATCATGTTACAGTGATGGAGAGTTACTCTTAACTCGTATCCATATGTCCTTTTCTCTTTTACATGTATTACAATGATTGTGAATGTTTACCCGATAACAATAATTACTAATCATGTTGCCACATGGGCGAAAACAAAAAAACAAAAAACCTGATTATGAACGTTGTGTTGTATGACTGACAGCAGTGTTCTTGAAGTGCAATGACTATGTACCATAATTATTGTACATGCGCTGTGTCTGTGGTGTACATGTAAGGTAAAGCTACAATGTAATGGTGTGCATGTACGTGTCATGTACAATAGTACATACTCAATCTGCGGAAAGAACTGTTTCGTCCTTTGTGGGCTCATCACATACATGTACAGTCAACTTTGCTAATAACGACTGCGGATATAACGACAGTTCGCGAATAACGACAGAATTTCCATGCCCAGAGCAAAGTCCCATCCCATTGTAATACATATGAGACTTCGGGTATAACGACACTTCGCCAATAAGGACACCTTTTTGATGCCCCGCCGAGTGTCGTTATAAGCGAAGTTGACTGTACATGTATGTAGATGAGGAGTCTACAGGTTACCTGCAGACCTGATAACATTACAACACATTTTAAAGACTACATTGTAGCTACGATCAAGGTAATAATAATGTACTCTTGCTACGATGCATCACTATGGCAGGCCAGAGTAATGACCAGGGGACACTCATGAGGTTACGTTTGGTTGGTCACATTCCCAAATGGGAATCACTTGGAATCACTCGAAATCATTCTCGCCCGTTTGCCGGGTTGGTCACTGACAAAGTGCGTGAGGTTGGTCCCATTCCAGAATGGGAATCGCTGAGAATGATTCTTTTTGGAGAATGATCATTCCACCTCACATGCTGGAATGAGCATTCTCATTCCGGAATCAAAAATGAAAATGGTTGCCACGAGCCAAACAATGTAGCATCAGGTTCAAGTGCCTCAAATCATGCACTCAGAAGTACCTTGACTCTCTCAAGGAAACTAGAGTCAGGTAAAAGAGAAGAGAGCCGCCGTTCCACAACCACATCATGGAATTGTTATGTCAAGTGATTCCTAGTTGATTCTGGCGCGTTTGTTTGGTCAGTTGATTCTTACCCATTCCCATTCCAGAATGGTTGTCATTGACATTCTGACTCTGAAAATTCCATGATTTCGTTGTGGAACGGCGGCTCTCTTCTCTTTTACCTGACTCTAGTTTCCATGAGAGAGCCAAGGTACTTCTGAGTGCATGATTTGAGGCACTTGAACCTGATGCTACATTGTTTGGCTCGTGGCAACCATTATCATTTTTGATTCCGGAATGAGTATTCTCAGGTTGCGTTTGGTTGGGCATTTTCAGAATGTAAATGACAACCATTCTGGAATGGGAATCGGCAAGAATCACCTGACCAAACTAACCCGGCAGAATCAATTAGGAATCACTTGACATAACCGTGAATTCCATGATGTCGTTGTGGAACGGCGGCTGTCTTTTCTTTTACCCGCTTCTAGTTTCCTGAGAGAGTCATGGTACTTCTGAGTGCATGATTTGAGGCACTTGAACCTGTTGCTACATTGTTTGGCTCGTGGCAGCCATTATCATTTTTGATTCCGGAATGAGAATGCTCATTCCAGCATGTGAGGTGGAATGATCATTCTCCAAAAAGAATCATTCTCAGCGATTCCCATTCTGGAATCATGTGGAATGTGACCAACCTAACGCACTTTTTTGACCAACCAAACGGGCGAGAATGATTCCGAGTGATTCCAAGTGATTCCCATTTGGGAATGTGACCAACCAAACGTAACCTCATTCCAGCATGTGAGGTGGAATGATCATTCTCCAAATAGAATCATTCTCAGCGATTCCCATTCTGGAATGGGACCAACCTAATGCACCTTTTTGACCAACCAAACGGGCAAGAATGATTCCGAGTGACTCCAAGTGATTCCCATTTGGGAATGTGACTAACCAAACCTAACCTAAGGAAACTAGAGTCGGGTAAAAGAGAAGAGAGCCGCCATTCCACAACGACATCATGGAATTGTTATGTCAAGTGATTCCTAGTTGATTCTGGCGCGTTTGTTTGGTCAGGTGATTCTTACCCATTCCCATTCCAGAATGGTTGTCATTTACATTCTGATGCCCAACCAAACGCAACCTCAATGTAAACTGCATGTATAAGAAGGTATTTAAAAACAACAACAAAAAACAATTGTTGTCCCTCACGCGGACGTGCGACTAGTTGTTGGAGGTGACAACGTTGGGAATAGCTACTGGCGCTCAGCATCTGATTAGCACAACTTCATGAGCGACTCTGACTCACGCTGCCACCTGGGGCTTCACGAGGTGTTTGTCGCGCTGCAAATGGAGGATCTCTGCAAGTTTGTTTCCCTGGTGATGGTTTTGCCTGGAGAGCACAATAAGGTGGTGCTTTTCACTTTTTCAGGCACAATCTTCCTCAGCCTACTCAAGCTCAGGTGATGAGGGGTGAATTCCCCGAAACGCTGTGTATTGAGCAGGGAGTGGTGCCTTCTTGATCTTGTAGGTTTGCTGAGTGGAAGGTGTGACGTGCTCCTCGTGTGCTCCGGATGGCAGTCGTAAGTCAGTCAAGTGTCAAGTTCAGCAGGAAGTGTGTGTTCCACATACATGTACTTAGTAAGAGCAACCAACTTCATCACTAACCGCCGAAGTCGCCACTTCTTAAGTTAGTTCGTAAAAACAAAGGTATTGAAAAAGAAAAAAAGTACCTTTCATGGAGCCGGCTGGGACGTCACACGGGTAAGTTTCCCTGGTCAGCTTTTTCAGTGGCATTATTCACAAGTGGGCTAGTTCCAGGGCACAACTGACAAAGACTAGAACAAGTTCTTATATGGAAGTAGAATTCGATGGTGAGGTGTTAGTTTACAAGTGCCTACCGCACTGCTAACCAGGCACGTTTTCTAGATAATGAGGTGATTACAGCATACTGTTACGGGCATTCACACAGTGTGAACGTCTTCGGCGCCAACAGGTGCCAACTGTAAGATCTGGCTCCGGTCATGTGGAAGCGGGTTGTCTGATTGAGCTGTACCGTACTAGTAACGCACAGCTGCAGGGCTCTCCTCTAATGCTAGTACCAACGTGTGTGTATTGTGGTCCCGGTGTACAGGCGGTCTCCTTATTCCAGGGTCATTTGACTAGAAATACCATCAAAGGATCCTAGTTGCAGTGGTCTTCTGGGATAGGTGGTCGCCTTATCCGAGTGGTCGCCTTATCCGAGTGGTCGCCGTGACAGGTTATACTGCACAGTCAACATGGAATATACATGTAACAACAACTCATACTCGGGAAAGCAACAGATTTTCTGACCAAGCAACCACGTGACTTTATCCTCTTTTTCGCAAGGTTGACTGCATACATGTACGTTCTAATTTCTTTATCTTGATACAGAGGGGAAAATATACCTACTTCGAAGTACATTCAATATCATCTAGCCGTGGTTGGCTATAAAAACCCTGCAATCGCCACGCAAAGTGGTCATTGGCTACCCCAGCCATGTATTGCTTGGAATAAAATAAAATAAAAATAAAATAAATTGTGGTCAGCTAGGTTTCCTCACAGTCCATTTCGCACCCCCCCCCCCCCGCACACACACACACACACACACACACACACACACACACACACACACAAACACACACACACACACACACACACAAACACACACACACGCACACACACACACACACAACAACAACAACAACAACAACAACAACAACAACAACAACAACAACAACAACAACAACAACAACAACAACAACAACAACAACAACAACAACAACAACAACAACAACAACAACAACAACAACAACAACAACAACAACAACAACAACAACAACAACAACAACAACAACAACAACAACAACAACAACAACAACAACAACAACAACAACAACAACAACAACAACAACAACAACAACAACAACAACAACAACAACGCACAGAAACCTCTCACACAGATAATGAACAAGGCTGTCGTCGAGGATCTTCCTAACGTGAAACTCAGAGTCAGTCAGAGTCATGACTGATGTAACTGTTCGTCGTCCTATTGCTGCTTGAACAACCGAACACTGAGCTCGAAACAGCCAGCTGTCCGGAGATTGAACAACGGTCTACATGAATCGCTATTATTTATACAGGACTGGCACCCTTAGGCCCTGTGGAATTGCCTTTCCCAGCTCTTAGTTCTTGCTTCCTCGTCAAGTGAAGTACAGCCAACAAGAGGGGCCGGCAAAAAATATTATTAGTGGCGCCGGCATGCGAACGCGGATTCATTTATCAGGCTGTGACCTGGTTATGTTCACCTACTTCAAAACCGGTTTCATATTCGCAGTTGGTACCTCAGAAACTAGTTATGGATAGGCAGGGGAGAGAATGAAAGGGATTGGAACGCACAGTTTTCAGTTTTGTAGTCTGCGCGTAGTTTGCAGTACAACAGAAACAGAGTCCCACTGTCAGTTTGCCATCAGTCGGGTCACTCCTAGTTCTAGCCAGTCACCACCACCACTACCCCGCGCCCCCACCCCCCCCCCCCGCACCCCACCCCCGCACCCCACCCACCCCGCACCCCCCCCCCCCCCCGCACGCCACCCCGCCCCCATATACATGTACAATCCGGTACAATTTATTATAATTATTCTTTTACTAGGGAATTCCCAACAGGCGGCATCGCCTTCTTACATGGAACCCTAAGAACGTATTGATGGATGATCGAAATTCAGCAGGTGAATTAGAAAGGCTGCGGTAAGCAGGTGGCAGTGCATTCTACCGGTCAGCGCCTACGTAAGAAATTGCGCTGAAACCATAGCGTGTGCTAGCAGGGGGTAAAACAAGCGTGGCAGACACCTGACCACGGGTAATAATGGCAGCAGTGTGAGCACCGTGAGCACAAGTGTAGTGTATGATCTACATGTACACCAACGCATGCTATGTTGTTGTATTCTTTTATTTAATTAAAAATAATCTTATTTCAATTCGCTCAGGGCACAGGCAATACTATGGTCGGTCAAGCTGCCCCTGCCTCTTCCCCACTCCGGCCATTCCTTATTTCTCATCGCTGCCTTGCTGTTTTGTACCGTCAAACGGAGTGTGTTTTTTTGTAAAAAAACAAAAACAAAAAACTGCCTTCTCACCGGAGAGAGAATTCTCCGATTCCTACCAAAACGAGAAATCTGCGATATGAATATGTATGAGAAAGATAT
Source organism: Sycon ciliatum (assembly GCF_964019385.1). Taxonomy (NCBI): domain Eukaryota; kingdom Metazoa; phylum Porifera; class Calcarea; order Leucosolenida; family Sycettidae; genus Sycon; species Sycon ciliatum. Next base: position 45,650,864 of record NC_088643.1, read on the forward strand.
GAGAAAAATGAATAATGATGATGTCGGATTACGATAGTTTAGTCGTTATGCGAGATTTCCCTGACGATTACAGATACTAAAGAGTTTCTGGAGGCAAATGTCCAGAAAAGATGCGAGAACAAAATACAGCGTTCCTGAAGGCAATGGTGCACATAAATAGAGCATAAGGCAATGGTGCAGAAAAGAGGTGAGCTTACAAACAAGGCAATCGTGCAGAAAAAGAGGGAACTGAATAACTAGCGGTTCTAGAGGCTAAGACACAAAGAAGTGGGACAAGCGACTCAATACAGTGTCAGATGTGGGGAGAGGGAAGTGAGAGGAGAGCCTTTCCCTGCTTGTCGCCTCTCCTGAAACGGCGAGAATTGACACCTAGGCCAAACCAGATAGCTACGGTTTTTCATGGCTCCCTGAGCCAAATTCGCTCGTTCTTGAATCTTGATGATGTATCCTTGTTGATTACTGCTGATATTGTGTAGCAGTCGTTAACGCGTTCCAAGCGTTCCTAGTGATTTCTATTTCATGCTTTTCAGTGTCTGAGACTTCATTCACTTTTTTCTCTTTCTTTTCTTCTTCTATAAGAAAGAAAAAGGACCAACGAGCTAAAAGTTACGCTTCAATGTCCACTAACATCACCAGTTACTAAATAATCAGCTCATGCGATATTAAACATTGCACGACACTTCGATAACTTAGAACTTTCCAAGTTGGAAGGCAGTTGGAGTGCGCATCCAAGATGTGCTAGAGCCATTAGCCAGTTAGTTGTAGAACGTCAGTATCGTCGGTCAGTGTCTTGCAATGTTATCGCATGAGCTGATTGTTTAGTAACTGGTGGTATTAGTGGACATTGTAGCGTAACGTTTAGCTGTTTGGTCCTTTTTCTTTCTTATAAATTAATCCGTGGCTCTCCATCCGAGTCCATTTTCTTCTTCTTTGTAGGAAATTGGGTGGTCACTGTTTCTTGCATGCATACCTTCATTTGCTGTTGCTCCATGCCTTCTTTTGATGGTTGCTGTTGCTAATTTGTCACTGATTGGAATAGATAAAAAGATTCGCCCAGTTCCAAGTGATTCGGAGGTTCCTTCCTGTTCTCACAATATCTAGAGCTTGAATATTTAAAGATATTGTGTCCAGAAAGTTATACTTCAAGTAAGAGTAATAAGCTCCTGGGAACCAAAAGTAAATTTTACTTTGTAGCTCTTGTGTGTCGGTGAACCTTTGAATGCTGTACACCGGCAGCAGCAGCAGCACCGCCAAGTACAATGTGCAGCTGTACACAGTACAGTGTACATGGTATGCACGAGGCCAGCCGGCTACACACCTTTCCACTGGTAACAATCATTACGAAGTGGCAGCTGTATTCCAACTAGCACCTCTACTCGACTGGCGCCAAGTGAAAACTGGTGCGATGCTTGTTACGCGGAGCACTGCTCGCACCTGCAAACTGACATCCTGGCGCCAGTTAGTGGCTACAAAAAGGGGATACGGTTCTATGGCTGAAGTATCGCTCATCCCAACTCACTTTCGCTATGAGGAGCTGATGTCTGTGAGTTACCAGATCACCAGCAAGAGGAAGGGCAACTTCAACTCAAGAACAACAACGTCACTCACTGCCAGCTACCGACCAGCAGTCCTTTCGCAGTTTCGACTCGTCATCTCTGTTCGTCCTGGCAACTGAACAAGTGCGCAACTTCTGTTCCGCAGGCTGTTGACTTTCAAGGTTGCTGCAGCTCCTGCCGGATTTCAAACTCGGTTGCTCCAGGAACAGCCGTCGCTTCTAGACTACAGCTCCGACTTGTCACGAACAGCAACGTGATGGTAAGGAGTCTAATGCCGTGACTGTTCGTAAGTTCGAGGAAAATCAGGGAAAAGTCCGAAGAAGAAATAGACTACCATAACACCACCAGGACTCTTGCAAATCGGGGACCCTACACAACGTCTTGTAGCTGCCATGGGTTCTGACCAGCAATGCCCTACCACTATGGGTTTTGACCAGCAATACCCTACCACTATGAGTTCTGACCAGCAATACCCTACCACTATGGGTTCTGACCAGCAATGCCCTACCACTATGGGTTTTGACCAGCAATACCCTACCACTATGGGTTTTGACCAGCAATACCCTACCACTATGGGTTCTGACCAGCAATGCCCTACCACTATGGGTTCTGACCAGCAATGCCCTACCACTATGGGTTTTGACCAGCAATGCCCTACCACTATGGGTTCTGACCAGCAATGCCCTACCACTATGGGTTCTGACCAGCAATGCCCTACCACTATGGGTTCTGACCAGCAATGCCCTACCACTATGGGTTCTGACCAGCAATGCCCTACCACTATGGGTTTTGACCAGCAATGCCCTACCACTATGGGTTTTGACCAGCAATGCCCTACCACTATGGGTTTTGACCAGCAATGCCCTACCACTATGGGTTTTGACCAGCAATGCCCTACCACTATGGGTTTTGACCAGCAATGCCCTACCACTATGGGTTTTGACCAGCAATGCCCTACCACTATGGGTTTTGACCAGCAATGCCCTACCACTATGGGTTTTGACCAGCAATGCCCTACCACTATGGGTTTTGACCAGCAATGCCCTACCACTATGGGTTCTGACCAGCAATGCCCTACCACTAAAGTATAGTATAGTGTAGTTAGTCGTCATTCCAGCAGAGACGGTAGAGGCGGTAGAGGCGGTAGAGGCGGTAGAGGCGGTAGAGGCGGTAGAGGCGGTAGAGGCGGTAGAGACGGTAGAGGCGGTAGAGACGGTAGAGACGGTAGAGACGGTAGAGACGGTAGAGACGGAAGAGACGGTAGAGACGGTAGAGACGGAAGAGATGGTAGAGACGATTTCATGGGTAAGCACTGTCCGTACTTCTCCTAACCATGATTTTCTCGGCTTACTTCTCTTTCCCCAAAGTGCTGCACACAATCATGTGAATACAGTCGCGTTTTATGTTGGCACGCATTGCTGTTATGTCGCTTCCTGATTCAATGGACTCAGGAGTGATGTGTACCCCCCCTCCCATCTCTCTCTGAATTTTAAATTTTGGTGGTCGGGTTCCGAATGGCTAGAACTTCCCTGTTGTTTTTCTGAGTTCAGCCATCAAGCCAAGAAGAAAAAAAACACTTGCTGAACTCTTACAATTCTCTCACGCACGCGTGTGCACACACACACCACACACACACACACACACACACACACACACACACACACACACACACACACACACACACACACACACCTTTGACCTTTGACCTTTGACCTTTGACGCCCCATCTCCAGTGGAGATGATAGGTCTCTGAGTTGGGCAGTACTTGATGTGACGCTTCAAATCGCCACTTCTCCTAAACGCTCTGCCGCATGCGCAATGAAAGTCCTTCGGTGCCGGGGAGGAAGACGATGTTGATGGACCCGCCTGCGCCATTCCGGGCGATCTTGTGCGAGCCGATATCACTCGGACTCCGGAATATCCAGCGAGCGCAGGTCACCGACAATCTTGTCTCGCCAACGCTTCTTTGGCCCATGCCGTGCCACACACACACACACACACACACACACACACACACACACACACACACACACACACACACACACACACACACACACACACACACACACACACACACACACACACACACACACACACACACACACACACACACACACACACACACACACACACACACACACACACACACACACACACACACACACACACACACACACACACACACACACACACACACACACACACACACACACACACACACACACACACACACACACACACACACACACACACACACACACACACTCACTCACTCACTCACTCACTCACTCACTCACTCACTCACTCACACTCACTCACTCACTCACTCACTCACTCACTCACTCACTCACTCACTCACTCACACTCACTCACTCACACTCACTCACTCACACTCACTCACTCACACACACACACACACACACACTCACACACACTCACACACACACACGTAGGCACACAGTTTGGAAAATGAGTTGATAGTGCATTGAAGCGAATGGCTAGCCTAGGGCACCATATCAAGCATAATTACGGTATGAAATTAGCCAGGAAACACTGTCCAAAGGACTAGATGGGCCTCATCCTACTGCTTTGTGCTTAGTGCATTGAAGCAAATGGCTAGCCTAGGGCACCATATAAAGCATAATTATTAATTACGGTATGAAATTAGCCAGGAAACACTATCCAAAGGATGGGCCTCATCCTGCTACCCCCCCCCCCCCCCCACCTACCACGCTGCATGCTTGTGGTGCATACCTCAACGATTGCTCACAATGGGGCACTTTTCGTAGTAGGATCTTCATCTCAGCGGTGTGTGGTAGATTTGGTTCTGCTCAGAAAGTAGTAATTGCAGGACTTCTAAAGGTCTGACAAGCCGAAATAGCTCAGTTGGGAGAGCGTCAGACTGAAGATCTGAAGGTCCCTGGTTCAATCCCGGGTTTCGGCATTACTTTTTTCTTTTTTTCCTCTTACTGTTCAAGAAGGTATTGCTGATCACTATCAGCAAGAGCAAATAAGCTCCCTCGCTTATTTACTCATGGTCTCAGCTGTTGGACAATATTCTGCAGTTGGGAGAACAGTTACTGTTACAGTATGAAAAATTAATTTTAAATTAAAAAAGACTATTTACCATCTTCATGCATCAGGACCCAATACACGTACCAGTTTCATAACCGCAATCAATAAAACTAGCTGAACCGACATTTGTGTACTTTATTCATGCAATGTAAAAACGGTGGAGACGATGTGCAATAAAACGATGAAAATATGAAGAAATGGTGTAGGGAAAAATATGGATTCAAACAAGTTTTCGTACAACACTCATCAGGATATCACGTTGTCTTTCCTTCCTTTCTCCTTTGTTCATTTCTCGCTTTGATTGTTAAAATTCACACTTGTAAATTTCACTGCTGTTGTTCTTAGTGTTATTTCTCTAACTTAGATTTTCTATAATACGGTTCAATTTTTGTTTCAGTGTCCTTTAGTACAACGACGATTCCTGATGAGTGTTGTACGAAAACTTGTTTGAATCCATATTTTTCCTACACCATTTCTTCATATTTTCATCGTTTTATTGCACATCGTCCGTCTCCACCGTTTTTACATTGCATGAACAAAGTACACAAATGTCGGTTCAGCTAGTTTTATTGATTGCGGTTATCAAATTATTGTCTCCTCGCCGTGTGTTTAAGTACCAGTTTCATGCATTCTTTATCAATTTCAAGTAGCAAGCTTGAACTAGCACAAATGTATTGCAGTATGGAGATCTCAAGTTTTTTGCTGGCACAGGGCCCAGCTGGCTCCACTACTGAGATTTAATGTTGCATCCCTTAGGTCACGGTTTATTCAAGTCGTTTCTCTCCCTTTGTGCATGGTATTTCTCCGCTCACCCTTGTGATGCCATTCATCCGTACGTTTCATTGGTTCTTGTAATATTTTGTAATATTGTATTTCACTTGATTGAAAATGCATGAACTGGTTTTGTGAAATAACTTCAAAAAATCTGTACCGCAGGCCTTTCCTTACCGAAAGGGTCTATACTGGCATGAAGTATTTCAAAACTCATGTGACCAAGAAATCACGCAGGACAGGGTCTTTTCACATAATACTCGGGTGCCCTACAAAGTGATTTCGGAATACATGTACTAGTATTATCAAGAGTCCATAACCCATGGACTCTTGGTATTATCAAGAGTGCATAAACAAGAGTATGCAACTGTGGTTATGGGTCAGTGCGCGCCTTCATTACGTAACTAAGTGTGTGTAGTGTTACTTGCCTTCATCACGCTCTGAAAGCATGCATCCAAACTCTCAATTTCTCGCACGAGCCCATCCGTTTTTGCTCGATTCGTTCCAGTACCTACACAATCTCTGAATTCTGGCGCGTGAACTCCAGTTCCGTACGAAAGTTCATTTCAAACTGGAGGGAAAGTGCGGTGTTTGATTTTCCGCAGTGCGCGGACTGCAGCTGAATGATGTAATGAAGGCAGCGCGCCGCGCATCTGGGATGATCTGGCAAAGTTGCATACTCTTGTTTATGGACTCTTGGTATTATGCATTTTTTTCTCCACAAATCTAAACCTCCAATCATTGTTTGTTTTTCTTTAGACTAGTGTGATGTATATTTGCAATGTGGAAAATTTTGATTGAGTGCAGGATGATTTTTACAAAAATAATCAATCGGGCATTGGCCAAAATCTGGCTATCAATTACTTCCTACTTGTACTAATACTCATTGTTGGCTGGTTTCATGAACGTTGAAGTTACTGGTACAACCCTTCCTTGGTCGCCCGTGGCAGGTCTATTCATTGGCCCTGATTCTGAAGTCTGAAGCAGTATCTGCGAGTCCATCATATCGGGTGGTTAACCGGGTTCCTGGCGTGTGTGCCCTGTGGAACAATGTCCGAAATACTAAATGCCACCCGGCATCCCGCTTTGGGGCCTGGCTGCAGGAACTAATATGAACAAAAGATATGAGGCCGGTTAATGTGAAATGTGAAAATAATATTAGTCCGGCTTGAAAAAATTGAACTGAGTAATGACAATAAGGCCGAACTGAGTAATGACAATAAGGCCGAACTGAGTAATGACAATAAGGCCAGGATAATGCTCAGAGTATAGGACTAGTTTTATGCCTTTAGAATTATTTTCTAAAGATTTCCCTTCCGTGCCCCAAGCTCTGCTAAGCTGGCTCTGAGGCTGGCATTCGTGGCCTTCAGTCGACTTACTTCCGTCTGATGGCTGTGCACCTGCAACAAAGGCAAACACAGAAGAAGACCGGCAAGTGAATGATAAAAGGAAATGGACATCTCCGTTAGCGCCAGTAGGCATGCCAAACTTAATGATAGCTTGCATAGAACTTGGTCCTACCGGCAGGACCGTCATACAGACATGCTGCACGGCCTCTGTTCTAAAATTCACCTAAAACCGGGCCCTAAACTGTTGCTATGGGGCTAATGGAGTCCACAAATTTTAGACGTGATCGGACAAGGCATATTACGAAATTCCATGGCAACAGCCTATGGTAACCATGGAAGCAGAGTATGGAATTTTGCATTCCACTGCCACGGAAGGCTAAGAAAGACATTAGGGCCTCCCCACGATCGATGTGCCATGGTCAAATTTCACTTTGGACGGAGTTGCTAGCGCTCCGACAGGAACATGTGCGGCTATTTTGACAGACTCCTATTAAGTTATCCTCAGTCTCAATCGTTTCTACTCACCAAGGTATCCTCTACTTACCAAGGTATCCTCTACTTACCAAGGTATCCTTTTCAGTTAGGTGGTCCTGAAGCAGAGCACTGTTACTGGCGAGGGACAGGTTCTCTTGCTGGCATTCTCGGTGTTGGACGTCGACTTTGGCCAGGCGCGTCCGTAAATCTCCAACCTCCATGTTAGCTATATCGTATAGGGACAATGATCCAAAAGAACAACATTGCAGTAAGATATCACGGGGGAGACTTGGCCAAAGGCCGAAGGACGAGTTCTCCGCATCCGCAGGAACGCCACCACCTTCTTGGATCAAGGCGCAGATGCAGCTCCTAAGCGGTGGGAGGCGAGTAGATCAGACCCACCACAAAGTGGTCAAAGACCGAAAATCCATGTTTCCCTTGTGCCAGGCCACGAGTTCCGAATTAACTGTAAGGTCTTGTAATAACTAGGAAAAATTGCAAAAATGTGGAAGTGGCAAATGCACCGGATTTTTCAGAATTCAATTCAGCCATCCGGCTTGCAACCCATACATCATGGAGGTATGTGCGATGCTGTGGACTGGATGCACCCTGTGTGTGCCGGTAAAGAAAGCATCACACCAGCATACTGATTGCATACTAGATTATGGCCATGTACAATGACCATACAAAAGCTACCAAGAAGTGGATCCATTTTCTGTACCAGTATTTCACAAAATCACTGCTACGCAATCGTGTTTGGTGTCCCTTTCAAAATACTAGTATTACCTGACACCACCGGCAACACCATTCTAGAATGCAACCTCCGCAACATCCACAACACACTGTCAGTCAGTATATGGGCATGAAGATAATTAGCTTAGATTACAGCATAAACATACCCTCTTCTAGTGTGTCCTCCATGTTCTTGATCTGCAGAACAGCAAAACAATGCGGCCACAGGTCATAATTTTGCATACGCTCGAATTCCACCGATCATATGATCTACATTAACGTCCCGTTAGCTTTATTAAAAGAGCAAATCAACCTACAGTAGTGGTGTACAGTTGGTACATCATACACTGCATGCACTCCTGTTATATTCCACGTGGCAAGGGGGGGGGGGGGGCAAAAGGTGGGAGGTGAGCACGCTCGACTCACAGTCATTGACACACATGCTCAAACCACACTCATCCCATGGCTCCCAGTGTGGCTTGAAGTCCCACTCTGCTCCCAACCAAGAATTGATCGTTCGGCTTAGTACCTTTCAAATGGACCAGTCTAATGCTCCTCCCTCCCCACGTGGGCAGTTGCGCAAATGTTTGCACATGCTGTGACAAGACTTTAGTAGTTTCTAGTGTCAGTTAAGAAAGTTCTTCTGAACACGGAATAGTTGTTCTCTTAGACTTTGGTTGACTTTTAGTTTTTGAAATTAGTGTTCAGTTGACGAACTTGTATAGCTAAGGGGCCGTCCAAGGTTACCAATAATATTTTCAAAACGAAATGTTTTCGTTTGTGGGTGGGTGGGTTTGATGGAGTTTCGTTTTGAAAATAATTATTGAATGCTGATGGAGAATGCCCAGTTACTTCTGGGTGTCGAAAATTGACATCAATATTTTATTGGAATTCGTTTTACCTGCAGTAAAGGTGGGTGGGTGGGTGGGGGCTGAAAAATACTAAAACTTTTCGTTTTGTAAAAACAATCGGTAACCCCGGACGGCGCCTAAGTCGGTGAAGGTGATGGCGCACCGCCCACTCAAGCGGCCAGGGAACCAACAAACTCTCCACGGATTTTTCGCGAAGCGAACTTGTGTTTGTCAGCTGCTCAGTCGAGCGATCCGTCTTTGGAGGAGAATTCGGACCACAGCGAAGATCCTGAGATCGAGGTCTGCTCGGACTCTAATCTTCCCCAAATGGAATCTGAAGTAGATTCTGACGACGATGCTAATGTATTTCCACTCCATTCTTACTGCTGGACATGGCCATCCAAGTAATCGTATATTTTATTATTTTGCCATTATCGTTCTCGATCTCAGCACGTCTTGAGCTTTGAAGCACTATCTTTACACAATTCAATGTAGTACGGCTATGTTCTACTACAGCCAGAGTCCTCAATGAAGTGATTGAAAAAATGGGAGAGAGTGCATGTGCTAAAATAGTAATTCTACATAACCCGCGCCCTCCCCTCAGCTGAACTCTGGATCCGCCGCTGCTCTCTTCTCTTCTCTTTTCTCTTCTCTTTTCTCTCTCTTCTCTCTCTCTCTTCTCTCTCTCTCTCTCTCTCTTCTCTCTCTCTCTCTCTCTCTCTCTCTCTCTCTCTCTCTCTCTCTCTCTCTCTCTCTCTCTCTTTCTCTCTCTCTTCTCCCTCTGCTCTCTAGAGAAATGGCTGGGAGGTCGAGGCCCTCACAGCGGAGGTGGAGGTTAGAGGAGCCATTTCCAGCAGCCTGGACAGTTTGGCACGAGTATTGGGCTGTTGTAAGGAAAAGCAGTGCCAATTAAGAAGAAACTGCAGAAACGCAGCACTAAATTCCAGCTACATTATCTGGCTGAGGGGACGAGAGAAGGCATGGCGTGACTGGCCACTGCCTCCTCAAACTGGAGTGTATGAAGAATGGCTGGGAAGTTGAGGCCCCACAGCGGAGGTGGGGGGCTAGAGGAGCTATTTCCAGCAGCCTGGACGGTTTGGCACGAGCATTGGGCTGTTGTAAGGAAAAGCAGCGCCAATTAACCCTTTGTCCTTTCGCCCATACTTGAACCGTACACCTGTGTACGGTTCAACCCACGCATGTTCAAAGCGACCTGGAAGCTACGCGGATCACCCGATCCACATAAAAATTCACGTGCACACAGCCTACGCTATGTAGAGGATGATACACGGGTCGCTGGGGCTAGAAAAAATTCAGGAAATCAAAGTCGAAGTTTGCTTGCGCCGTAACTTCCGACATGGCAGCACGCAGGTCGCTTGATGCAGATGAAGCGCTTGTTTTAGGATCGCTGGAGTGACCCAAGCGACAATCCTATGTCCTCTGATGAAGAGAACGAACTGGACGAAGCCTTAGTAGAAGGTGTTGATTCTGATTTTGATGACGACGCGGATTATGATGTCATAACCGTCGACCCAACTGTCGGACATGTCGACCACTCCGATTTGAGCGCAGGATCGGCAGAACAGCACTCGCGTGGTGAAGAGAGTGTACCACCGCCGTGTCTTACCCGTCGTGGAGCAGCAGGGTCAGCTAGAATGCCGCAGCACGTGGAGCGGGAGCGTAGTCCGATGCCAGAGAGGTCCAGATCTCCGTCACCTGCGCGCCGTCAAACTCTTGGTCGACAGCCGCTCAGAGCGAGGAGAGTAGCCGCACGGGGCCGCAATGTTGAGCATGTCGCCACTGGCACTCCTCTGGCTAATGCTCCGTGTTTGCCCAACATGCCAGGGGTGCTACTGCAGGTCATACTTGTACAAATTGCACATTATTATACATAGGAAAGAACTTGAACTTTTAATTTTGCCGATTTTTGCCAAAAATCATTTTTGATACTCTTGTTTGGCCACGCCTATCTGAGGAATTCAACCCAAACTGCATTTTTAGTTCACAATTATCATAAGCTTTCAGGAAAACATAAAGTGTACATACAAAATATCAGCTGCTTGGGAATGGTGAGTGGATTTGTTGAAGCATGTACCCCTCACATACATTTTGGGCAAAAGGACAAAGGGTTTTAAAAGAAGAAACTGCAGAAACGCAGCACTAAATTCCAGCTACGTTATCTGCCTGAGGCGACGAGAGAAGGCTTGGCGTGACTAGCCGCTGTTTTAAAAGTCCCGGCGAGGCAGTTTGTTGGCACTTGGTTGGCGGACAGCAACCCAGCGACGATAGTTGGATACCCTTCAAATCTTGGTTTTAACTCGCCACACCGGCTTCTAAAGGGCCGGGGTGGGTGTTCGCCAACCAAGTTGAGCCTTCGTTCGTTTTTTCTAGTCTACTTGCTTGTGCCATGCCGCGCTGGAGCCAGTCTATCTGCAGATACATTCGCCGCACAGAGCTACTATTGCACAAAGCCGCAGCGCTGTGCGCTGCTATTCGCTGTATGCTTTCACTGCACCTAGCTGCTGTTTAAACTGCACGACGCCACAACACAACTTCACTACAACAGTCTCGTTCACAACTTCACTACAATAGTCTCGTCCATATTGCACTACACTGAAAGCCGGCCTGCTCCCGCTCTGAAGAGCTTTTTAGCCTTCACCGTTTTCGCTCAAACCCAGGCATGGGCCCACAGTGGCAGTCGCTTCCTTTTTCTTTCCTTTTTTCTTTCTCCTTTTACTTTCTCCGACACTGCCTAAAAAACAGTTGAGACGGTTTTTTACCCACCAGTTTTTTTGTGCGAATTACTTTCCTCCCTCTCTTTCTCTGTCTCCCTCTTTCATTCTCCCTCTCCCTCTCCCTCTCTCTCTCTCTCTCTCTCTCTCTCTCTCTCTCTCTCTCTCTCTCTCTCCCTCACCTTGACTGCATAGCTCCTCACTGTGTCGTCCTGGTTGATTAGTCTCTGCTCCAAGACAGCCATGGCACTCTTCATCTCGTCTTTGTACTGGCGCAGCTCTACCAGCTCTCTGATAAGTGCATGCTTCTGCTGATCTCGATGCTCCAGCAGGCTATTCATCTGTCAGAATAACACAGCCATAACATTGCACACTCACAATTAGAGAGCTGGGCAACGTACAGCAAATACACAATTCGGCACTCAGCCTGATCATCAGTACACTGCCCTCACTGAAATGTACCAATACTAGAGTTGCACATTTGCCGGATTTGTTTATACCCCTATGCTCAGTTAACCAAACCTCCAATATCTAATACTTCACGGCTTATCTGTTGTTTTCTCACGAACACGTCACGGAGCCATCAAAGCAAAGGAAACCTGCGGATTTTAGCTGCACAAACGTCTGCAAGAGCAGTGTGTGACAGGAATGTCAAATGTCAGTCTCCAATGCAATACGTCTCACTCTGCAATACGTCTCACTCTGCAATACGTCTCACTCTGCAATACGTCTCACTCTGCAATACGTCTCACTCTGCAATACGTCTCACTCTGCAATACGTCTCACTCTGCAATACGTCTCACTCTGCAATACGTCTCACTCTGTAATATGGAACACGATTAATTATTATTAGTTACACTTTCAAGCTGGCTTCTAAGCTCCAAGGTTTCTGTCTGAAGCCGTGAATGGTCTTCAATAAGGCTACCGCAGGTAGAGTCAACCTGTTTGGTGGATGCAAGAGGCAAAGAAACAATACAATGGTCACACAATTTACTCAAGTTTGAATTAGGCTTCTCGTACCGCTTTTTTTTAGCACTACTCCAAGTAGGGGAAGTGTGTGTAACAGTGTTGATCCCTATATTATGGAGGCTTGCACCTGTCTGTCAACTCTGCTTGACACTTTGACTGGCTCGTGATTGCCATTCAGAGCACACAAGGGAGTGGGGCCTTCTTGCAGGTGTGTTAAGGGGAAGGTTCGACAAACTTCTCATATGCTCTGGATAGCAGCCATGCGTCAGTTTAGAAAGTGTCTAGTTGGCGGGAAAAGCCCGAGCTCCTGTGTGTGGAGCAACACACACACGCACACGCGCACACACACACACACACACACACACACACACACACACACACACACACACACACACACACACTTTCTCTCTCTCTCTCTCTCTCACGCTCACCCACCCACACACACTTTCTCTATTATCGCCGAAGTCGCCACCAGCATTACTCACTAGTTTACAAGAAACCATCTTACCCCGCATGAAGGCATCACCCCAGCACTGATGAAGAAACCATCTTACCCCGCATGAAGGCACCGCCCCAGCACTGGTGAAGAAACCATCTTACCCCGCATGAAGGCACCACCCCAGCACTGATGAAGAAACCATCTTACCCCGCATGAAGGCACCACCCCAGCACTGATGAAGAAACCATCTTACTGACATAAACTTATGCATGAAGCAACTTTCTTTGATGATCTAAAGGACCGGGCACAGTGCAACCCCACACCTGCATAGAGCACTGCATATTACTTACTGACATACAGGACAATAGTTACCTTTGCCTTAGCTGCAGTGATGCTATCCAGGGAGAGTTCAGCTTTGCTCAGCTTGGCTCGACTGCTCGAACTATCATCCTGCGGTGTTGTTACGTACATACACGCAGCAAAAACAAGTCGTTTGTACTTGTAATGGCACAGACACCCCCACATTACAGTTTCAATGCCCACGCAAGCACACGCGGACAGGCAGAGATAGCCGTTCTAGTTGCAGGGCACTTGATGTGTAGCGTGTTAACGACGGCAATGCTTGACTGCTACCTACGTTTTAAAATGACGGAAACAAAGGATCAAAAGTGGCACGATGGTGAATCTAATAGAAACTGTAGCCAGCGGTGTGTGTGTTTTAATGCGCAACTCACCTTACTTACGGCATTTAGATCTTTCTTGTCTCCCCAAAAACTCAATAATGCTTCGAAGTAATCAGCTATTTATAACCGAGGTTCACTTCACACCCAAGGTACATGAGATATGAACTTCCCACAGTCAGGATGCTACTTGTATCCCACACACACGTACCTTCATGGCTGTGTAATGAGACCTTTGGACACAGTCCCTGTGCTCGTCTTCACGCTGCCTGCCGGCCTCTACACGACACTCCAGCTCAGTGCATTTCTCTTTGAAGGTGGTAGCCCTGGCGTCGATGTCAGACACGCGAGAGTTGGCTTGATCCAGCTGAACAGGAAAACCAGCAGACACTTATATGCAATGTGACAGCATGACTGTATGCATGATCCACTGGCATGCTGCCATATTTAATAAGAAAAGTGCATGGCTGTACGTATTCTAACATTGTATGACAGCGACCATCTAGAATCTAGTGAAATCCATTGGAAGCTCAAATATACTAGATTCATGTCGCTGAGATAAGCTGCAATAGCTCTGTAGGGAGAGCGTTAGACTGTGCAGTGGTAGTTCAATCTTCTCCTTTGGGTTTCTTCACATAGCCATGCCAGCCGAAATAGCTCAGTTGGGAGAGCGTTAGACTGAAGATCTAAAGGTCCCTGGTTCAATCCCGGGTTTCGGCATTCCCTTTTATTATTATTATTTTTTTATTACTGTCTACAGTCCGTTTCAAAAAGATTTGCAATCCTGGCGATCGCCTGCGGAGTTTGGCGTCTTACCGTATGAGCACTCGAGCGCTGCCTGGAAAAACTCACTGTGAACTCGAAGAAATATTCCGCGCGAAAGCAGGAAAAATGGCAACTCACTCACATTGATACAGTCATGTGCGTCTGTCGTCTGGTTTACACAAACGAGTTCTTCCTCGTATCGATAATGGAGTCAGAGAGGACATGTATAATTATGTCGAAACGAAAGTGTTGTAAATGTTGACGAGCGGCATGGGTCCCAATTCGTTTTGTGACCAAAATAGTTTCTTTGAGCTGCGATGCAATTTACTCACCGTGTGACGAAACGACATCGACACGGACTCATTCCCATGGCCATGACTTGGCAAAGCTATCCGTGTGACTTCGACGACATTTTGAGAAAAGCAGACGCTTGTGAACGCTGATAGAAGACGGCGTTGACTGCTAAATTCGAATAAATTGGCGATCTTGAAATACTAGAATAAATCTCAAAAAGCTACAGCGCGATGACTTCCATGTTCACTCACACCATTGCAGTGTTGTGGGTGTGTTCACATGGCGTGAGCCAGTCAAGTGTCAGTCAGTTCGGCAGGAAGCGCGAGCTCCAACAACAACAAGTCGTTTGGTACAGCCATCATGCATGGCTTCTTTGTCTCGTACCAGCTTGACCACCAAAACAATGAAGAAAAAAGTTTGACTTGAGGATAGGTTGGGATTTGAACTCACAACTAACTTCATGGTCAGCAGACAGCATTCATAACCACAAGGCCAAAAAGGAAAGGATAAATCGTGGGTTTTGATAAAAAATCGATACTGGCTTCCTGGGCAAATTGTAAACCATGGGAAAAGGCCGGAAACCTGGCCGAAATTCTAACTCCTTAACGACTGATCCAATTGTTCCGAAACTTTCACAGAACAATTTGCCGTGTCCTAACAAGCCATTCTATGTACTTTGTTGTCCAAATTTCCCTTATCTTCATACTTTTTAAGACCCAAACCTGATTGTAAATCTTTTTGAAACAGACTATAGGGAGTTTCTGTTGCCATGTCTGTGGCTGGCAAACCATCTGCTTCCGGATTTTAGACAAACCAGCCAAAATGTCTCAGTTGGGAGAGCATTTAATTGTTTTGATTAAAAAAAAAGTGTCACAGCGACCATTGTGCGGCGGGAAAGGAAGACTCTCTCCGAAAAGCATGGCAAAACTGTGGCCACAGGCCTCAGGGCACTGATCGAGGGGAAAGGCAGGGAATTTTCTAGAACCGCCCCAACCGGTTTTCGACCGGTTGAAATTGTTGGCGACCGGTTGAAAAGTTACAAATCAGTTCCAACCGCCTGTACTTTTCTGTGGGTGAATGGAGCTGTGAATGGTCAAACGCTTTTTTTCTGGACGGATACTTCCAGCGAAGCCGCGTGGGCTGGTACTAGGGTCACGAGTTTGTACTCCAGCACCAAGAAATCTGTTAAATTGCTGTCGAGTGCCATATTTGGGTTGTACTTTGAAAATTAAAAGACCCCCCCCCCCACACTCTTCATTGGACCGTAACCGGTTGGAAATTCGTCCGAGAATATACCCAGGAAAGGGTACGGTCATATAGCCAAGTTTTTTTCTGTTTTCGTATTTTTCTGTTTGGCGCATATAAGCAGTGCTGAAACCGAGACCCCTGGTTGCTTTAGCTGCTCTTGCCCCGCCTCCACTGCTTCGGCTGCCATCGCTATGTGCATCTCCGTGCGTTTTTGCCGGCGTTTGCACCATGATGGTTTGTGGTTATCTTGTAAAAAAAAGAAAAGAAAAAAAGTGCACATGTGCGTAGATCGACTTTATAAGTTGTACGAGGGCACAGCAGGCTGCACACAGTGCATTCAAGCATGCACTCATGCATGGTGAACATGAAAAATATAGTAGAAAATGAAGTACAAATGACAGTCCTCCGGCTCAGTAGAGTGCTCAATATTCATTCGAATAGAGCTATCGTACACACGTCACAGAGCACCACGCATCATTCGTTGTACAAGTAACTATTAGTTTCATGCCCATTGGCAATTTCAGACAACTGACGTGTGTACAAAATGAACTACAAAGTCAGGAATAGATTTCATTTTTGAGTTTCGAGCCGGAAATGACATGGCAATACACAGGACTAACAGGGCACTCACGCTGCAGCCACAGCCACGTTTAAACAGGAATATTTTAGGTTCTGGCACGACATCTGAACTGCGAAATTGGAAAGCATAATTGCGATCAACAGCTGGCATTTGGCCGTGAATCATCAGCCAGTTGTACTTTGCCACGGCTTGGGTTTCTTGTTCGCAGCCATAACAATACTTTGCCAGACGTGAGCTGGATTCAATCGTGCATCAAGTAAACAGTCTAATAGAGATGTGTTGAAACGACAGCCAGTCGCAGTGACCCGGATGAGATTGGGCGATGATAATGTGAATGCCCACAAGAGGAAACTGACCACAACTGTGAATGGCCACCCACGGTTGCTTAGCAATCTGAACGTTTCCTTTTGTCAAGTGACCGCTGGTTATCCTGTAACCGTAAATCCTCCATTAGATTGAAGATCCAAAAACAGTCTCTGGTCAGTCAATCCCGGATTTCGGCATTCCTTATTTTCGGTTCAGGGAGGTTTTGTGGCCATGTCAGTGGCAGGTCAATATTCTGCTTCAGGTATCTAGCTACGTGTACCTGTAGTCATGCTAGCCGAAATAGCTCAGTTGGGAGAGCGTTAGACTGAAGATCTAAAGGTCCCTGGTTCAATCCCGGGTTTCGGCATTTCTTTTTTTTTCTTCAACGAAACAAAAATATAGACCAACACCACCATCAAGAGCTATCCGGAGCAGAGAAACAGCCAGAAGAAAAGCAAATTTTACACATTTGTTAAAAAATGCCAAATGTTAAAAAAAGCTAAATCACCTCGTACTACTTACTGTAGTACCGTAAAGTACCGCTGGAGTTGAGTTGCACACTCTTGGGGGTTATGTACTCTTGGTACTACCGGTACTACCGGTAGTACCAACCTTTAAAATAGCGTAGACAGTACTGGTGTGGTGCTCACCTGCTGTTGCAGTGTTTGGCATTTCTTGTTTGCATTGTCCAGGCGCCGCTTTCTTGTCAGCATGGTCTGCTGAAGGTGTTCTTCATGCTGTCGGAGTTTCTTCATGTCACTGACGTGTTGCTTGGTCTCCCTCTGAGCCGTAGCAACGTCTTCCATGAGGCTGTGGCGGTCTTTCGTGATGGTGGCTGCAGAAGAAACCAGACAACAGTGTATCTATTAGGCCTGGTGGAAATGTGAAGCAAAATCCCAAGTTTAATTAAGTACTCCGGTTTTCTCTAATCAAATATGAGCAGTCTTGTGTCCTTCACTCCACGAAAACCGCTTCCCAAACTCGCACCAGGCTCTACATGCCCCGATTTCACAGATGACAATGCTGAGTTGTCATTTTCCACAGTTGATCGATTGCTGCTGCTAGATCACTTGGTCTCCCTCTACTGCTATACCAATACGCCTCAGACACACGCGGCCTGCACACAAATATCTACTCCCTGCACACTCTGAGACTGCTAGCCATGATTTGCCGCAGTAAATACCTGTACCCGGTATAATGTATTAACTAGTTCTCTGATCCACACAGAGTTCTCTTGCCTTCCAAAAAGCCAAGCAAATAATCGAATTCATCAACGAGGGATCATCAACGGTGAAAAAGGAAGGAACATTTGGCGTAACAGTGTCACCAATGTGACTCGCTGCGATGTCAATGCTAAGCAAAACTCCAGCAATGTGACTCGCTACGATGTCAATGCTAAGCAAAACTCCAGCAATGTGACTCGCTACGATGTCAATGCTAAGCAAAACTCCAGCAATGTGACTCCCTACGATGTCAATGCTAAGCAAAACTCCAGCAATGTGACTCGCTACGATGTCAATGCTAAGCAAAACTCCAGCAATGTGACTCGCTACGATGTCAATGCTAAGCAAAACTCCAGAAATGTGACTCGCTACGATGTCAATGCTAAGCAAAACTCCAGCAATGTGACTCGCTACGATGTCAATGCTAAGCAAAACTCCAGAAATGTGACTCGCTACGATGTCAATGCTAAGCAAAACTCCAGCAATGTGACTCGCTACGATGTCAATGCTAAGCAAAACTCCAGCAATGTGACTCGCTACGATGTCAATGCTAAGCAAAACTCCAGAAATGTGACTCGCTACGATGTCAATGCTAAGCAAAACTCCAGCAATGTGACTCGCTACGATGTCAATGCTAAGCAAAACTCCAGAAATGTGACTCGCTACGATGTCAATGCTAAGCAAAACTCCAGCAATGTGACTCGCTACGATGTCAATGCTAAGCAAAACTCCAGCAGTGTGACTCGCTACGATGTCAATACTAAGCAAAACTCCAGCAATGTGACTCGCTACGATGTCAATGCTAAGCAAAACGCCAGCAATGTGACTCGCTACGATGTCAATGCTAAGCAAAACTCCAGCAATGTGACTCGCTACGATGACAATGCTAAGCAAAACTCCAGCATTGTGACTCGCTACGATGTCAATGCTAAGCAAAACTCCAGCAATGTGACTCTCTACGATGTCAATGCTAAGCAAAACTCCAGAAATGTGACTCGCTACGATGTCAATGCTAAGCAAAACTCCAGAAATGTGACTCGCTACGATGTCAATGCTAAGCAAAACTCCAGCAATGTGACTCGCTACGATGTCAAAGCTAAGCAAAACTCCAGCAATGTGACTCGCTACGATGTCAATGCTAAGCAAAACTCCAGCAATGTGACTCGCTACGATGTCAATGCTAAGCAAAACTCCAGCAATGTGACTCGCTACGATGTCAATGCTAAGCAAAACTCCAGCAATGTGACTCGCTACGATGTCAATGCTAAGCAAAACTCCAGAAATGTGACTCGCTACGATGTCAATGCTAAGCAAAACTCCAGCAATGTGACTCGCTACGATGTCAATGCTAAGCAAAACTCCAGCAGTGTGACTCACTACGATGTCAATGCTAAGCAAAACTCCAGCAATGTGACTCGCTACGATGTCAATGCTAAGCAAAACTCCAGCAATGTGACTCGCTACGATGTCAATGCTAAGCAAAACTCCAGCAATGTGACTCGCTACGATGTCAATGCTAAGCAAAACTCCAGCAATGTGACTCGCTACGATGTCAATGCTAAGCAAAACTCCAGAAATGTGACTCGCTACGATGTCAATGCTAAGCAAAACTCCAGCAATGTGACTCGCTACGATGTCAATGCTAAGCAAAACTCCAGCAATGTGACTCGCTACGATGTCAATGCTAAGCAAAACGCCAGCAATGTGACTCGCTACGATGTCAATGCTAAGCAAAACTCCAGAAATGTGACTCGCTACGATGTCAATGCTAAGCAAAACTCCAGCAATGTGACTCGCTACGATGTCAATGCTAAGCAAAACTCCAGCAATGTGACTCGCTACGATGTCAATGCTAAGCAAAACTCCAGAAATGTGACTCGCTACGATGTCAATGCTAAGCAAAACTCCAGCAATGTGACTCGCTACGATGTCAATGCTAAGCAAAACTCCAGCAGTGTGACTCGCTACGATGTCAATGCTAAGCAAAACTCCAGCAATGTGACTCACTACGATGTCAATGCTAAGCAAACTCCAGCAATGTGACTCGCTACGATGTCAATGCTAAGCAAAACTCCAGCAATGTGACTCGCTACGATGTCAATGCAAAGCAAAACTCCAGCAATGTGACTCGCTACGATGTCAATGCTAAGCAAAACTCCAGCAATGTGACTCGCTACGATGTCAATGCTAAGCAAAACTCCAGTAATGTGACTCGCTACGATGTCAATGCTAAGCAAAACTCCAGCAATGTGACTCGCTACGATGTCAATGCTAAGCAAAACTCCAGCAATGTGACTCGCTACGATGTCAATGCTAAGCAAAACTCCAGCAATGTGACTCGCTACGATGTCAATGCTAAGCAAAACTCCAGAAATGTGACTCGCTACGATGTCAATGCTAAGCAAAACTCCAGCAATGTGACTCGCTACGATGTCAATGCTAAGCAAAACTCCAGCAGTGTGACTCGCTACGATGTCAATGCTAAGCAAAACTCCAGCAATGTGACTCACTACGATGTCAATGCTAAGCAAACTCCAGCAATGTGACTCGCTACGATGTCAATGCTAAGCAAAACTCCAGCAATGTGACTCGCTACGATGTCAATGCAAAGCAAAACTCCAGCAATGTGACTCGCTACGATGTCAATGCTAAGCAAAACTCCAGCAATGTGACTCGCTACGATGTCAATGCTAAGCAAAACTCCAGTAATGTGACTCGCTACGATGTCAATGCTAAGCAAAACTCCAGCAATGTGACTCGCTACGATGTCAATGCTAAGCAAAACTCCAGCAATGACGTGACTCGCTACGATGTCAATGCTAAGCAAAACTCCAGCAATGTGACTCGCTACGATGTCAATGCTAAGCAAACTCCAGCAATGTGACGCGCTACGATGTCAATGCTAAGCAAAACTCCAGCAATGTGACTCGCTACGATGTCAATGCAAAGCAAAACTCCAGCAATGTGACTCGCTACGATGTCAATGCTAAGCAAAACTCCAGCAATGTGACTCGCTACGATGTCAATGCTAAGCAAAACTCCAGCAATGTGACTCGCTACGATGTCAATGCTAAGCAAAACTCCAGCAATGTGACTCGCTACGATGTCAATGCTAAGCAAAACTCCAGCAATGACGTGACTCGCTACGATGTCAATGCTAAGCAAAACTCCAGCAATGTGACTCGCTACGATGTCAATGCTAAGCAAAACTCCAGCAATGTGACTCGCTACGATGTCAATGCTAAGCAAAACTCCAGCAATGTGACTCGCTACGATGTCAATGCTAAGCAAAACTCCAGCAATGACGTGACTCGCTACGATGTCAATGCTAAGCAAAACTCCAGCAATGTGACTCGCTACGATGTCAATGCTAAGCAAAACTCCAGAAATGTGACTCGCTACGATGTCAATGCTAAGCAAAACTCCAGCAATGTGACTCGCTACGATGTCAATGCTAAGCAAAACTCCAGAAATGTGACTCGCTACGATGTCAATGCTAAGCAAAACTCCAGCAATGTGACTCGCTACGATGTCAATGCTAAGCAAAACTCCAGCAATGTGACTCGCTACGATGTCAATGCTAAGCAAAACTCCAGAAATGTGACTCGCTACGATGTCAATGCTAAGCAAAACTCCAGCAATGTGACTCGCTACGATGTCAATGCTAAGCAAAACTCCAGAAATGTGACTCGCTACGATGTCAATGCTAAGCAAAACTCCAGCAATGTGACTCGCTACGATGTCAATGCTAAGCAAAACTCCAGCAGTGTGACTCGCTACGATGTCAATACTAAGCAAAACTCCAGCAATGTGACTCGCTACGATGTCAATGCTAAGCAAAACGCCAGCAATGTGACTCGCTACGATGTCAATGCTAAGCAAAACTCCAGCAATGTGACTCGCTACGATGACAATGCTAAGCAAAACTCCAGCATTGTGACTCGCTACGATGTCAATGCTAAGCAAAACTCCAGCAATGTGACTCTCTACGATGTCAATGCTAAGCAAAACTCCAGAAATGTGACTCGCTACGATGTCAATGCTAAGCAAAACTCCAGAAATGTGACTCGCTACGATGTCAATGCTAAGCAAAACTCCAGCAATGTGACTCGCTACGATGTCAAAGCTAAGCAAAACTCCAGCAATGTGACTCGCTACGATGTCAATGCTAAGCAAAACTCCAGCAATGTGACTCGCTACGATGTCAATGCTAAGCAAAACTCCAGCAATGTGACTCGCTACGATGTCAATGCTAAGCAAAACTCCAGCAATGTGACTCGCTACGATGTCAATGCTAAGCAAAACTCCAGAAATGTGACTCGCTACGATGTCAATGCTAAGCAAAACTCCAGCAATGTGACTCGCTACGATGTCAATGCTAAGCAAAACTCCAGCAGTGTGACTCACTACGATGTCAATGCTAAGCAAAACTCCAGCAATGTGACTCGCTACGATGTCAATGCTAAGCAAAACTCCAGCAATGTGACTCGCTACGATGTCAATGCTAAGCAAAACTCCAGCAATGTGACTCGCTACGATGTCAATGCTAAGCAAAACTCCAGCAATGTGACTCGCTACGATGTCAATGCTAAGCAAAACTCCAGAAATGTGACTCGCTACGATGTCAATGCTAAGCAAAACTCCAGCAATGTGACTCGCTACGATGTCAATGCTAAGCAAAACTCCAGCAATGTGACTCGCTACGATGTCAATGCTAAGCAAAACGCCAGCAATGTGACTCGCTACGATGTCAATGCTAAGCAAAACTCCAGAAATGTGACTCGCTACGATGTCAATGCTAAGCAAAACTCCAGCAATGTGACTCGCTACGATGTCAATGCTAAGCAAAACTCCAGCAATGTGACTCGCTACGATGTCAATGCTAAGCAAAACTCCAGAAATGTGACTCGCTACGATGTCAATGCTAAGCAAAACTCCAGCAATGTGACTCGCTACGATGTCAATGCTAAGCAAAACTCCAGCAGTGTGACTCGCTACGATGTCAATGCTAAGCAAAACTCCAGCAATGTGACTCACTACGATGTCAATGCTAAGCAAACTCCAGCAATGTGACTCGCTACGATGTCAATGCTAAGCAAAACTCCAGCAATGTGACTCGCTACGATGTCAATGCAAAGCAAAACTCCAGCAATGTGACTCGCTACGATGTCAATGCTAAGCAAAACTCCAGCAATGTGACTCGCTACGATGTCAATGCTAAGCAAAACTCCAGTAATGTGACTCGCTACGATGTCAATGCTAAGCAAAACTCCAGCAATGTGACTCGCTACGATGTCAATGCTAAGCAAAACTCCAGCAATGACGTGACTCGCTACGATGTCAATGCTAAGCAAAACTCCAGCAATGTGACTCGCTACGATGTCAATGCTAAGCAAACTCCAGCAATGTGACGCGCTACGATGTCAATGCTAAGCAAAACTCCAGCAATGTGACTCGCTACGATGTCAATGCAAAGCAAAACTCCAGCAATGTGACTCGCTACGATGTCAATGCTAAGCAAAACTCCAGCAATGTGACTCGCTACGATGTCAATGCTAAGCAAAACTCCAGCAATGTGACTCGCTACGATGTCAATGCTAAGCAAAACTCCAGCAATGTGACTCGCTACGATGTCAATGCTAAGCAAAACTCCAGCAATGACGTGACTCGCTACGATGTCAATGCTAAGCAAAACTCCAGCAATGTGACTCGCTACGATGTCAATGCTAAGCAAAACTCCAGCAATGTGACTCGCTACGATGTCAATGCTAAGCAAAACTCCAGCAATGTGACTCGCTACGATGTCAATGCTAAGCAAAACTCCAGCAATGACGTGACTCGCTACGATGTCAATGCTAAGCAAAACTCCAGCAATGTGACTCGCTACGATGTCAATGCTAAGCAAAACTCCAGAAATGTGACTCGCTACGATGTCAATGCTAAGCAAAACTCCAGCAATGTGACTCGCTACGATGTCAATGCTAAGCAAAACTCCAGCAATGTGACTCGCTACGATGTCAATGCAAAGCAAAACTCCAGCAATGTGACTCGCTACGATGTCAATGCTAAGCAAAACTCCAGCAATGTGACTCGCTACGATGTCAATGCTAAGCAAAACTCCAGAAATGTGACTCGCTACGATGTCAATGCTAAGCAAAACTCCAGCAATGTGACTCGCTACGATGTCAATGCTAAGCAAAACTGCAGCAATGTGACTCGCTACGATGTCAATGCTAAGCAAAACGCCAGCAATGTGACTCGCTACGATGTCAATGCTAAGCAAAACTCCAGAAATGTGACTCGCTACGATGTCAATGCTAAGCAAAACTCCAGCAATGTGACTCGCTACGATGTCAATGCTAAGCAAAACTCCAGTAATGTGACTCGCTACGATGTCAATGCTAAGCAAAACTCCAGAAATGTGACTCGCTACGATGTCAATGCTAAGCAAAACTCCAGCAATGTGACTCGCTACGATGTCAATGCTAAGCAAAACTCCAGCAGTGTGACTCGCTACGATGTCAATGCTAAGCAAAACTCCAGCAATGTGACTCACTACGATGTCAATGCTAAGCAAACTCCAGCAATGTGACTCGCTACGATGTCAATGCTAAGCAAAACTCCAGCAATGTGACTCGCTACGATGTCAATGCAAAGCAAAACTCCAGCAATGTGACTCGCTACGATGTCAATGCTAAGCAAAACTCCAGCAATGTGACTCGCTACGATGTCAATGCTAAGCAAAACTCCAGCAATGTGACTCGCTACGATGTCAATGCTAAGCAAAACTCCAGCAATGTGACTCGCTACGATGTCAATGCAAAGCAAAACTCCAGCAATGACGTGACTCGCTACGATGTCAATGCTAAGCAAAACTCCAGCAATGTGACTCGCTACGATGTCAATGCTAAGCAAAACTCCAGCAATGTGACTCGCTACGATGTCAATGCTAAGCAAAACTCCAGCAATGTGACTCGCTACGATGTCAATGCTAAGCAAAACTCCAGCAATGACGTGACTCGCTACGATGTCAATGCTAAGCAAAACTCCAGCAATGTGACTCGCTACGATGTCAATGCTAAGCAAAACTCCAGCAATGTGACTCGCTACGATGTCAATGCTAAGCAAAACTCCAGCAATGTGACTCGCTACGATGTCAATGCTAAGCAAAACTCCAGCAATGTGACTCGCTACGATGTCAATGCTAAGCAAAACTCCAGCAATGACGTGACTCGCTACGATGTCAATGCTAAGCAAAACTCCAGCAATGTGACTCGCTACGATGTCAATGCTAAGCAAAACTCCAGCAATGTGACTCGCTACGATGTCAATGCTAAGCAAAACTCCAGCAATGTGACTCGCTACGATGTCAATGCTAAGCAAAACTCCAGCAATGACGTGACTCGCTACGATGTCAATGCTAAGCAAAACTCCAGCAATGTGACTCGCTGCGATGTCAATGCTAAGCAAAACTCCAGCAATGTGACTCGCTACGATGTCAATGCTAAGCAAAACTCCAGCAATGTGACTCGCTACGATGTCAATGCTAAGCAAAACTCCAGCAATGTGACTCGCTGCGATGTCAATGCCAAGCAAAACTCCAGCAATGTGACTCGCTACGATGTCAATGCTAAGCAAAACTCCAGCACTGAACACCTACATGTGTGCGCATGAAATATTGCACCGTGGCGTTGCCAGATGATCATGAAGGACGTGAAACTCTTCAATTGCAACGATTTTTACCCTCTTCTTGCTTCTTATAATTGTGTGTATAAAGTGCATTATTATCATACCTTCAAGTGCCTTGACATGTTCTCGAAGCTGTTGCCTTTCTGCATCCACCTTCTGCAAGAAATCATCCTTTCGCCTCAGGTCATTCTGCAAGTTGGCTATCTGTGTGTGGAACTCCTATGACCGGATGATAAAATAGGATACAGAAAAACACTACAGTATTTAAAAGTGCTACGGCTATAGCATATACTACGGCTATAGCATATACTTGCCAGTGCTACGGCTATAGCATACACTTGCCAGTGCTACGGCTATAGCATATGCTACGGCTATAGCATATACTACGGCTATAGCATACACTACGGCTATAGAATACACTACGGCTATAGAATACACTACGGCTATAGCATACACTACGGCTATAGCATACACTACGGCTATAGCATACACTTGCCAGTGCTACGGCTATAGCATACACTACGGCTATAGCATACACTTGCCAGTGCTACGGCTATAGCATACACTTGCCAGTGCTACGGCTATAGCATACACTTGCCTCTTTGCATTGGATATAAAGTACATTGTTTGAAGACCCTGCATGTCCCTTTCCAAGTCATTCAACCCTGGGTCTTAACGGTACCTTACCTAGGGTATTTGTAAAACCTGGGAGTCACCGGTGCTGTACCGGTGCTGTACTGGAGTTTCACTCTACGGCATGTTCACCATGACCATGTTTGCCGCAAGTAGCAGACGACAAAGAGAGGAAACTAACACAGCTCGTTGCAAAAGTCCCCCGGATGTTAGTCACTGAATAGATTGTGTGTGTGTGTGTGTGTGTGTGTGTGTATGCGGACGGGATTTTGCACGGAAAGGAGACATGGCTCGGCATAAGTGTCTGGAGGAGCGTGCGCGGCCTGTGTCTGAGCAGCGGGGCGCCAGTCAGTGCGGGCGGTGTGGGCGGTGGCTGAGAAGCCGCGGTGGCTTGGTCCGGCATGTGTGTGCCTCAACGGTGGATGCCGCAGTGCCACCTGGAACTACCGGAGCGTCGGCACCGGCGGAGGGATGTTGTGCCGCGCATTGTGACAGGTGTGGTCGCTGCTTTCGCGGTGTCCGGGGACGGGGAAGGCATCGCTGTTCAAGGGTGGCTCATAGACCAACAGCAGCGGAGCGCTCAGCCTTCCAGCACGTGTGCATATGCGGCAAGCGGATGCGACTACCCGTGCACCTGGAGCGTCATCGAGCGTCGTGTCCTCTCTCTCTCTCTTCTCAAGTTTCCCAATGATGGGATCACGTGACCCTTTTGCGGCAGTGACTCTACAGGACAGGACAGGACAGGTGTGTGTGTGTATGTGTGTGTGTGTGTATGTGTGTATGTGTGTGTGTTTGTTGGTTGCAGGGTTCATATACCGTAAAGTCGCGGATAAAAGCCGGGCTTATAAGCATATAAGCCGCTTTCTGCATCAGGCTTTAATGCAAACCAGGCTTGTATGCAAACCATGCTTATATGCACCACTGATATTTTTGCCAGGCCTGTATGCACGTTTCTACGCGCGCACGCGTAGATCTACCACTGACTACCGGTACGGCGGCAGTTTTACTATGCATCGTACATAGCGCATGCACTCTTGACCTACCCGATCCGCGCTTGCATGGAAGCCAGGCTTCTACACGCGACAGGCTTATATGCATTTGACCCGTTTGATTTTCAGGCTTCTATCCGCGATGTGCTTGTATGCAAACCCGGCTTTTATCCGCGACTTTACGGTACTTTATATTTGAAGTATACATACCTGTTGACCATGGACTGCTTCTGGCTAGATTAACTCTTGTGTAATCAATGGTGCTAGTGAAACTTATATCAGATCCATGCTGATTTAGCCACCCACACTAGTACCAAGTATTACCCTCACTGGGGGCAGGGGTAACTGCAGTTGGATCCCAGGACGGATACCCTGATGCCGTCAATCCTTTTTCTGCACCTTGTCCTCATCCACTTACTGAGGTGTGGTGAGCCCGTAAGTGGGATCATTTGCAAGTCCACCCATAGGTTTGGGGATTTCAGGGGGTGTCGGCCGTTGGGCGGTTCAATAGCCAGTTGAGTCATCTTTCCAGGATTCTTTTTGAGTTCCTCTCTCCCCTCTCCCGGGGAGACCCACCTGAGCAATACAAGTGAAAACATCAACAGACAAGTGGTGTGGGACTTTTAAAAAGATGTCCGACTGCTATGCACTGATAACTATTACTTACCTCCTGTAGCAAGGACGCTTTGCTAGCTGTCTTCTTCTCGGCCTTCTCCACAGCATTGCTGGCATTATCTAGACACAACCGAGTGAGAGGCGCATGCAGAACAGAGACTTCATTCTGTTGTAAGTATTCCCCTGTAAACACTACCAACTTAGTCATGCCAAACTACGGCTGAGGAATATCTTATCAGTACGATGTTGATGATGAGTACCATGAAGGGAGAACAGGAATACACATAGGGTCAAAATACAGTGCTCCTTTTGTGAGGTTCTCTAGCTAATACTTGGTACAATGTTACTGAACTTGGGGCAAGGGGAGTTCCTAGTGATTCCAACACGTCTGTTCAAAAGGACACTCATTGCTGACAGCACGTTTAGATGGTCTTGCTGCACTGGTGACTTTCCCTGAAAGTTGATGACAATGACCCAAGTGCACACCAAGTATTCCGACAAATGTGCATGGTAAAGCCTTCCAATCAACAAGTCCAAGAAATATGCCTGCTACAGGGTAAATAAGTCTGAAAATGGTTCACAGTCTTTAATAATGAAGATTTGACTGATGGCGCCGTGCTTGTCCCCAAGTGCTGAAGTCCACAGGTTTTGCCTGATATTTAGCACCGACACTACTTGCTGATCATGACTATCACCATACTGAGGCATAGAAACGTATCCATCACAAATACCACCAATTCGGACAAGTGCAATGGTCACACAGTCACTTGTACAAGTCACGGTTCAGGGTGACATTTCATTCGCACTGGCCAATCTTGGAAAGGATAAACATGTAGTTCTTGCACATCAGTTGTGGGAAGACTGAGGCCGAAGAAAATAGCACCCGCTTTAGTTGAAACACCAGTCCCGACTGGCACACACTACAGTGGTCCATGTTTCTCTGGCAATGCTCAATATTTGTAACACCCTTGCGCAAACAACATGATAACCTATTTGCGCAGCAGGTACAACTAATATGCTGACAGCTGAAGCCGGGAAATGGTGCATCACACAAATCAGGTTTTTTACATCTTCCTCGCCCGATCAAGTGCCTGCAGTGGAGACTTCACGCCCCTTGGACAGATTGTCACATCATGTGATAAGCATTCGACTATTGAGTGTAGATCCTTCTTGATTACGAATGCATTCAGTGCTACATGACATTGTGTACAGCGTTACACGCAAGAGCACAAGTTGTACGTGTAACTGTATAAATTCCCTAGTTGTACTGCACTACATGTATCACAAAGCAGCACCGACTACTTGCCAGTCTCTAGTGTTACCTTTGGTACACCTTTATCCTAGTGATACCAGCAGAGAACGGGTTTATTCAAGTGATACTAGTACCGTAAAATCCCGACAGAGCGCCCCGTCTCTCCCATCCGCCCCGTCTCTCCCATCCGCCCCGTCTCTCCCATCCGCCCCGTCTCTCCCATCCGCCCCGTCTCTCCCATCCGCCCCGTCTCTCCCATCCGCCCCGTCTCTCCCATCCGCCCCGTCTCTCCCATCCGCCCCGTCTCTCCCATCCGCCCCGTCTCTCCCATCCGCCCCTCCCTGACTTCTTGTCAGGGACGTGATAATGATTGTATCCTCGTATGACTCTGTCGCAGTCTGTGATGCCGTACTGAACTGCAGACGCGTGCTCGACCCCG
Source organism: Sycon ciliatum (assembly GCF_964019385.1). Lineage (NCBI taxonomy): Eukaryota > Metazoa > Porifera > Calcarea > Leucosolenida > Sycettidae > Sycon > Sycon ciliatum. The sequence goes on from NC_088643.1 coordinate 45,680,525, forward strand.
TTGGAAATGTACGCAACAGTGCCCACCGGTGCACCCTCCTGACCATGGATCGCACAAACCCTGCGTTTTGTCGGGTCTGTTCGACCCCTAGCCCTGGCTCTTGACCTTTGGTTGGTGTACGAGATGCACGTACAGTTTTCGTAGGGTGAGTACTTTTTCATGTAGCACTGAATGCGGCAAGTAGGACTCGCCCATCCGCCCCTCCCCACCTGAAGCGTTGAGGAGGTTGGGGCGCTCTGGCGGGATTTTACGGTAGCCGTGGCCAACAAGAGAGAGAAGTACCGCTGTATACTAGAAACGTCATATATGGGCGTGCCTGTTGTATTACTTGCACAATACCTGCAACCGTAGCTAATGCCAAGTTTGACACTGGGTCCGCACCATTGATCTCCAGCTCCAGCTCCAGTACATACACACATTTTACCTACGCCTCTTCCCTCTTTTATACCTTATGTCTTCGCAACCTCATTATTGGGAAGAAACTCCTGTTTGGATTTGCGACAAAACAAAAGTAATCATCAACATCATCGAATGTGTGCCACGCTGACTGCAGAGTTTCTACTGTAAAACCGGAAATTTTCGGTGGAGATCTATTTTTGGTAACTTCGGTACAGGAAAATTTTAGCTAAAATAAAATGCGACCTAAAATTCAACCATGCCATGCCACACAGTGTGAAAATGCATCTTTGGATCTGGTTTACCAAAATTTTCACTCTACCGAACCGTTGATTTTGGGAAATACCGAAAATATTACACCACCGAAAATTCCCGGTTAGGCGAGACCAAAAAAAATAGAGATTCCCGGGCCCTCCCGCACCAAAATCGAGCCAAAGCCAATTTTTTTTTAACAGTTCATACATGACTGTACATGTACAGTACTGATCGTGTGAGTAGATCTGTGACGTGGAGTCACACAAACCCGAGCTTGTACGACTCCCTGATGAACAGATCAGGGACATCGTTGGCCGAAATATAGAAAAACTGAACGGGGAAAACCGCATACCTGTTGTCTGTAAAAAAAATTGAATAAAAATTACTGGAAAATGCGGTAAAAAAAGTTCAACATGGTATGCACACATATATTCATGTACATACATGGGAAAAAATAAAAAATAAAATTCGCCCGCCCGCACCAATTTCACATGGGTCCTGCCCGGGAATCTCGATTTTATTTTGGTCTCGCCTTATATAGTACTTGGTATGTTAATCGGAGAGGGTTAGAGCCTCGGGCAGGGTACAATACGGGTTGGGACATGCGCAGATTGATGCTGTCATGAGCGGACAGGCTTTTCTCTTGTGAACGACTATGTGCCTAGTTCCTGCAAGCAATGACCAGGTGGTGGCAGGTGTTTGTAGTGATTGCATTCGGAGTACACGGGATAGACTCGGTGCACTAGGAGTGGGTGGTCTGGAGGGTAAAGGTGCGCCGCTGCTTCAAGTCTCGCGCTGATGCAGCCTGTCTCGGTACAAACCTTTTGGAACCTTCATCATGAATATTATGTGAAACAATTTTCAGCTCTGGCTAGTCCAGAGCATGCGCAGACCGTCAGGTGTGTACTCCTGTACAGGTAACCGTTAGGTATATACCCCTAATCAAACTCACCGTGTGCTTTCTGTGCTTGTTGTCTCCTGTATAGTGAACATCGATGGTGTTGATGTTGTTGATGTTGACCAGCTAAGGACTTACTCAGAGTACATTGTGAAGTCTGTTCACCTACACCACAAGACAGCCGTCACTCCTGCAGGACAATGCACTTTAAGTATGGTACATTTATGCGCTGCGCAGCATTGTTCTAGAAGAGGATACAGATAGTTACTTTCCAGTTCCAGGAAGTATATTTGCTGCTGAAGATTACGAATGTACTCGTCCTCGAGGTGCTGCACGCTGCTATCCGCCTTCCCTGGAGGTGATCCGTCTACTTGATCTCGTTTTGGTAGCCGCGTAGTCACAGTAGGCCTTCAACAAAATATACAGATACAAGCAAGGGCAAAGCGGAAGTTTGGACTCAAACAAAAAAAGAACTTAGAACTTTGTGTGCACCACCTGGTTCAACTCCAAACAAACGTAAAACTAGATCTATGCTCAAATTCATTGCTCCGATCCACCTTCAAACAAGATTCGTATATTCGCCTGATTTTACTATTATTATTTACTAAAGTATTTACACAAGGCAGAACAATAGAGACCAAAAGCGTTCTCGTTACTCCGTATTTAGGTGGTATGCCATTGCTTTATGGCCTCGGGTGAGTGGTATACCAGGCATGGTAGGCCCTAGCCATAGTGTGATACGGAAATGACTGTCAATGGCCGTCAACTCAAGATCGGCCACATCTTCTCACTCTTTCTGGTTCATATCACATGCCTCCAGCATTAGCAGCTTGCATGGAGAAAAGTCTTCCGAGAGGTCACAAAATGACAAAGACCTGTCAATTCAGGAGGAAACTGTCACCTCGTTTGCGGTCCTGCCTTCGCCCAGTAATTACACGTACAGCTCTTCAGAAGGGCGTGTACTGACTGTGCATGGACAAAAGAACAATGTCTGGGGACATGTATACCAGATTTCAAAAAGACAACTATCTGTGTGTGTGTGTGTGTGTGTGTGTGTGTGTGTGTGTGTGTGTGTGTGTGTGTGTGTGTGCGCGCGTGTGTGTGTGTGTGTGTGCGTGTATGTGTGTGTGTGTGTGTGTGTGTGTGTATGTGTGTGTGTGTGTGTTTGTGCGTGTGAGAAAGAGAGAGAGTGTGTGTGTGTGTATGTATGTGCACAGGTGCATGGTAGATCTACCATTATGATGAGCTTGCAACACGCTCTCACCTGCCAGGAGTGACGGGTCTCGGCTGCAGGTGATCGGTACCCGGGAATGTGGAACTCAGCTTGCCTGTTGGCTTCCATGGTAGAGGGTTACGCATGCTCATGCTGCTGCTCACTTGAGACCGTTGATGGCCTGGGTGTAGAAATAAAGGGAAAGAAACTTCTTAACCCTTTGCGTGCTGAGTACGAGTTAACTCGCACTTTATGCATGACCTGATCCACTACGTACGAGTTAACTCGCAAAAAAATCGCGCGCTGTATCGCAGTGCATAGACCAGTGTACAAACTTTCGTAACTTCGTCAAACATAAACGCATCGCGACAATCAATACACCGTTGGAAAGATCTTCACCTCATCTTTCCGGGGGTATAAAGTTCTTCGCGATAGGATAAGAATTCATTGAGCGGCGAAAAGATGAACACGGAAATCACGGCCCAGAGTGAACGCGCGCTGTATCGCAGTGCATAGACCAGTGTACAAACTTTCGTAACTTCGTAAAACATAAACGCATCGCGAAAATCAATACACCGTTGGAAAGATCTTCACCTCATCTTTCCGGGGGTATAAAGTTCTTCGCGATAGGATAAGAATTCATTGAGCGGCGACAAGATGAACACGGAAATCACGGCCCAGAGTGAACGCGCGCTGTATCGCAGTGCATAGACCAGTGTACAAACTTTCGTAACTTCGTCAAACATAAACGCATCGCGACAATCAATACACCGTTGGAAAGATCTTCACCTCATCTTTCCGGGGGTATAAAGTTCTTTGCGATAGGATAAGAATTCATTGAGCGGCGACAAGATGAACACGGAAATCACGGCCCAAAGTGAACGCGAATTTTTTTGTTCAAATCTTCTTCTTGTTGCAGAGCGTGCCAGGGGATTTCCCTTTTGGCACGGCGCATGCGTGATGGACATCAAATGAAGCGCTTGGATCTGAGCTTTTCAGTGCAGTTTGAATTGTGAAAATCTGTTGAATTTGGGCAAGAAGCCGAACAAGAATGTGAAATTGAGTTGTTGTGCCGTTCCGAGGCACGGTGGAGTAATTCGGAGAGGACCTGGATGTGGCCCTGATGTGTCTATGGAGCTGAGAGCTGCCAGGATGGATTCGCTTGGTCCTGATCTTTCCAACGAGCCCAGGACGATGAAAATCCATCAAGGTTGAGTAAAATCAGAATAAATTTCGTTCGGAGCTGTGAGTGCATACTCCACCAAGAGAGTCAGTGCGCTGGACGGCCAGTGGATTGGAGAAAAGGGGCTCAGCATGCAAAGGGTTAATTGCAGACATCCCACCACAATTGCCTTGTGCAGTTGCCAATTGGACCTTTTCCAACGTTTCATTAACTCCATCCAGGCATGCATAATTTCGGGCTTGTCGCCGATCTTAACTGCACAACAGTAAACAGCGTGGAGTTAGGTTGAATTATTCACAGCCAGATGTATTGCCACATGGCATACTTGCCAACCCAGCCAAAGAAAATCCCTTAGCCTAGTCACACACCCAGTTTCCCTAATTTTTCTCTCATTTCCCTTGTTTTCCTGGTTTTCGCCAATTTCGGCCGTTTTTCTCTTTTTTTCTGCAATTTTTGAGTATTTTTGCGTATTCTTTTGCGCAATTTTTCGGCAATTTTTCCTTTCTTTTTATTCATTTCTAACCCATTGCTCATTGGGGGACCAAAACCTGAGTTTCTTCATGGTCAGATCGCCCCTACATGTGTGGTTCGGTGAAATGCAGGGCAGCATGTGCCCTTGTCACACCACAAAACAACCTTGTTTTGAACACTGTGGGTCGCAGCACGGCTGGAAAAATCCTTCCGCTTTCAAGCAGGACTTATTATTATTATTATTATTATTATTATTATTAATTCAACATCTCCTGGCTCGTCAGAAGACTGCCAATATATATGAGAAGTCGGGTGGTAGCCAACCACGGCGAAATGAATAATAAGGAGAGAAACAAAGAGAGTACTGCAAGGGGAGGCATGACGAAAATGGTGAGATTATTTGGGACGAAGAAGCTGAAGCTTGAACTCCTTAATGTCTGTGCATGCTTTAAGGCTAGTTGGCAGGGAAGACCAGAGAGTGTACGCAGAGAAGATAGGAGATTTCAGAAACAGGGAGGTATTAGCACGGGGTAATGAGAAGGAATGACGTGTTGATCTGGTGGACACAAACCAGTTATACTTAGCAAAGTGTTTTGGAGCCAGGTCTAATAAGATCATGTGTACAAGGATGCAAAGATGTTGCTGGTGTCGCTCTAAGAGGGGAGATACTGAAGCTAAACTGTAGAGACGTTGGGAGGAGAATGTTTGATTTTTGCGAAACAGGATTTTTAGAAGCAGACGCTGGTGTATTTCCAGAGTTTGAACAAGGGCCTGAGACAGACCGCACCACGCTGTGTCACAGTAATCAAATATAGGTAGAATATACGACGTAAAGAACAATTTTCGGCAATGGTCATTTAAATGGTGGCAGTGAGGTTGCAACATGCCAAGGGAGGAGCTAGCTCGCTTGCATACTGACTGGACCTGTGGGGACCAGGACATATGGCTGTCGAATATAACACCAAGGTGTTTGTGTTCATGAACAATTTTAACGTTAGCATTGGCTCCTGGAAAGTGCAACGGCTGAGTAGGCGGCGATGGGCTGATGAACATTGCTTCGGTCTTCGCGATGTTGGGCCTCAGCTTCCAAGCTTCCATCCATGCTATGGTGGAGTTAATGCCGGTCTGCATGGAGGTAACGAGGTTGGACGGCGAGCTGTCAGAGCACAACAGTGCAGTATCATCAGCAAAAAGGCTGACGTCTGGAACTAGAGAGGGCAGATCGTTCACATAAGTTAGGAAAAGGAGTGGACCCAGTATGGACCCCTGTGGAACACCAGACACTACAGGTAAAGGATCGGACAAGGAAGCAGAGACACGGACAGTTTGATGACGGGACGACAAATATGACGACAGCCACTGCAGAGCTGTACCACGTACTAGAAAAATGTACTCAAGCTTTGCAAGTAGGCCTCGATGCCAGACTGTATCAAACGCTTTTGACAGATCAAAAAAGACAAGACCTACATGCTTCTTCAGGTTACGATGTCCGTAAATATCCTGGATTAAGCGTGTCAATTGCAAAGTAGTTGAGTCGCCACGACAGAAGCTGGATTGTGCAGAGGAGAGGGCAGGGGTGACATGGTGGTAGAGAGATTCATAGAAGATGCGTTCACAGACCTTGGATATAGTTGGTAGGAGGGAGATGGGCCTGTAATTAACAGCTTGGGAGCGTTGTCCTTTCTTAAAGATCGGGACAACAATAGCAGATTTCCACGCAGATGGGAAGACTCCTGCACGATATGACAAGTTGAAGAGCAAGCACAGGGGATACGACAAGGAAGGCACCAGCAGTTTAAGGACTTCATTTGGAATACCGTCTTTTCCAGGAGACTTGCAGCTCTTAAGACGTTTCAGTTGTTTGCGGACCACACCAGTTGTTGTAAAGACCTCCAGAAGTGGAGCGCGCAGCTCTGGAGCTGGGTGCAGGGGCGGGATAACCCAGTTCGGATCGTCGGGAAGGCCGGGAGAGACAAACTGTTTGTTCAGAGTGTCCGCAATGGACTTTGCCTCAGACTGACGGTTGCCATCAGGATCAATCAAGCACTGGATTGGGGCGCGAGAGACACTGGGACGCTGGGTGCGAATGAACTGATAGAAAGAAGGACGATTGGGTGATGAGATTGTTTCAGAGAGGGAGCTGATGTAAGAGCGGTAGGTTTTACGGGATAGGTATTTGACAAAGTTGCGTTGAACTCGGTAGGCCTCCATATTGACAGGTGTTGGAAATTTTCGGCTGACACTGAAGAGGTCTCGTTTACATTTCACCGCAGATACGAGGACAGTCGACACCCAGGGTGGATTGGATGTCACAGACGATGTGCGTATGTTTGACCGACAAGAATGGGTGGAAAAATCAGCGAGGTGGTGCTGGAAGGTTTGTTCCAGGACGATTGAAAATCGATCGACTGCGTCGTCAACAGTTGGGGAATTGCCTGGGCGTAGAAATGACCAGTCACAATGAGAGAGATCGGAATTAAGAGAGTCCCTGCAGTGAGAGGGGACATGACGATAGCGGTAAGGGAAATGTTTGCGTGGTGCTTGCTGCAGATGTTGGCCAGGCGATGGTGAGAGCTCGAACCGACATGACACGGTCAGATGATCCGAGGATCCAAGAGCGCAAGTCGTGTTAATATCCGTTGCAAGCTGGGGGTTGTTGACGAAGAGAAGGTCTAAGCACGACTGGGTCCCTGCAGGTGTTGTGTGCGTTGGGGTATTCACAAGCTGCTCTAGTCCGAAGCAGGTGAGGTGGCGGTAGAGCGCAGCTCCCGCGGGGGACGTTGAGTCAGTTGGGCACCAGTGCTGGTGCTTACAGTTGAAGTCTCCAGTCAGTATGACGTGGTACGAGGACATGGGGATAGTGACCAGGGCATCGGTGAGCATGTTACAGAAGTGATTTATCTCTGTGCTTTTGGCAGAGGGTGGGCGATAGGCACTACAGACAATAATAGGCTTTGGGGAGCCGGAACAAGGTTTAAGCTCCACCCACACTGTTTCACAGGTAGGGCGACTGAGGTCGTTGCGAAGTTGGATACAACTGAAACGATGATCACGAACGAGAATAGCGACTCCACCATATCCCCTGGAGGCGGTACCAGACTTGTTTTCGTTAGGAGGTCGATCACGCCGAAAGGTGGTGTATCCAGAGATGCTAAGAGCGACACTTGGAGCTAACCAGGTTTCACTGAGGCAAATAATGTCAGGTCTGTGGATCTCGGCAATAGCCGACAATTCTGCGGATTTGTTGAGAACGGAGCGGCAGTTAATGGAGAACAAGTTTAGCTTTTCCTGGCAGCGCGGGTAGTAGGGCCGAGCCAGTGGATTTAGGTGGGAATTGGCCATCATTCGCTGGCTGTTGCGACATCGTTTGTGCTGGTGCCAAAGCTGTCACTTTTGAAGCGCCAGGGTCGGATGGTGTGGGAAAGCATGTCAGGCCAGAATGCCTTATTGGCTACTTTCTCCTCGTCGGCTGCCTCCACAGTCACGCGTGCATATGCAGTCCTGAAGTAGGCTGATGCATAGATGACGCATTGCACTATGTCGACCCCATGATCGGAGCACCATTTAGCAATAGATGATGCGGAGCAGTGAGGTTGCACGTTCCCAATGTAAAAGACCTTACGCTTTGCCCGGGGCGCTGCCGTCAACTCAGCAACATGGCCACCGGCGGGGGGTGTTTCGTTTGTGTAGCGGGACTTCTCCTCGCGCTTGGTGATCAAGGATGTCTGCATATTAGTATTGCCTTCTACGGGTGTGCTTGAACGCTGAGCCCTGCGCAAACGCCTTGCTTGGACGTCCTGCCATTCGGGTTGAGGGGTGTGCGTACGGTGTGAGACGGAGTCGACAGTGCTAGGTTGCTGTACAGTGTGTGCACTGGGCTGGCTGGCACTGCCAGCTGAGCATGTGCGTGTGTACCGTACAGGGTGTGTACCGGCGGGCTTGAGCTGGAGGGTCCAGCGGGTGCACGTGCAGGTTGTTGGGATGTTCCTGCTAGTACGTCGCTGTACTGTGCTGTGCTGCCAGAGGTCGTGTGGCTCCCGTGTACGCGTTGCATGAACCTGGTACCCTCTGTTTCTCAGCCATGGTCTTCGACCATCCCACTATGACTGCCTCGTGGCCTGGCATGAGGAGAACATATATGCAGTGAATGGGATTTTCGGTCTTTGACCACTTGCTGGTGAGCTGATCTACTCACCTCCCACCGCTTTAGGAGCTGCATCTGCACCTTGATCCTTGAAGGGTGGTGGCGTTCCTACGGATGCGGAAAACTCGGTTTCCAGCCGAGTCTCGTGCGAACCGTGACATTTTTTTAATTAATTTTGAACACTCATGGTTCAGTGCCAATCCCGGTAGTTTTTCGATCAAAGTCAAAAATCCCCGGTATGCCGGTAGGTACCCTAGTTTTCCGGTAGTATGCCAGGAAAACTGGTATGGTTGGCAAGTATGACGTGGCCATCACAACATGGCATATAGCATACCTGGGGGTGGGGGTGCTTTGGGTGCTCGGCCCGCGGCACCCCCTTACAACGTTCAACCTTGACATACGAGCTTCAAGTACACAGGCTCCTGATCAGAATGTGGATGGAGCCTGTAGGGGAGACGGTTTCAAATAGGACATAGGTTGCAAACCGGAACGGTCTCAATATTCACTTTCTCTCTTGGTATTTTGATAAGAAACATATGTCACAGTGAGACTACGATGTGTTTTACTCAGCGCCAAAATTCCATGGCTCTGCGATGACCAGAAGCGCCATACCAAGCATTTGAGTTTTGACGTGTTGCTTCCCACTGCGACTTGAGTTTTAGGTCTTTCGAAAAATCAACTTCTTGTCGCAGGTAAACAGCGGCTCACCTCTCGCCAATAAAGCACCGTATACCAATGAAAACTAATGGAAGCACACACAAGGCTTATTGGTGCTCTGTACTGGCCGTCGTGGAGCCATAGCAATTACCTAATTTCAGAACCCGGAGTGAACTTGACGTGCACTCCAAAACCTTTCCGGTTTGGAGCCACCTCTGTAAACACCAAAAATTGAGGGCAAATTGGAGGCAACGGGCTAACACAAAGGAGTGGCTCAGATCGATCGACTCTGGCCTCAAAGCAAACTTCAACATGCCAGCTTCCTTCCACAAAACATATTTCGAGTGAACAACCCACGCTGATGATCGGTTTGGGTCTACACGATTATGCTGTCAAACCGTTCCGGTATCGAACCGTCGCCTCTACATGATTCTAGATCAAGTCACGTTGTCAGTGCGGGGCACCATGATACACCAAGAAGTATGTCGATCTACTGAGTGCCAGCCTAGTGTTACAGCCATGTGCTTAGAACATGCACAGCACGTTACTGGCGCTTGTTGTTCACACACCCTCGGCATCTGCATTTTTAGCACCCCAGACAAGACCTGCATGCATTCCATTTGGTTTTCGACAAGCATGGATAAAGTAACAGGTATTGTATCAAGTATGGGCGTTGTGTGACAGAAGTCAATCCAGCAGCGGTGGGAGTGATGGAAGTGAAGAGAGAGAAGAGTAGCGAAGATAACGTTTTTTTTATATTATTACAAATGAAGTCGCTCACGGTTTTGCAACAGGAAACTTAAAAGCAAAAAAAGCTTCAGTCTTTCCCGTCACTTTCGTCGCAAGACGCAAGTCAGAGGGTTACAGTGGCAGATAGTGAGAATACTGGATCGGACCAGCCTAATATGGATACCGATCCCCCAAAGCTTGCTATACCTGCTCCAACCCGTCGCTCCAGTGGCTCGCTCCCTGCATCCACAAGCGCTGCATCAGAATCTGAGGCTGCGGTGAATAATGTCCTGGAAACCGCTTCTCCACCAAATGGCAAGGATGTAAGTGAGCTCGTTGCACTTTTAGCGGAACAAAGGAAGCCCGGCGACAATTTGCAGTTCAATCTTCTCAAATCGCATTTCGTGCCAACGCGGAATTACGACAAAAAAAAACGTTTGTTTCAACACCGCTGGCTGGAAAGCTATCGTCCCCGACTCGTGTAGTTGTGTACTTCACAGCAGTATGTTCCCATGTGCATTGTTTGCTACACCACTGTGACATTCTGGCACAACACTGGGTCTTCAGTCTTGTCCTAACGTTGACATCCTATCGGAAATTGCTCGAGGTGCTGTCAGATCACCAGAGTAAGAAATCCACCAAGATGCAGTTTTCGCGTGGATGAGTTCCAATCAGTTGTGGAGGGCAAGAAGTCAAATGTTATGGTGCGTACCAACGATGCATGGTCTTGCTGGCAAAGTTCGTTTCAACCGAGAAAAGCTGAAATCCAGGCATTATCGTCCTATGTGGTTGTCAGAATATTCCTCTACATGGCCACCAAGACACCACACTAATCCACGAAGGCCAATCTGGGAAACTTCTGGGCCCGGCAGATTTCCGGGCACATGCTGGTGACAAGCATCTTGCGGAGCACCTGACATGCAGTGCTTCAAATTCCATGTGCAACTCACAATGGGAACCAAAATGAGTATCAATATTATCATCGGTAACGAGATAGCATCCAGAGCAGAAAGAGGGTTGGCCTACTGTGATGATCGATGAGGTGACAGACGTCTCCAACAAGGAGCAGCTGAGCCTGGTGCTCCGCTGTGTAGACTGCAGCACGCATGTCGTGCGAAAAGATTCTGTTGGGTTTCTGGAGTGCGACACTGGCATTACTGGCTACTGGCAAGGAGCTCTCGCGTAAGATAGTCGGTGGGTCAACGGAACTTGACCATGACCTGACCAAGCTCTGCGGACAATGCTACGATGGAGCTAGCAATGTGCAAGGTGCGACCAAGGGCGCAACTGCTCGCATTAGCAGGGCCTACCTCAGGGTTCTATCTTGGAACCCTTGTTGTGCCCTTGGCTTGCGTCCTTGACGTGTGCGTTGTTCTACGGGGACTAACATCCCTACATCGCTTCATGCAACCGCTCCGAGCCTTTCAGAAGCGTGCAGCACACTACAAGCTAATCCCCAAACCAGCAGTGAACTGGATGGGGCACTAGACTGCATGCGCCGGGGGAGATACCCCAGACCATGCAATTTCATAATCCTTTTTACCGGGTAACACATTGCTGTACATCTGGTATTTCCCCCACAGATGATCTAAGTCAGTTCTAAGATTCTACATGTTACCAATAACAAGTTAATTGCATGATTGTGCGGTAATGTCCCCAGCGGGCCAGGGCGGTCATTGACTAGTACGTGATAACACTGGATCCACAGCCTTCTTACCTGGGGACTTTGGGAAATAGCCACTGTAACCGGACATATTGACGCACCGTTGAAACTCTCCGAAGTATGCCGTCCAGGATAAGCCGACCGCGAAACCCTGTGTCGACACTGACTATTGTAATTTGTAACGATGACTTTCAGAAAATATTTTTTCTAGACGAGTTGAAATACAGTGAGACAAACATGTTCTACAAGCTGAAAGCTAGGATTTGGAGAGTGCCTCGCTCGTGTCGACAGCCTTCTCCACCGCTACATGACTTCGTGTATACTGAAGCCAAAAGGAAGCCCTATGAGGCTATGGCGAGGAACAACGACGTGAGTGGATTCGTCCCGTCCGCTACTCAGCAAGCACCACTGTTACTGTCTTTCTTCTACTTCTTTCTTTCGCGGCTTTGAATGATGTTATGGATAAGTGTTGAGTATCTAGCGACAGCAGAGACGTGTCACACGACCGACTCGAGAGTGTCATAATCGTCACCAGTCTACCATGGGCCTCCGACTGACTGACAGTCTGTAGACTGTCGTAGCTTGACTTCACACTACACCCAGCCACAAATCTTCATTCAAGACGGCTAGGCTGGCCAGATGCAGAGCTAGCATGCATGCAGTGTAGCTCTACAAAGTACAATGACCTGATACTGTAGCCTACACTCTAGCCTACACTACAGTACAGACAGTGTAGGCTAGATTGTACGAGTCTGCGTGTAGAGACTGAGAGGCAAACAGGGAGTCGTGAGATTTTACGACTCGACTCCTACCAGTACCAGGGAGTAGTAATACTACTCCCTACATTTTACTACGGCCTACAACTAGTACCAAGTACATGTAGTAGTACAACTAATTACTTCAACTACAAGTTAGTTTGTAGGCCTGGCCTGCTCGCTCCCTACTGAGTGAGTGGCATGGACATGTGGACCGACCGTGCACAGTTTGTTTTTCTTTCTTCCAGACTCCTGAATCGTATGCGCGCGGATCGGATGACGAGAAACATAGAATTATTTAGAAATAAAAATGTGTGGCCTTATCCAGTGTTATCAAGACTCAGACAAGAGATGAAGGGTGTTACTTCGTGACAATCATGTCGATAGCTCCCTCCCCTTGGCTTGCAGCTTGTTATTACGCAAGACAAGACTGTTGACAGCCACACAATGCATGCCGGCAATGGCGCACACACACTGAGTCTGTCACTTGACAAGCATTCATCACAGTCATTGACATCGTCGCGTGCATTGCACAGTACGTGCGTGGGCAAAGAGTTCGGTGTCTTTCCATTTTGTGCGAAATTCGTTTTGGACACGAGATTCACGCTAGTAGATCAGTAGTGTGTCGCCGTCACGTCACTGCATTTCTGAGCTGTTATCGAATAATAATACTCAGCTCAGAGAATCCGAGGCTTTGGCTGATTTTCCTGCTGCTCGGAGTGAGTAGAGACAGAGTCCCTGTGTGTGCTAGTTAGCCTTCCCTGTACAATGTCCCGTTGTCCGTGAGCCAGTTTCTTGGCTGGTTCCGCCGTGGACCTGTTCAAGCATTGTGCAGGGGAGGACCTAAACAGAGACTGTGACCAGCAACAACAATGTCCGATCTTCCCTATCCAGAATGGCTCAAGTCTGCTGTCCTGGCTGGTACTACGACAGCGGCGGTTGCGTTTGCTGTGTACTGCGTGCGTGCCTATGCGAGCGATGTGAAGGATGAGTCGAATATCGTATACGTGCGGAACACGAACGCCACCAAGTCGTCCACAAGTAGCATATCATCCTACGATGTGGATGGTCTGACAGCGGAGCGAAGAGTCGCATCTAAAGTGCGCACCTCCGAGCGACGATCTATGACACGTTTTGGACCGGGAGGGTCGGCTACAATAGCAGCAACAGGACAAATCATTCAAGATTTCGGAGATGAAAACGATGAATGGGCGGACGAGGCACAGGATCAGCTTGCAGAACTAACTACCAGTCGCCAGCGAAGCTGCGCTCCTGATCCGTTCGACGGAGGAGACGATGATGACGGGACGGATGATGTCGCACGACTCGGAAGCGATCGGCCAAGGTGCGGTGTTTTTTTATGCTATTATAATATTATTATTATAGACTACTAGTGCACTGTAGCTAGCATGCACATGCATAAACACGATCAGCTCATCACCAGGCTAACAATGATTATGTGAGTCACGCAGGCAAAGATGTATTTCAAAGTGTTTAGTGTCACAAACTGGCCAAATCTTGTTCCTTACACCTGCGACGCATGCCACATGATCATAACGTAACGCTGCATGCGCAAAATATATATGGGCCTCAACCAGCGAAAACAGCCCTTAGGGTCAACATTTTCAAAATTCCTTTTTGGTTATATATTTGTTGAACCACATCTACTGAAGGACCTCAGCCAAGAAAAAGTTCAATATTCCGATTCTAAACGGGTGTATACACCAATATACAATATGTACTCCAAATTGGTGCAATGTATGTATACGATGTATGTGTACAATGAATATTCAGCATTCGAAGGTGGGTGGGCAGCTTGAATACTTTTGAAATAGTGAAGTAAGCAGCTATAATGACAAAGAATAGCTGATGAGTGCGGAGAAATGATCGACATATTCGCAGCTGCATCCTGGCCTGCGTGGAGTCGTTCCGCAATCTTGTCTTCCATTTCTTCCTCCGCAGCTGAAGACACGACGTCGCTGCCGTCACTAGCCCAGGACTCAGAATTTATCTCAGGTGACGACTCCTCATCTTCCGACTCTGACGAGTCATCGGCCACCTTGAGCCGCATCGCAGCAGGAGATGACGGCTGCGATTCCGCCTCGCTGTCGACATCGATGTCGGAACCAAAGAACGTTTCATCCTCATTCTGAACTTCAGCGGCTACTTCAGCATCCACTCCCCACCAGGCTCGAGCTAGCTGTAGACGATGACTGCCGTGTGTGCTCTGCGGACAGCTCTGGCGTCCGCAGCCATCGCAACAAGATCAAGGAACACTGGCCCAGTCGCCACTCGACACCACTTCAACTTCAAAATAAATTACTTCAAGCAAGGAGTTCAAGAAGTCGTGGCGCTGTTTGCAGCGCGATCAAAAAACGTTGAACGTCACAAATCGACCTTTTTCTCGAAAAAATTACGAAATCTCTAAGGGTCGTTTTCGCTGATTGCGGCTCATATTACTGCTGAGTGCAAGCGTTTTCGGGGGAGTATAGATTTTGTAATACTGAAAGTAAAGAGCGTGATACATGAGTAAGAGTGGTGTTCATTTTTGCCGAATACAATGCCAGTAGGTACAAGTACAATGTACTGGAGTAAGTAGGTGAAACACGCACTCGATCAGAGAGCACACAACAAGAAACGCCGCTCAGAAGCACTCTCACAGACGGTAGTGTTGAAAAAGACTTCAGTTCCTCTCAACAGCAGCTGTAGCTGTGCTGCACGGGTCAATGGTTTGTAGGATCGAAGCAGGAGTAAGGGTGGGGCGTTCCATATTGACCCGGCTGCATCAGTAGGGCCACAGGGTGTGTCCACACGTCACTAGTAAGCAATTAGTCAGTGGGACCCCACGCATGGATCTTTTCACGGCACATCATAGAACCAATGATAAGTTAGTATTTCCTCCTACCCTGCTGTACTCCCTGTTATTCCGACTTACATGCAGGTCAGCCAGCCTTCATCCGAACATTTCCATGGGTCACGTCACGCAGCTCGGATCTAGTTCATTACAAAGCACGGCCACTCGCAAGCGAGTGCTGCTCCTCGGCCTGGACGGAGCGGGCAAGAGCTCTCTGCTGCGGCAGTTGTCCAACTTCGAGTCATTGTCCAGCCGCTACGTTCCCACCGAAGGATTCAGAGTAATTGCCATGGCAACGCAAAGCTGTCGCTTCGACATGTATGAAGGTGAGAGAGTAATGACACAGATGTGTGAGGTGAGAGAGTAATGGCACACATGTGTGAAGCGTGTCAGCCCTGGGTGCCGGTTCACAATGAAAGCGTAGAGTGACACCACGAGAAACTGAGCAGTTCTGAAAGCACTCGAATGCCATCAGATGATCGTGTGAAGGAACCATGCCATAGCCCAAAATTTGACAACACCCGGAAAGAACAGGCCCTGGATTCACTGCATGTTATGATCATACCTGCTTGGCCTGCGGCCATGCAGGTTTACAGCAGATCTGGAGACACTGAAAACTTGATGCAGGCTTTCTGTTCACTGAGAGTGGATTCAACTTGCGGTGAGCTTCCATACACCAAATAGGAATTATGGAGAATGTAGGATGAATGTAGGATGACATATGACAGAACAGCACATTGTAAACAGTATGGGTATGCTTTGACTGGCTTTGTTGTTGTTGTTGTCGTCGTCGTCGTCGTCGTCGTCGTCGCTGCTGCTGCTGCTGCTGCATTTTTTCAATTGATTTGACCTCTGCCGCCCCCTCCCCCCCCCCCCCCCCCCCACACACACACTCATCACCACCACCCCACATCCACTGTATGCCGTTTATTTTAAATAGTTACCGCACATGTATATCAACACCACGAAGAGTATGAAGCTCTTTACAAAAGGTTACCTTGTTTACGCCAATGTGTGCACCGGTGATGGAATTCTCATATTAACAATACTTGTAAGTATGACTGTGTCTTTCATCATTTGTTTCCATGTCTAGTTGGTGGTAGTGAGAAGAACCGAGAGTACTGGACCAAGTTTCTCGACAAGATTGACTTGCTCATGTTTGTGATGAACGGGTGCAGCAATGACGAACGCCTAGAGCTTGCCAGCGAGGAGCTCAAGAAGGTGCTGTCAGACAGCCGCATGGATGGCATTCCCCTGCTGCTCGTCGTCACGCATCAAGACAGGCTGCAGTGCCTGAGTCCCGATGAGGTGAGCTGAGCAACTGCTACAGGCTGGCGCAATGCGTGCTCCACTACGATGTGCACTCATCTTGCTGCTGCGGTACTGCTAAGGTTATGGTGCACGATTCAGAGTAACAGCGAGAATGAGGATTGTGCCACTGACAACTTCTACATTGAATTATCTACAGTCAAACACGTGCCAAACCGTTTGTTTACTTTTTGATACGTACGATTGACTGTGACGACTGAAGTGTTTGGATTTGTATGCCGGAACCAGAATGGTTGCAATACGATTTATTTAAAACCTGTATTTGTTTTGTTTCCGTTGTTTTGACCAGGCTGCTGTGGCGATGGATCTGGATTCCTATGCTCACGCACGGCACCTCTGCCGACCGGTGGGCGTGTCACTTCACCATGGTGATCCACCGGAGGGCCTAGCCAAACTGCGTAATTGGATGTTCCCCGTCCTAGCACGCGGCGTGGAGATCCAGGATGATCAGGAGAATGCTGATGAAGAAGAAGGGGGAGACGACGAAGCGGATGAGATCTACTAAGTGTAAATAATTCAGAGACCCATTGATCAATGTGCACTTTCAATTTCCGAGTGTGTCGTCAATGGGTGTGGAGGTCGATGTCACTTATACTGGTTTGCATACCGGTAAGTATTTGCTGTTTTGTGAAGTAAAGTTTGTCGAAAAAGACTAGTCAAACTCAGTTGCTTTGAAATTATTTCCTGTCGCCGCATCATCAGCACTGAGAATATCACTGACTAGTAGAACTGCGGTTGTATCTATTCGTTTCTGATCCATTTTATTTCTGTATGGCAGTGATAGTCGCGGATGGCATAATTACATGTACTTTACACTTCAATCACGGTTCTCTCACAACAGAGAGTTATTTATTGCGTTGCTTTTCAATGAGCAAGAGTTACCACCACCATGACAGCCAATGAACTTTCTTTTCTTGTTCTTTTTTTCGGTTGCTAAATTCATCCCTTTATTTCTGTCTTGATTTTGACACGAAGGCTATTTTTCTATGACTGTCACAACAACAATGTTTCAACCGATTGCTGAGATGCATGGCCAGCCGTACGAGATTGTAAAAACGCTGTTTTAAAGTTTTTAACTGTTCTGCTGATCTTCCCAACTCAATCGCTGCGCTGCTGTGTTGTGAGCAGTGTGAGTGTCTTTCACGGCGCGTGTAACCGGCAGTGGTGCTGGATAGGATTAGGAGTCACACATGGTTGTTTAGGACAAGGATTCCGGGAATCAGGGTCGGGGATGGCAATGGCATGGGTGAAGAGTCTGCAGTGACGACATGATGATGATGGAATTGGACGCTGTCGTCATTTCGAGGCACTTGCGCAGCTTGCACGATGCAACGCGGATTAGCAGGGATTAGTAAATTACTACTTTCTGCCGATGAACCGTAGGCTACAATGCCAACTACTGGCGATGGTCATTTAAAAAAAGTAAAGTTAGCGGGATTCGCCGCGGCCGCATCACCCGACGTGTTTACCGGGAACACATCAAGCAAATACATTCACATCGGCGGGCCACCACTTCGCCCATACATATACATGTATCCTCAGTGTCGAATGCAGACCTCACAAGTGAGTCAGGGGAGATGGGGATAAGTCTCTCAACAAGCGGGTGTGTATTACTATTAGTATTACAGTATTCAGGTAGTGCCCATAAACCGTATCCTTGGTCATTATTTTACGACTCCCGGGCAGTCCCGGCTGCAAATAAAAGACTGCACCCCCCCCCCCCCGGCCCCCGCACTATGTGGCACGTGCACTGCATGATGACTCTCGATCTCAAAAAATGACAAGTCAATACGGACTCCGTTCTCTTTGTTTGCCCAATATCTTTTCTCATTGTTCTTGAATAATATTGAAGAACTCATTTCAGGTTTGCTACTTGATTGGAAGGATTTTGTTTATCATCAGGTGTGACAATGCTTAGTAATCAGTCTTCTCGGCTGCTGAGATCTGCAGCATGCGGAGTTAGGAGTTTGGGCAGTGTTGCTGGCACGACGTCCAGCTCCTCATCACTGACCACGTCCCAGCAGGTTTTCGCCAAGGAGAAACAGTTCGGTGCACACAACTACGAGCCACTGCCGGTGGCCCTCTCTCGTGCCGAGGGCGTTTCAGTGTGGGATGTGGAAGGCAAGCGATACTATGACTTTCTCAGTGCCTATTCCGCCACGAATCAAGGTCACTGTCATCCGAAAATCATCCAGGCCCTGACTGATCAGGCGCAACGTTTGACCTTGACCTCCAGAGCATTCTTCAATGATTGCTTGGGAGAATATGAGGAGTACATCACGAAACTCTTTGGCTACGACAAAGTGCTGCCAATGAATACGGGTGTTGAGGGAGTAGAGACTGCAATGAAACTGGCCAGAAAATGGGCCTACACTGTCAAGGGTGTTCCCCAGGACAAAGCCAACCTGGTGTTCGCAGAGGGGAACTTCCATGGAAGAACTCTGTCAGTTATATCAGCATCCACAGATCCGTCATCGTACGAGGGTTTCGGACCACGTATGCCCGGATTGCATGTTGTGCCGTATGATAATCTTGATGCGCTAGAAGTAAGTTAGTTGCCGGTCTTGCAAGCCAATGCATCTGCACCCGCGCATGTGTGTGTGTGTGTGTGTGGGGGGGGGTTGGGGGACTCACTTGCATGCCAGGTAGTATGTGTATTTCGTGCTTGTCCATACCTGCGAACCCTGGCTATTGTGTGTGTGCTAGAGATGAGTCAGTTAGAGCATCCATGGCTGTACTGTGGTTATCTATGCACCCCCAGAAATAGCAGTGTGGTGATTTTCATCATTGCACACATGTACACACCACACACACACACACCTGTTGACGCCCATCGCCGGAGGCGATGATAGCAATGCTACGGCAGAAGCCATAGCAACTTGTGCTGGGATTGCACCATTCAACAGCTTGCAAGGCTGAAGAATTGACCGTCACTATTCAGCCTGGTCTACACCATACAGCTATTTGAAGTGACTTTTTCTGGCCAGTGAATCCCTATTTTTGGTCTCTTCATTTTTTTCCCGCACACACCATCACACCACATACTCCGGCAAGCACTGGCTGTTGGTAACCAGTGGTAACCACCCAGGAGAATGAAAGAAAAGTCAGGAAGAGTCTGAGAAAGAGAAGAAAGACGTGTGTGACCATAATCGTCGGGAATCGAACCCGCAACCTATCGATTGGAAATCGCTGCACATACCACTGCACCATATGGGACACACACACACACACGCGCGCGCGCGCGCGCGCGTGCACGCACACACACCCATACGCACACAACACACACACAGGGGATGCATGTAGCACAATGTCATGTATGGTACTGTATGCACACTCAAACTCCTGTGCCTTACTTTACACTGCATAGCACTGATGACATCCTCACACATACTGTATGTGTATCACATTCAATGTGTGTGCTCACAGGAAATCTGCAGGGACCCGCACACAGCAGCGTTCATAGTGGAGCCCATTCAAGGAGAGGCAGGAGTTTACGTTCCGTCGCCGGGTTATCTGCGTGGAGCGCATGCCATCTGCAAGAAGTACAACGTGAGTTGGCAGTACAGTCTAGCAGTGCGTTGGTCAGAGTGTGTGTCATTGTGTGCTCTACTAGAGTTCAAGTACTAGTGTATGGATTGACTGTGGTCATTTACGAATTGAAAGACAATGCGTACTGTGCTCTGTCAACTCTTTTAAAACAGTGTTGCTCGCGGCGCAGGTTGTGTGTGTGTGTGTGTGTGTGTGTGTGTGTGTGTGTGTGTGTGCATGTGTGTACATGTGTGTGTGTGTGTGTGTGTGTGTGTGTGTGTATGTGTGTGTGTGTGTGTGTGTGTGTGTGTGTGTACCGGTATGTGCGTGCGTGGGTATGCCTGCTGTTACTCATGTTTTCCGGTGTTCCTGTAGGTTTTGTTTGTGGCTGATGAGGTGCAGACTGGCCTGTGCAGAACTGGAAAGTAAGATTCCCTTTGAATACCGGTTTGTTACTAAGTCTTGCTTAGAGGTATGGGCTGCCTTTATGGCAACAGGTATGGGCTTCAGGTATGGCTGCAGGCATGGCTACAGGCATGGCTACAGGTATGACTTCATTTACCGTATGGCTTCGGGTATGGCTTCAGGTGTGGCTACAGGTATGACTTCATTTACCGTATGGCTTCGGGTATGGCTTCAGGCGTGGCTACAGGTATATCTACAGGTATGACTTCAGGTGCCGTATGGCTTCAGGTGTGGGTACAGGTATGGCTTGCCGTATGGCTTCAGGTGTGGCAACAAGTATGGGCTGTTATCAACCCGTCCTAGTACAGTGCTGGCACCTTGATAGGGGAGAGGAAGAAAGAGCATTCCAGGGGTAGAACGTGTCCTCATAATCACAACTAATTCCGAGCTTGAGTTGCGACCATTTGTTTTTCGCAGAGTTTGATGATGCAGCTGTGTATGTGGCAAGGGTTTCAAAACTATACCTCTGTAACAAATGCTACAAGCATCTTCTTCATGACTCAGCCGCTCTCTGCTTTTTGAATTGTCTTTGAATGAGCCCACCCGTTGATAATATTACCGCACACATCGATCACTACATGTATTCACTGTGCTCTTTGTGTGTGCCGCTGCTGCTGCTGCTTGTATTGTGGTGTAGGTGGCTGTGTATAGATCACGATGATGTTCGTCCAGACATGGTTGTTCTCGGCAAGGCTTTGGGAGGCGGCGTGCTCCCCGTGAGTTCCCTATGCAGTGTGTGCTTCCAATGTCGTATCTGACGGAGTAAGATGCACAGTCCATTTTTTCTGAAGTGGTAAATCAGTGATTGTTGTGCCACTCGATACAGTACATGTACACCTCACAAGACGATGTAGTGGCATAGCGTCTATAGTATTCCCAGGGCGTTTTTGAGCTTGAAATTGTATGTCCATAGTGTGCAGTACTTGTATCTACTCTAGCAAGTGCAGTATTTCCCAGGGTGCGCAGACATGGGCCCAGGGCCGAAATATTTGTTGATTTTTCTTTTCTTTCTTTTCCAAAGTTGAGATACCAATTTCAATGGAGAGTTGGTGTTTTACGTTCTTATGGGAGCATTTAGTTCACTGCACTAGTACATGTACTTGACGGGTAAGCCATACACTATGCTGCATATCCTGGCATCTCCAGCAGTCGTCTCTTGGGCACGGTTTGCCAGTTGCACTCTGTTACACTCCCGCTGTGCTAGGCTTGTCAGGACCTGATGCATGTGTGTTTGTGATTAGAGAGGACCAAGCAGCTTGGCAGCTTGGTGTATTGTGCATTCGCACTCATCACAGGCCAATGCCATGACCTCTTCTATGTGTCTGTGCAGGTATCGAGCGTTCTAGCCGATGACTCAGTCATGCTAACGATAAAGCCCGGAGAGGTGGGTATCTTAGTCTTGTCCCTCTTTAGAAGTGTACATGTGTGACCGAACATCAGTAGTATCGAGAATGCTGCACTGTTGTCATTGTCTGCAGTCATGGTGTTTGTGCATGATCGGAAATTCGGTATGTGCCGTTGTGTTCTAAATAGTAATGTGATTGCTTTGGGAAAGGTGATGAGTCCACAACCGCAGTCGTTTTCGTTCTTCTTGACCCTCTTATCAGACGGGATGAAACTCACTGAAGGCTGGCCCAGTGGAGACATGTTGAATGGGTGTACAGTCAATCCTCGTTAAAAATAACATTGATTCTTTAGAAAAACTAATACTAGTACTTATGAATACTTGAACAAAAAGTACTTGTAAAAGTAGGGGAAAGTCATAACTCTATTGGATATATCCATGTGTATTGACAGTGCTTAAGATATGGATAAGAAGAATTCTCGTTATTGAGAACAAATACCATCGGACCCTTGGTGTTCGTCCTGAAGCGATTTGTATTTCATCCCCAAGTAAGCATACACTAGCAAAACCTCTGATATCTACGGTCTATGTGTGACTGTGTTCTGTTCAGCATGGCTCCACGTTTGGTGGAAACCCATTGGCCTGCAAGGTGGCAATAGCTTCACTAGAAGTAAGTTTCTTTTTTGCTTTTTAACTGTTAGTTGTGTAGCTGTAGGCACCATCATCTTGCTGGCTTTGTTTGCCCTTTGCTGATACAATGTATTGTGGTGTATCTCGAGACTCTACATCCTGCCAAATGTTCAGCATGATTCTGTGGACTTATTATGGGGTTCCTTTTCAATTCTCTACTTTTGTTTACGAAAGTTACGTATCAGATTTTGCAATTACAATTTCCTATTAAACGGATGGTGGCTCACTACATGATACCCGTCACGATGACGTTGATAAGCAACTACAATGTAGTAATGTAGTATGTTTGTGGGTGTTGTGCATATGTTATCCTAGGTGCTGGGTGAGGAAGGCTTGCTCGACCACGTGACTCGCATGGGTGAGCTGCTGCGCAGTGAACTGAGGACTCTGCCCCAGGACGTCGTGACCACTGTGCGTGGCAAGGGACTGCTGAGTGCCATGGTCATCAAGCCGCAGAGCAATGGTAAGGGTTAGCTGGTACGATGAGCATCTTGCGACCGATTGCATTGTGGACTATAACCGACTGTTGACAATATTTTGATAGTTACATAAAATGACAAAAGTACATATTGAGTATGTCTTTATCGGCTGTGCTACATGGACCATATTTGCCGGAGTATAGTGCGCTCTTTAGATGCGCTTTTCCAGGCCCCAAATCGCAGGTGTCAGCTTTGTGTCGTTTTATGCCGTTGTTTCATACTATAAGTTCTTCGTTGATGTGAATCATTGTTGTCCCCCCCCCTTGCTCTTTTTGCTCATTGCTATGTTAGGCGTTACCGCATGGGATATCTGTCTCAAGCTGCGTGACAACGGCCTGCTCGCCAAGCCCACGCACAGCGACATCATCCGATTTGCTCCGCCGCTCGTCATCACCGAGCAGCAGATGCGGGAGGCCATTGATATCATCAAGAAAGCTGTGCTGTCATCGGTGTAAGCTAGATGCAATACGTGGACACGGCGGTCGCTTCAGCTGGCGCTTCGATCCTGTTCAGTGCCAGTGATATTTGCCGTTGATTCAAAAAAAAATTACTGCTGCCTCTTCCGCCTTCTGCTTTGCGTTGATTGAAGCCCATGCTAGTGGCAGGGCGCTTCTATACTGACCAGTACAAGTCAATCAGGGCCGTTCGACGTACAATCAAATCATGTCTGATTTTTGAAACATTTTTGTTAAGAAAGAGATGGCAGGCCACTCAATTGCGTTCTTATATTAGCTTTAGTTTCCATTAAATATTTCTTATGTTGCTCCTCTATTCACCGGTTTATGCTCAGTCGTACACTTGCTTTCAAGCTCCTGATGGGGTTGCCTTTTTTTTAAAACATTTCTCTAGTTCTATTTTCTGTTCATGGATTGCCGGGAGTGGAAAGGAAGTCGACTTCCCACTCACCCATAGACTTTGCCCTGCTTGCGAGTATGTGTGCAGGAAGTGTTTGTGCGAGGAGCATGTTGGATTTTTGCATCAGTACCCGTGCCTGGTGATGCAAATCATGCAGTGCAAAGTAGGAAGGAATAACAGTAACACCGAGTTGTCCAAGGTCTTATTACACTACATGACATTGTCCAAGGTCTTATTACACTACATGACATTGTCCAAGGTCTTATAACACTACAATCATGACATTGTCCAAGGTCTTATAACACTACATGACATTGTCCAAGGTCTTATTACACTACATGACATTGTCCAAGGTCTTATTACACTACATGACATTGTCCAAGGTCTTATAACACCACATGACATTGTCCAAGGTCTTATTACACTACATGACATTGTACACGTGTGAGGCTTTACAATTGTGTCTGACCAGTTACCTCATTGCATTTGGCTCTCCTCAACTGGCCTTTTGTTTGTGGTGAACTTGTCTCTAGCTGTCGTGAACGAACGAAATAATTATCAGTACGAGTAGGGAATTGCAAGATCACATCCAGCAAAGTTCTTTTTCCCCACGATCAACTGCTACAGGCAAGAGCGGGATCTAGTTTGTTTGGTAATCTCGACTCCAAGCACTGGCTAGTTGTGACCAGGGAGTAGTAAAATACATTTTACTACTCCCTGGTTGTGACCAAGGACCCCATGCAGTGCACATGCCGACCCTTGGACCTGAAGCCCCGGATACATGCGCCGAAAATAACCAAGAGTGCATCCATGAGACCATGTACCCTTGGTTGCCATTCTGCATGAAGGTGCATGTCTTGTTTTACATAGTTCGGTGACTCTACAACCAAGCCATTCAAGTAATTACTAGTAAGATTTGATTTGCGACTGTTCACCTTTCACCACATATATGCATTGTGGTTAGCTTTCCCAGCTGAATTGAACAATTATAAAATTAGAGACTTGACTGACACAACACTCCAGGGGGGGATCTGTACAAATGCCGCTGTAAGTGAAAGCTACATTAAACATCAGTAATCAAGCTCCATTCCTTTTCTCCTGTTGGCATGGCTTTGGTGAAATCTGGTGTGAGACTCATGTAATTATATTGCTGCTGCACCATGCACCGACAATAGTGCTACGTCAATAATTATACTGTCCACACACACCATATTCACATGGTCAACTGAACAATCTACACCTCCAATAATTATGATGTTCCTTGGTGTCGGCAAAAGGCGAATTTACACATCGTTATGATTGATGATTGATTTTCTATGCAGCAAAGAGACCGTTTAGCTGATTTGTGGTGAATGACATAACAAATACATCATCGGACCAGTTTTTTCATACATTGCATCAATAAGAGACGATAATGGTTAGGAACTTTTGATTGGATGGATGGGCCATCTCCAAATAAGTAGGTAGCGCCGGAGAGGGCTCGATGTTACTGAGGGAAGGAGCACACATTAACACACATTCAGCACAAATTAGGCTTTGCCGGTGGTGTTACAAAACAGAGTTCAATGTTCTCTTGCGGTGTCTCAGTGGTCAATCATTGAGCGACTAATGACCAGTTGCGACACCACTATTGGTACTACAGCCCATTTTTTATGGCCTTTAAATTGTGCTGGATGTGAATGAACCAGTTCAGTGTTGGGACATGGTGATTTCGAAATCTAAAATTTCGTATGCTGACAATTGTATCTATCTTTGCCTTGCAGGCTTCGCCTGATGCGCCGTCACCATGGCTTACCGGTAGGTGTCACACTATTCCGCGTACCAGTCAGGTTATGAATCTTTAGAACTCCCCCCCCCCCCCCCCAATAGAACAATCAACATAATTATTATGACCCTGAACTTACTTGAATGATGTATTCAATCCATGGCGTGGGGTCTCTCGGAGTGGCCAGAATGTGGCTACCAAGCGCAATTATGGTGCATCATAATTATACACACGTACACGCTCTCGCAACGATGGAGCACATGTCTCAAAACCGGGCCGGGCCGCTTTTACTATAGCCAGAAACAACTAGATGGAAATTAATTATAGGGGAGACGTTGCCATGGCCTGGTAGATACATACAAACAAACAAACACACACACAGCACGCCACGTAGTGTTAGCAAGGTACATGTAGGTGTTCACGCCACGGTTGCACCTACCTTGCATGCATGGTGTGGGGTCCACCAATGGGAGGTCCTTGCTTTCAATAACATGACCAGTGCACACGAACTTTGTGAAACATGTATAACAAACCACCTGTGCCAGAAGTTTGCAGTAGCCTACTGGCCACGACATCAGTTCTCATCGATACCTACTATTCCCCGGAAAAACATCGTTTGTACCTTGTAAATAATTGTTGGAGGTGAAGTGATGGGGATGAATGCATGGCGTAGATAATGAGAAATGAAGTTGTGGGGATGGAGTCCAATGGTGACGACAATGCGACAGGTTTGAGTTGAACGCCTTCGAGGTAGGTAGATGGGACAAGTGCCAGCCATGGGGGAAGAACATCTAGTGTTTGCCATGATCCGCAATGTCTGTAATAGATACGCACTAGTCTACTACTAACACAGCATGAGACCACCAATTGATCAGCTGATCACACGATGGACATACGGATTAGATAGCTCGCTCGTGTTTTACTCCACAGACAGAGGATGTGGGCAGGTTCCTTGCGAGTACATGCGACCATGATGTTTGTTAGTTATGTGTTTAATACCCCAAATCATCAATGCACATGGCTGACCTCTGGTCTAGGAAGATTATAAGGTGTTGTCAGTGGATGGCTACCTGCTATGCTTGAAGTGTTATCGCATATACATGTACATGTATGCATTGGTTCGTCATCATTCCCTTTCCTATGGGCAGGAGTTCCTTTGCTGCAGGTCATCTTTACCGTTAGCAGTACCATTTTGGTCATCTTCTCTTAGGAACATTTAGGCATCTGCATAAAATAACTACAACAGTAGTTACTGCCTAGGTAGGTAGCTGTATTGCTCGAAATGTCCTCTTTGCCCCGGCGCGGAGCCTTTCCGCACAGCAAAGATAGGGAAGCTGTGGGTTCCGGGGCACAAGCCCAGCAACTTCCAAAAAAGACGAGGTCTTTAGTGCTCCTTCCTTCGGGCTCCTGAAAGAAGGCCAATGGCTTGTGAGAGTCACCAAAGTAAAAAATTAATAGGAGCTAGTTGATATCACATTTTACAATGTTGCAACTCGAAATTTCACGTTGTTCATCACATACGACATGTCATCATCATGAATAACGTGAAATTCCTGGTTGCAAAATAGCTTCCTCGACTTTGTGGTCCCAGGCGTCTGTTTTCACTCCGGATAGCCATTGATTTGAATTAGCACTCTATAGTCTAACCTTCACTTAGTCTTGTTCAAGCTGAACCCGCTGGCGGACGGGTAAGCCAGCTCATTCATGAGGCTGAGAACCCATGGGAGATAAACCGACTTTGTTTGTATTTACGGATTCTCCACAGGCGTTAGCCTAAATCAAGGGGGTCTCGGCTCGATTATCAAATTTCCACATATTTAGTTCGCCGGACTTTAGTAGAAAGACTGGGGAGCGAATGAGAACGGAGGGGTAGATCGGAAGAAGAGGAACGGGAAGTGAACTAACCAAGTAACATTGCAGGAAGTCAACTGTCCGAAAGCAGACACTTCCTTTCTCCTGCTGTGTCTGTTGCAGAACATGGTCTTCGCAGTCATGCAGATGGTGCCGTTAATTGTTCACTGGTCACTGATTGTAGGAGCAAATGTTTCTAGTTCAGTCTTGTTTCGACTCTCACAATCCTCAGAACGTCATAAGCCCCAAAGCACACCACTGCCCAAGACGATACTATCTCTGAAGGGCAATGACATGGATCCTTTGTAGCATTGACTTGAGCAGTAATACACTCGCAACTGTATATGCCAAAGGACTTAGGTGAACGCACCCAATGCTCGGCTGATGAAAACATGTAAACTGTCTGTGACCTCTTGCGGACTACGCTCTGCCCACAACCTGAAGACTGGATCCGTGGCTTGGGTTACAGAATTGTGCGTTGGGGAACGAGTGTTTCCGCTGCTTCAAGTATGATCTTTCAAGAATGTTGCATGATAAGAGAAAGTTTCAAACACTATATTATGAACTCACTAATGCTGGCATTGGTTTCTCACAGCGTGATATTTACTCTATCTGCACCCAGGCCCTGGAAGTTGTAACTTCTCACAGGCACCTGGGAATCGTTCTTGACTCGAAGCTATCATGGTCCGAACATGCTGACCATATTTGCCTTAAAGCATCCAGAATTTTAGGAACTCTGAAGCCTCACTGCCGTTATCTGCCTCACGACTGTAGATCTCTGTTTTTCTCTTTGTATATTTGTCCGATCTTTGACTACTGTGACGTAGCGTGGTGTGGGTTATCAACCACGATATCAGACAAGCTCGAAGTTTGCCAACGAAAATTATTAAAAATGCTATTTTGCTTGCCCCGTGATTTCTCCTCTGCACAACTCTATGTTCTCGCTCGTGTTTGCCCCCTTTCTATTCGACGCAGTCTCCACAGCAACATGCTAATTCAAAAGATAAAACTCGAGAAAGTACCAAGGCATCTTTTTCCCTATGACTGGTTTGTGCGGAGCCGTTCAACCAGGGCACAAGTCTCGCTACCTGTAGCTCGCACTGTCCAGTTTACAAAATCCCCTTTGTTTCATTCCTATTCTGACTGGCTCAAGCTATCAAGCCTCGCCCACCACTGCCACAGCATGTCTCAGTTTCGCCAAGTTGTTTGTACTGAGTTGCGTTTTCCTGCAGCACTCACGCGTGTTTAGCTAAACAATGTAATTTCCGGCTATCTCACTTAATTGGCTGAGCTTTGTTTTCCTCCCTGTTCCTTTCTTGGCTGAGCTTTGTTTTCCTCCCTGTTCCTTTCTTTCTATTGTTTTCTTGTTTTCTTTTGTACTTTTACCATGGCTGGTTATCGCCCTCATCTCTGGGGTTGCTCCCCACATTAGCAATGCGTGCACATGCTACGAGATTGAGTTTAATAATAAATATCTCTGTGACAGTGTGTACAAACATGCTTGCCTTGAAGTTGAAGACAGTGATCGTTCCTAACCTACGCCAGACGGGAGCCCCATTCCAGCGCATATTCCACGTAGATCTACGAAGATGCCACGGACCGGTGTTGGTGAAATGGACTGGATGTCAGAATCCCACATGAATGCCGTCGACCGCCCCCGCCCCCGCCCCCTCCCCGCTGAGCGTGTCCACTGGCAGTGGACACATACATGTACATGTTCTAGTGCTACTACAAGCACAGGAAACATTATCCTATCCACGCCTATGATGGGAATTAACCGTATTGCGTGACCGATCCTTCCAATGTTCTTATCTTTCCTTTTCCATCTGGACTCCTTTTGGTTTCCTCTTTTTTTCTCTAGCTATTCTTTTGTACATGTACCTTCTTGCCATTATTAAATGATGTGAGGGCTTTGAAAAAATCATGGATTACTACAATTACATCACTTGAACAAGGGTTTGCATCTGTTTTGCATAATAGGAACAAATTATTACATCTCAAGACTCAGTGGAAACACCGTCCAATGTGAAGAGAGTGAGTAGTAGCCAACCATGGCAATAGACATAAGTATGGGTTAGGAGTGGAAGCGAAAGAGTGGCAACAGCAACAGCACCAGCAACTCGGTGAAGAATGAGTATGTCGATAGCCAGTCAAGAGGATGAGAGCTACCATTATATAAAATACAGATCTTTCAGTTGTCTGATGATTGCCTAGCGGGATGAAACTCAGAGTTACAACCAACCTGAACGTCCTCCGCTGAGTCTGCTATAATACAGACCTTGAAAGTCATGACCAAAGGCAAAGGGCAACGAAATCCAAACGTACCTAAACAGCAGGTGGAACGATCTTGCTACTGTTCCCCGGCAACACACACGGGACATATGGGACACTGGGGGCAAGCCCATAATTTCTTCCAGGCTAGCTGAAGGTTGGCTCTCAGTTCATGCGTGTACATAACAACCAGTATAATTCCGAGATACATGTAACAGTGACACATGAATACATCACCGACCGATGTTTAGTGGAGTTTATTCAATCACCCCAATTAAACAGCCACGCTTATTATGTGTCGTAATTATCTGTGTTGGACGGAGAGTATGTCTGTAATACCACAGGTCACAAACTGAACTGGTGTTCCTTGTGACTATCCGTGGTGACCTAAACACAAGCGTTGCTGGAATGCCCAGTGTCTTACACAGCATATCATCTACCCGTAGGCGAATAGCCAACCTACTTGTAATCAGAATATGTATTCCAAGAAAGCTGTCAACTTCGACGCTCAATGCTCCAGTGCGCGTGGTCAGTCAACTAACGTAATCATGGCGCTATCATCTCCGTTCCATTGCATCAGTGAAGCATGGAAGTTCTGTGGTCGGTTCAAGAAGTTTACTTGATCATTGATTCACCCTGCGGTAGGCTATTGTAGCCTCCTCGTGTCATTCAGGTTTCGGAGTCGCGCAGCTGGATACGAACGCTGGCTGAACACGTTCTAATTGATCTTTCTGTGTGCGGGTGGTATTGGATAGCACAAGACTGCCATACTCTATAGCTGGGCGAATGTTTATTATGTGGGTGACATATGAGTTCCATTGGAGCGGGTTGTTTTGTACTTCTAAAGTAGTATGATGCCAAGGTTCGTTGACTTCCTGTAGAGGTGTGTCGTTAAGAGTGATATTGAGATGGTGGTTTGGTGTGAATGACAAGGTGACAGAATTTGTGGTATTGAAAAGGAGGTGCCATCTGCGCAGCCAGGCTGCTGCAGGGACATTTCCATTAATGGTTCTGGTTCTAATTTGAAATTTGACTGGCACAACACTCCTGGGGGTGGAGGGTGGGGGTGGAGTCTGTACAAATGTTGAAACTTCTACTAACTAATCATTCTAAATCCTTATCTTATATTATGTATGTTGGCTTGGCTTGGGTGAAATATTAATGAGACACATGCACCGGAGTCATCACTGCTCAACGCAACACCGAAGATAATGCTACGTCAATAATAATTATGCTATCGCACACACCGTACTAACATGTTCAACTAGAAAATCTACATGAACAATGCAATGCAAGTCGCCATAATTGTGATGTTCGTTGCTGCGGCAAAAGGCGGACTTACACATCGTTAAACAGCATTATTGATGATTGACTTTTCCATACAGCAAAGAGACCGTTTACTGAAATTGTGGTGAATGACATAATTATACGCCATGGCCAGTTATTCTTTACATTGCATCAGGAGACGATAATGGTTATGAGACGATAAACGTTAACCTTAGATTGGATGAATGAACCATCTTATCTCCAAATTGGTAGGTAGCGCCGGAGATCGCTCAACGGACGTATAATACAAACAAAAGGAGTACAATCACACGCACTCGGCACAAATAAGGCTTTGGTGGTGTTGCAAAACAGAGTTCCTCGAGGTGTCTGGGCAATCACTGGGCGCGCCTAATGACCGATTTAAGTAGTTGCGACACCAACTTTGTACCACAGCCGCCTTTTTTTGAATGGGCTTTGTGCTGAATGCGAATGAATCAGTTCAATGTCAGGGCATGGTAACGTTATGTCACAGCGATCAGAACTTCGAAATCTAAATATTTCTTGAAATGACAATTGTATCATCTACCTTTGCCATGTAGGCTTCGCCTGATGCGCCGCCACCATGGCTAAGGTGTCAAGCTATTCTGCGTACCTGTTAGGTTATGAATCTCTAGAAACCTCCCAATAGAACAATCAACATAATTATTATGACCTGAACTTACTTGATGTATTCAACTTGATCCATGGCGTGGGGTCTCTCAGAGTGGCCAGAATCGGGCTACCAAGGGCAATTATGGTGCATCATACACACACACACACACACACACACACACACACACACACACACACACACACACACACACACACACACACACACACACATACACACACGCTCTCACAACGATGGAGCACACCATGTCTCGAAAACCCGCCTTTCCTGCACATCGAAGAAGCCGAGCGTCTTGATTATCAATTGAGGAGACGTTGATATGACCTGGTGGACACATACAAACAAACACACACACACAGCACGCAACGGTGTACTGTTGTTATCAAGGTAGGTGTTGTTGCAACTTGCATGCATGGTGTGGGGTCCACCAAAGGGATGTCCTTGCTTTCAATAACATGGCCAAACGGATACCAACTTTGTGAAACAGGTATAACGCACCACCTGTTCAAGAACTTTTCAGCAGCCGTGACCACGACATCAGTAAATTCTCATCAATACACACAAGTCCCCTGAAAGACATCGCTTGTACCTAGTAAATAATTAGAGGTGAAGTGGTGGGGATAAATACATGGTGTAGATAATGAGACATGAAGTTGTTGGGACGGGATCCAGTGGTGACGACCATGCGACAGGTTTGAGTTAAACACCTTCGAGGGAGGTAGATGGGACATGTGCCAGCAGAGAAGGAGGAACATCTAGTGCTTGCCATGATCCGCAATGACCCGCAATGGCTGTAATAGATACGCACTACTACTAACACAGCATGAGACCACCGACTGATCAGCTGATCACGCGATGGGCATACAGATTTACAGATTCGACAGCTCCTTCGTGTTTTGCTCGACAGACGGGATAGGAGCAGGTTACTGGCGAGTACATACGATTATGATGTTTGTGAGTTTAACCTCGTCGGTGTGCGATGTGCTGGAATAAACTGCCCAATGTCCATGCTGCCAGCAGTCCATCAAATCATCGATACCCCTGGCTGAGTACTTGGCTAGCAAGGTTATAAGGTGTTATCGGTGGATGGCTAACTGCTTTGCTTGACGTGTTATCGCATTTACATGGACATGTAGGAACCCTGTAGGTGGTCACACGAAAAGGGAAAAGATGGCTGTCGTTATGCATTGGTTCGTCATCATTCCCTTTACTATGCGTAGGAGTTACCTTGCTCCAGGTCATATTCTCTCAGGAACATTTAGGCATCTGCTCAAAATACTGCCTAGGGAGGTAGATTCATTGCTCAAAGTGTCCTCTATGGTCAGGCGCAGAGCTTTCCGCACAGCAAAGAGAGGAAACTATGGGTCCCGGGCTCAAACCCAGCAAAGCCCGAAAAAGATGAAACGGTCTTTCGTGTTTCTTCCTTCGGGCTCCTGAAAGAAGGCCAATGGCTTGTGAGATGGACACCGAAGTAAAACTAGTGGTTATCACATTTTATTATGTTGCAACTCAGAGTTTCACTTTTTCACCGTCATCATCAGGCAAAACAGAATATTGATGATGATGAATAACGTAAAATTCCGAATAGCAACTTACTCTTCCTCCACTTCGTTGTCTGTACATGTATTCACTGCGGATAGCTATGGGTTTGAATTAGCACTCTTAGTCTAGTTTATAGTCTTAGCGTTTACTTGCTCAAGCTGAGCCTACTCCAGAATGAGCCTGAGAACCCTTAGGGAGACAAGCCGACTTGGCGATAGCAGTTTCACATTTCTAGTTCAACGGAGTTTAGTAGAAAGACTGGGGAGCGAATGAGAAGGGATCGGGCGAAGAGGAAAGGGAGTTGAAATAATCAAGTAACATCGCAGGAAGTCAATTGTCCGAAAACAGTTTACTTCCTCTGTCCCGCTGAGCTGACTTAGCTGTTACCGCACACACAGGGTCTTCGCAGCCATGTAGATAGTGTCCTAATCGCCACTATCACAATCCTCAGAACGCCAGGAGCCCTCATGCACATCACCTTCTTCCCAAAACGATATTATCTCTGAAGGGCAGTGACACGGATCCTTTGTGGGATTGACTTGATCAGTCATACACTCGTAACCGTATGCCAAATGACTTACAGTGGTTTAACCCACCCAATGCGCAGCCGATGAGAAACGTGTAGCCTGTCTGTACATGTAGAATGTCAACTCGAAAAGAACCTGAAAGCTGAAGCCATGGCTTGGGTTACAGAATTTTGCATTGGGAAACGAGTGTTTCTGGTGCTTCAAGAATCTTGTATGATAAGAGAATTATGAACTCACTAATGCTGGCATTGGTTTCCCACAGCGTGATATTTACTCTATCTCAGTGACAGTGTGTGTCCAAACATGCTTGCCTTCAAGCTGGTGATCGCACCTAGCCCACGCCAGACGGGAGCCCCGTTCCAACGCATATTCCACGTACGAAGATGCCATGGACCGGTGTGGGTGCAATGGACTGGATATCAGAACCCCACTTGAATGCCGCCGACCACCCCCTGGAGAGCGTGGCGCGTAGGATAATGTTTGAGCTGTATTGCATTGGCGCCTATGCTCCGACCATACTGCATTACAGTCATCACGTGACCTCAGGATGTGGAACATCTGTTGGTCATTCACTTCAGCCACAGCTTGAAGTATGATAGCAAGATACATACACGACCACGATATGAACGTGTGATCATGATAATGCGTATGTATGAAGAGCGAACATCATTCTTGTCTTGACACACACACGTCCTTCTGTGGTGACTCGTTGTGTTACGATACGTGACAGTGCATCGACCGCAGACTGTTGACACTGAAATACACACGTACAAAAATACGTGCGAAGCACTTGTAGAACGTCAGTGGATCTAGTGATCTACGGAATCCAGTACAAGTGAGCCAAGGTCTAGTAATCGTAGTGTGATATTATGACTGGGATGGGCACTCTGACAGTCTCTGGTCTCGGAATACACTCAGCTCACACACTATCAATATGAGCAAGAGCCTAGAATCAGTGGTAAGGGACTCTTGTTACGACAGACCTCGTCCATGGCAAGTTGGGGACACGGGGGATGATACGAGCCTCGTGTAGTCTACACGTGGTGCCATTTTCCCAGGGATCGGATTCGTGTGTAAGTTGCGAAGACGATTCTCTAGCTCTGTCGACTCCAGATGCGCTGAGTAGTCTTCAAAGAACAAAACAGCACATGCTGTCCATGGAGTGATAGAGTATGTGTGCGGTGGGCGCACATACACGCATTGTAGACGATACATGCTTTGTATGTTAAAATTGTTTTGAATTTAGTCGGCAGTTCATCACACAAACTGTCCATGGATATATAGCTCGGCGTGGCTCCTTCCAAGCAGCATTCAGAATCGTATAACCGTCATACCATGCGAACATCATGTGCAGAGGGTGCATTCGACATCAATAAGTCCCATCATGTATTCTGTCCAATCTACAATCAGTGTCGCCAAGGGTACGGGAGGCAGATGGTACATGTATGTAGAGCACACCAGTGCGTGGTGACATACATTTACTGGTATTACTACAAGTACCCGTGGTACATCGCTTGAACAAGGGTCTGCATCTGCTTTGCATCCTAGGAAATGAGAGCTACCAGTATGGAAATGCAGATATTGTTGGTTTGTTTGTTTCTATTTTACTTCACCTGATTGAAAGTAATGGCCAAAGGCAAAGAGCAACCGAGTAACGTTTTACTTAGTTTTTAGTCTACCATGGGATATCTTGGCTTGACACTGTTGACAGATGCGTCGACTCTGCTCCTGTCTAACAGGTTCAGGGAAGATGCGAGCTGTGTTTATTATTATTATTATTATTATGGGATATCCATACCGGTATATGTACATGTACAATCATGTACATATACCGGTACATGTACCTAAGCAGCAGGTCGAATGATCTTGCTAATGCTACCCTGCAACGGATACATGGACGTGACACACCGGAATGCGACACTGGGGGCAAACCGATAATTTCTTCCAGGCTAGCTGAAGGTTGGCTCTCAGTTCATGCGTGTGCGTAATAACCAGTATGATTCCGAGATAACTGTGAAACATGGATACATCACCGACCGATGTTTACTGGAGTTTAAATCACCACAATTGAACAGCCACACACTTATTATGTGTTGTTCTTATCTGTGATCATGGATGGACTACGTAGAGTAGGTCTGTAATACCACAGGTCTTTAGTAGGTCATAAACTGAACTAGTGTTCCTTGTGACTATCCGTGGTGACCTAAACACAAGTGTTGCTGGAATGCCCAGTGTCTTACACAACATATCATCTAACTACCCGTAGGCAAATCTATTCCACAAAAACTGTCAACTCCGACGCTCAAGGCTCCAGTGCGAATGTGGTCAGTCAACTAACGACAGTGATGGCGCTATCATCTCATTGCCATTGCATCAGTGAAGCATGGGAGTTCTGTGATCGGTTCAAGAATTTTACTGGATCATTGATTCGCATTGCGGTAGGCAATTATAGCCTCCACAGTTCATTCAGGTTTGGGACTAGCGCAGCTGGATGCCAGCTCTGGCTGGGAGTCCTCAAGCTTGTCACTACAGTAAGTAAGTTGGGCACTGTGATATTCAATACGTCCTGAGATACAATCTAATCATGGACTGCACCAGTGTTTAACAGCATACATGTACAGTATATGGAATTCAGGTAATAATCATTCTCCGGTTTCAGCTGTGACCAATCCACAACCTCATATTAAGCCAAAGTCGCCAGTAGTTAGTGCGGGGCGGGTTCTGGGCCACTTTTTGACCTTTGACCTTTGGTCCAAATAAGGCACACTGTGTCGGTCGTGCTTGGTCTGGCCCCGGGACTTCCCCCAGGGTTTGACCTTTGACCTTTGGGTTAAATAAGGCACACTGTGTCGGGCGCGCTTGGTCTGGCCCCGGGACTCCCCCAGGGTTCGACCTTTGGCCCTGCCATGTCATAAATGTGCCATAAAGGTTCTTTTCGCCATTGATGGCGAACGTGCACTTGTGCACGTTCGGTGCATTCGCACCAGGGAGTAGTAAAATACGTACTATTCCCTGATTCGCACATCATAGATGTGCATTGCATGCAGCGAATGACATATTGCGCATGCGCGCATACGCACGCGGAGCATGTGACCTTCAGTGGTCCTATGCGTGTGGAAAAGATGCAGTGCAACACAAGGTGTACTAGTACACGTGTCATTATACTACTCCCTGATTCGCACTTCGTAGATGTGCAGCAAACAAGTTCACGTTCCGTGCATTCGTTTTATTCGCACATCGTAGATGTGCACTGATTGACAAGTTGCCCATACAGAGCATGCCTAATCGGTTTTTCGATCGGTTAAGAGAATGTTCAAAATCGGCCATATTATGAGCCCCAAGATCAGAATTCGGCTCAACGTAGTACTTGAAGTCCCATTACGTCATGTACATTTACACACAAGCACACTCTGTTGAAGCACTGAAACATCGATTTTCGGCGAATTCAACATGCGAAATTTGAAAATTCGGCGAAAAGATGGGTGATTTCTTCAAAACCACTTTTTTCGGCGAATTTGTCGGCCAGCCGATTTGGGAAATGCCTACTGTCCATGCAGGTGCATTAGATGCATATTTCTATTTTGATCGGGATACAGTTAGAATCAACCGGCTACGCCCGGAGTATCATGCATCAAAACAATTATTGAAGGGGTGTCACAGTGAAGCAGTGTTGCTACGCACCACAAATCCCCTCTGCACTGCATCGAATCTATACTGGAGAATTCAGAGTGACCAGCAAAGAGTCACAACCCGCGGGTATCCAGTCACACTAAGGCATATCCACCATTCCCCACATATTCACTGTAACAAAACACAATACTGTTCACTATAATACACTTTTATTTAAATGGACTTGGATGAGTCTGTAGAAGAGAACACAATGCACGCACACGCACGCATGCGCGGACACACACACACGAACACACACGCGCGCGCGCACACACATCTAGGTTATAGTGCTATACACGTATCTAGGGTTTAGGAAGCACGAGAATATGTCGAAGCACCCACACATATGACATATCCCTTCATGCAGTG
This sequence comes from Sycon ciliatum, assembly GCF_964019385.1. Taxonomy (NCBI): domain Eukaryota; kingdom Metazoa; phylum Porifera; class Calcarea; order Leucosolenida; family Sycettidae; genus Sycon; species Sycon ciliatum. Next base: position 45,718,364 of record NC_088643.1, read on the forward strand.
TACTTCAGTAGCCCAACACATTACGACCGCTATAGCACAGGACCATCACAAAACACATTACTACTGCTATAGCACAGGACCATCACAAAACACTACACACTGTTACTACACTACACACACAGTTACTACACTACGCCTGTTACAAGTACTTACAAATAATTTTGAAACAAATGGCACATCCTGAAGACGGCAGCCCCAGACCTTCATACATCATCATCTGTGAAACCAAACATGAGCGCACACAAACACTATTAGTGTCACGAATACGAAAGCAGGGTAAGACAAGAGGATACGAAACAAGTAAGTATCGCTATAACGAGGGGGTAAGTATACATGTAAACAGAGCAGTGCTTACTTACAGGGTCCTAATACGCTCTACGGCGTCATGGTAGTCGGACTGCAACAGCAGTCCGACTTGCCGACCCTCCCAGTAACGGGTTAGATGGGCCGCACCCGCCAGGTGGGCGACCACGGCTGGGCCTCCCACCAGCCTTTCTCCACTGTAAACACGAAAGAAACCGCAGAAAGCACAGTGTCATAGAGCTCTTTTGTTGGGGGAGAGAGCTAGGAGCACTGCACACTTACCAAGTATCACAATATATGATAAGAAAGAGGCGGCGCTTGACGCACCGCCTCAGGTGCTGAAACAGGGGTACTACCCCTGTAAGGCGAACACCGCAGTGACACGTGAACGTCATTTCTACAGACTGTTTTCAGGATAATGATACTGAAGTGAAGGTGTGAACCGCAAAGCAAGACCTTTACCTTCTTCCTGTCAAATTCGCTCCCCAGCTGCATACCGACATCATCCGCTAAAACCCAATCATACCAAGTAACGCAAAGGTCATCAGTTGACCTTTTGGACTTTTCAACTCTTATCCAAAACCACCAGGAGGAAAAAACCAGGATGAAGAAGACGTCAGTTGTAGAAGCGTTTGTGGAGGAGTTGTTACATTATTCTCAGTAAATAGATATGGCTGATACATTCGGTGTAGACTTGGACGACCGGTCGTGGTCTCTCACCACGGATCCTTTACTAATAGAAAGGCGGACGCCAATAAGAACTGTTGTGGAGTTGGCAGATCAAAACGCGCAGCAAGAAATTTGGCACGTCGATGGTAGACTCCATCGGGAGGACGGACCAGCTCTTGTTGATAGTAGGGGAGTGTCCGCCTGGTGCTATGGAGGTCGCCTTCATCGCGTTAATGAACCTGCTTGGATAGGACGGGGTAGCATCGAGTACTACCTCAACGGTGTCCGTCATAGAGCCGGCGGTCCTGCAGTCAGTTATTGTGACGCCACATGCTGTATTCTACGGTGGTATCACCACGGAAGGCTCCACAGGGAGAATGCGCCAGCGGTGATACGCAGGGAAGGTAACAATCGTGTACGGGAGTGGTACCGATACAACCTTCGGCATAGGGAAGATGGACCTGCTTTCATCTCTCAGGAGGAGGAGGGTATCTATCAGTGGTACCTCAACGGGGTGTATTACGGTAGCCACCATCAAGACCAGGCAATACACCCCATGGAGCTGCAGTACATCTATGTAGTGCCTACTAAGGTAGACTCGTCAGCAATAAGTCATGAGCCCATTTTGTCAGGATACCCTGGACCGTCCTCTATCCAAGTTGGAGTGCGGTCATGAATTTCACTTCCACTGTATGAAGGAGTGGATCAGTTCTGCCCCAGCCCAACTTGCCCAACCTGCCGCTACTCCATGACTGCTGAGGACTTGGTTGAGTTCTTGTAGTAATACATGACACAGTTGCATGTGGGCAACTACGAATGACCAGTCATGTGTTACAGATGGACACGGACACGCCACCCTAAGTAGCCATGAGCGGCTATTTGGACAAGGACAACAAAGCACCTCGTGGGCGGCCAAGGTTGACACTAGCCACAAGTCTGGTCGCTCAGTTGAATAAGCTGGGTGTGCCCATGAAGACCATGGAAGACCTTTCCAGGTGCCGGCAACATGCAGAGGACAAGACAGACTGGAAGAAACTGTGCAGCTCGACACTCGAGGACAAATCAGTATCAGCAGCTACTACACCTTGCTGATGATACTCACAAGACAGAAGTGGGAAAAAACACTGAATTTCTTTATTTAGTGCTCAACTACGCGAAATGTGTTTTATTATTATTATTATACATGTTCAACTGTACACAGACTGGCTGACTGCCATTCTCTACCACACATTACCGGACACTGTTGTGGTTGTCGTCGTTATCGTCGTCGTCATTGTTGATGTTGTTGTCGGTTGTTGTCGTCGTTATCGTCGTCGTTGTTGATGTTGTTATTGGTTGTTGCTGTCGGTTGTTGCCGGTTGTTGTTGGTTGTTGTTGGTTGTTGTTGGTTGTTGTTGATGTTGTTGTCGGTTGTTGTCGTCGTTATCGTCGTCGTTGTTGATGTTGTTATTGGTTGTTGCTGTCGGTTGTTGGTTGTTATTGGTTGTTGCTGTCGGTTGTTGGTTGTTATTGTTGATTGTTGTCGGTTGTTGTTGGCTGTTGGATGTTGTTGTCGGTTCTTGTCGGTTGTTGTTGGTTATTGTTGGTTGTTGTTGGTTGTTGTTGGGCGTTGTTGGTTGTTGTCGGTTGTTGTCAGGTGTTGTTGGCTGTTGTTGGTTGTTGTTGTCGGTTATTGTCGGTTGTTGGGTGTTGTTGTCGGTTGTTGGGTGTTGTTGTCGGTTGTTGGGTGTTGTTGTTGGTTGGTGTTGGTTGGTGTTGGTTGTTGTTGGTTGTTGTCGGTTGTTGTCCGTTGTTGTTGGTTGTTGTTGGTTGTTGTTGGCTGTTGTTGGTTGTTGTTGTTTGTTGTTGTCGGTTGGTTGTTGTTGTTTGTTGTTGTTGGTTGTAGTTGGTTGTTGTCAGTTGTTGTTGGTTGTTGAATGTTGTTGTCGGTTGTTGTCGGTTGTTGTCGGTTGTTGTCGGTTGTTGTTGTTTGTTGTTGTTTGTTGTTGGCTGTTGTTGGTTGTTGTTAGTTGTTGTTGTTTGTTGTTGTTTGTTGTTGTCGGTTGTTGGTTGTTGTTGTTTGTTGTTGTTGGTTGTAGTTGGTTGTTGTCAGTTGTTGTTGGTTGTTGGATGTTGTTGTCGGTTGTTGTCGGTTGTAGTAGGTTGTTGTCGGTTGTTGTTGGTTGTTGTTGGCTGTTGTTGGCTGTTTTTGGTTGTTGTTGGTTGTTGTCGGTTGTTGTCGGTTGTTGTGTTTTAATCGTTATTTTGTTCATTATCCAGGAGGATGTTGCTATGATCCAGTACCATTTTTTCGCATATATGAGACAAGTTTGTGTAACGTTAGTGTGACGTGGGGTATGCTGATTGGATGTGAGGTGGTGAGAGTATGCTGATTGGCCGATAACAATTAGTGGAAGGGATAAAGTAATGCGCTGCTTGTGCAGCGTAACCAAACACATGGTCTGTGGGAAACACCCTAGTAAAATAAATAAAATAATAATAACATGAATTGCCACCGGCACTTGAGAGACTCGAGCCCCGCCACCTTGTTCAAATCGGACTTGGTAGCTTCATACTGGAACTTAATCTTCTCCTTTTTGAGGTATGACCGTACATAACGCGTTTTGGATTTTTTCATTTTATTTTATTTTATTTTATTTTTTTTTTCATTGCAACTTTTTTAGCAGATAGCAACTTTTTTAGCAGACTCGTGAAACAACGGTGAATCTGGAACGAATAAATGGTCCATGTCAAAGGCATGACGAGTCTCGAAGTCTTCACATTCATGATGGAACCTTGTCATGATTGACGCATTCCTTGATGGTGCGCACATGAAATCACCCTGGCTCATCTTTTCCAATTCCATTCTTTTCACATCCTGCAACCCATACCCTACTAGTATCAGTGGGGATGCTAGAATCAGAAGAGGCAAGGCAGCACTCTTCCGTGGATGTATTACTCGACACAACACCACCCATACTTGTTTTCTAGAAGTTTTGACTATAATGATATATTGCAGCAGGAAGTAGTATACAGTCAAATAGGATAGGATAAGAATGAATGATCAACTGTCTGATAAAGAATGCAGTTCATTAAAGACTTATTGGAAGGTCTCTACCAGCTGATCGTCATGTTGGACGGCGACACTGCATAATGATATGAAGCTCTCAGTTAGCTGTTTCAGTTCCGTGGTAGAAAGTGTCATGTGTGCGTCCAGAGAACGATGAAAACATCTGGGGTCCACGTTGATGCAGACGATTGGGGCAACAGCAAGACGTACCTTCAACGCTTGCTCGTCAATGTCGAGGGAGACTGCCCCGGGGTAGATGAAAACATCTTGTTCCACATCCAGTTCGAAACAGCTGGTCGGGACTAGCTTGCTTTCACCGTTGATATACACCCGACATTGACCGTAGGACGAACGTGATGGGTAGAAGTTGGTCTTGATCTTCTCCACACGTCCTCTTCGGAGAGTGTCACGGAGCGATGGACAAGTCTTGATCAAGTTCGTAATGATGAACTCAGTGGACTCATTCAGTTCGATGTAAACCTGTCCTTGAGCATCTTTGCGAGCTGTTGCCGTACTACCACAGGCCGGTAGAGCTCCTGAAGGGAAGTACATCTTATAGCCAGGCTTGTAGAAGGATCTACCTGATGACTTGTAGGACAGTTGCATGTCCTCCTGAAACCCATCTACCACAATCTCTTTGTGGAGCTTGGTAGTAGCAGGTGACACATAGCGACGCTTAGCCGGTACTGCCTTCGAAGAGAGCACAACTTGAGGAGGGTCAGCAGGAAGAGCGGAATTCTTCCTCACCCGCCGCTCGTATAGGTTATCCATCTTCCAGGAAGCGAAGGGAGAACAACTCATCAGCACTGTATTCGATGAACGAATGACTCGACTACAGGACAACCACCCGCATTTATACAAGGCAGAGACGGAGGCGGGTTGAAGTGATAAAATATGTGTCAGCTAGGTCAACCAATCACCATCAAGCCCGCCAAAAACATTTGACCACTCAGCATTGAGCCCACCAAAAACATTTGGCCAACCAGCATCAAACCCGCCAAAAGCATTTTGTCCAATCAGCGGCATGCCCACCAAAATCATATCTCATCTTAAAGATTCCTTACATGATACCGCCACTTTAGTGAACTGATACAGTATGGAAATAAGATCAGAGTCAAACGTGTGCAAGTTCTGAATCACATGATCAAGTGAATAGGTTTCCCAACAATAGGCATCAATCAATGATGCCATAAGAGATGTATCAGATGGAGATAAAATCAGCAAATTCGTACGCAACGTGGACAGTTGAGAAGAAGACACCATCCTGGTCAACTCCATGAGATGCAGTACATATAGGAGTGGAAAATGCTGAGGAAGAGGTTTCATGATTCGACTGAACCTCAACCATGATACATTGCTACGAGGTAAGTAGGAACGCAGTTTACGTAGTACATCCACATTCGTATCGTATACTATGCAGGATAATGCTATAGCATAGTTTATACTCTTGTACAAACAGGATTTTTTCATCGCAAGTATCTGCTCCCGAAGAGGGTGTACGCAAAGCTGATCGGATAAGAGTTCAGTTTTCGAAAGAAAATGCAAAAGATGACGATCCACACCGCTTAACCGCTCATGTACCGCGTAAGGCTTCTTCATCAAACTATATCTCCTATGCACATCAGCTTCAGGGAAGTAAATCACCGCCATGACAAGTCCACACGAAGAACACACGTATCTTCCTTCATGTAAAACATGATCAAGATGTTGACACTGTTTTTCCTCCCCGTATTGCTCTTTTCCTTCTTCTTCTTCATCCTTCTCATGAAGTCTCCTTTCACGTACATAAGCAGGTAAGATCTTAAATTCAGAATCCATCTTCACCCCTCACCAACATCCTCATTATGACACTATATCCAGCATGATATCTACTTTATATAACCAATCCTATCCAGGGCAATTATCAGGTACAACCATTGGGGTAGATGACCTCATACCCTCTCCGACGTGTTGGAGAGGGTATGAGGTCATCTACCCCAATGGTTTTACCTGATAATTGCCCTGGATAGGATTGGTTATATAAAGTAGATATCATGCTGGATATAGTGTCATAATGAGGATGTTGGTGAGGGGTGAAGATGGATTCTGAATTTAAGATCTTACCTGCTTATGTACGTGAAAGGAGACTTCATGAGAAGGATGAAGAAGAAGAAGGAAAAGAGCAATACGGGGAGGAAAAACAGTGTCAACATCTTGATCATGTTTTACATGAAGGAAGATACGTGTGTTCTTCGTGTGGACTTGTCATGGCGGTGATTTACTTCCCTGAAGCTGATGTGCATAGGAGATATAGTTTGATGAAGAAGCCTTACGCGGTACATGAGCGGTTAAGCGGTGTGGATCGTCATCTTTTGCATTTTCTTTCGAAAACTGAACTCTTATCCGATCAGCTTTGCGTACACCCTCTTCGGGAGCAGATACTTGCGATGAAAAAATCCTGTTTGTACAAGAGTATAAACTATGCTATAGCATTATCCTGCATAGTATACGATACGAATGTGGATGTACTACGTAAACTGCGTTCCTACTTACCTCGTAGCAATGTATCATGGTTGAGGTTCAGTCGAATCATGAAACCTCTTCCTCAGCATTTTCCACTCCTATATGTACTGCATCTCATGGAGTTGACCAGGATGGTGTCTTCTTCTCAACTGTCCACGTTGCGTACGAATTTGCTGATTTTATCTCCATCTGATACATTTCTTATGGCATCATTGATTGATGCCTATTGTTGGGAAACCTATTCACTTGATCATGTGATTCAGAACTTGCACACGTTTGACTCTGATCTTATTTCCATACTGTATCAGTTCACTAAAGTGGCGGTATCATGTAAGGAATCTTTAAGATGAGATATGATTTTGGTGGGCATGCCGCTGATTGGACAAAATGCTTTTGGCGGGTTTGATGCTGGTTGGCCAAATGTTTTTGGTGGGCTCAATGCTGAGTGGTCAAATGTTTTTGGCGGGCTTGATGGTGATTGGTTGACCTAGCTGACACATATTTTATCACTTCAACCCGCCTCCGTCTCTGCCTTGTATAAATGCGGGTGGTTGTCCTGTAGTCGAGTCATTCGTTCATCGAATACAGTGCTGATGAGTTGTTCTCCCTTCGCTTCCTGGAAGATGGATAACCTATACGAGCGGCGGGTGAGGAAGAATTCCGCTCTTCCTGCTGACCCTCCTCAAGTTGTGCTCTCTTCGAAGGCAGTACCGGCTAAGCGTCGCTATGTGTCACCTGCTACTACCAAGCTCCACAAAGAGATTGTGGTAGATGGGTTTCAGGAGGACATGCAACTGTCCTACAAGTCATCAGGTAGATCCTTCTACAAGCCTGGCTATAAGATGTACTTCCCTTCAGGAGCTCTACCGGCCTGTGGTAGTACGGCAACAGCTCGCAAAGATGCTCAAGGACAGGTTTACATCGAACTGAATGAGTCCACTGAGTTCATCATTACGAACTTGATCAAGACTTGTCCATCGCTCCGTGACACTCTCCGAAGAGGACGTGTGGAGAAGATCAAGACCAACTTCTACCCATCACGTTCGTCCTACGGTCAATGTCGGGTGTATATCAACGGTGAAAGCAAGCTAGTCCCGACCAGCTGTTTCGAACTGGATGTGGAACAAGATGTTTTCATCTACCCCGGGGCAGTCTCCCTCGACATTGACGAGCAAGCGTTGAAGGTACGTCTTGCTGTTGCCCCAATCGTCTGCATCAACGTGGACCCCAGATGTTTTCATCGTTCTCTGGACGCACACATGACACTTTCTACCACGGAACTGAAACAGCTAACTGAGAGCTTCATATCATTATGCAGTGTCGCCGTCCAACATGACGATCAGCTGGTAGAGACCTTCCAATAAGTCTTTAATGAACTGCATTCTTTATCAGACAGTTGATCATTCATTCTTATCCTATCCTATTTGACTGTATACTACTTCCTGCTGCAATATATCATTATAGTCAAAACTTCTAGAAAACAAGTATGGGTGGTGTTGTGTCGAGTAATACATCCACGGAAGAGTGCTGCCTTGCCTCTTCTGATTCTAGCATCCCCACTGATACTAGTAGGGTATGGGTTGCAGGATGTGAAAAGAATGGAATTGGAAAAGATGAGCCAGGGTGATTTCATGTGCGCACCATCAAGGAATGCGTCAATCATGACAAGGTTCCATCATGAATGTGAAGACTTCGAGACTCGTCATGCCTTTGACATGGACCATTTATTCGTTCCAGATTCACCGTTGTTTCACGAGTCTGCTAAAAAAGTTGCTATCTGCTAAAAAAGTTGCAATGAAAAAAATAAAAAATAAATAAAATAAAATGAAAAAATCCAAAACGCGTTATGTACGGTCATACCTCAAAAAGGAGAAGATTAAGTTCCAGTATGAAGCTACCAAGTCCGATTTGAACAAGGTGGCGGGGCTCGAGTCTCTCAAGTGCCGGTGGCAATTCATGTTATTATTATTTTATTTATTTTACTAGGGTGTTTCCCACAGACCATGTGTTTGGTTACGCTGCACAAGCAGCGCATTACTTTATCCCTTCCACTAATTGTTATCGGCCAATCAGCATACTCTCACCACCTCACATCCAATCAGCATACCCCACGTCACACTAACGTTACACAAACTTGTCTCATATATGCGAAAAAATGGTACTGGATCATAGCAACATCCTCCTGGATAATGAACAAAATAACGATTAAAACACAACAACCGACAACAACCGACAACAACCAACAACAACCAAAAACAGCCAACAACAGCCAACAACAACCAACAACAACCGACAACAACCGACAACAACCGACAACAACCGACAACAACATCCAACAACCAACAACAACTGACAACAACCAACTACAACCAACAACAACAAACAACAACAACCAACAACCGACAACAACAAACAACAACAAACAACAACAACTAACAACAACCAACAACAGCCAACAACAAACAACAACAAACAACAACAACCGACAACAACCGACAACAACCGACAACAACCGACAACAACATTCAACAACCAACAACAACTGACAACAACCAACTACAACCAACAACAACAAACAACAACAACCAACAACCGACAACAACAAACAACAACAACCAACAACAGCCAACAACAACCAACAACAACCAACAACAACGGACAACAACCGACAACAACCAACAACAACCAACACCAACCAACACCAACCAACAACAACACCCAACAACCGACAACAACAAACAACAACAAACAACAACAACTAACAACAACCAACAACAGCCAACAACAAACAACAACAAACAACAACAACCGACAACAACCGACAACAACCGACAACAACCGACAACAACATTCAACAACCAACAACAACTGACAACAACCAACTACAACCAACAACAACAAACAACAACAACCAACAACCGACAACAACAAACAACAATAACCAACAACAGCCAACAACAACCAACAACAACCAACAACAACGGACAACAACCGACAACAACCAACAACAACCAACACCAACCAACACCAACCAACAACAACACCCAACAACCGACAACAACACCCAACAACCGACAACAACACCCAACAACCGACAATAACCGACAACAACAACCAACAACAGCCAACAACACCTGACAACAACCGACAACAACCAACAACGCCCAACAACAACCAACAACAACCAACAATAACCAACAACAACCGACAAGAACCGACAACAACATCCAACAGCCAACAACAACCGACAACAATCAACAATAACAACCAACAACCGACAGCAACAACCAATAACAACCAACAACCGACAGCAACAACCAATAACAACATCAACAACGACGACGATAACGACGACAACAACCGACAACAACATCAACAACAACCAACAACAACCAACAACAACCAACAACAACCGGCAACAACCGACAGCAACAACCAATAACAACATCAACAACGACGACGATAACGACGACAACAACCGACAACAACATCAACAATGACGACGACGATAACGACGACAACCACAACAGTGTCCGGTAATGTGTGGTAGAGAATGGCAGTCAGCCAGTCTGTGTACAGTTGAACATGTATAATAATAATAATAAAACACATTTCGCGTAGTTGAGCACTAAATAAAGAAATTCAGTGTTTTTTCCCACTTCTGTCTTGTGAGTATCATCAGCAAGGTGTAGTAGCTGCTGATACTGATTTGTCCTCGAGTGTCGAGCTGCACAGTTTCTTCCAGTCTGTCTTGTCCTCTGCATGTTGCCGGCACCTGGAAAGGTCTTCCATGGTCTTCATGGGCACACCCAGCTTATTCAACTGAGCGACCAGACTTGTGGCTAGTGTCAACCTTGGCCGCCCACGAGGTGCTTTGTTGTCCTTGTCCAAATAGCCGCTCATGGCTACTTAGGGTGGCGTGTCCGTGTCCATCTGTAACACATGACTGGTCATTCGTAGTTGCCCACATGCAACTGTGTCATGTATTACTACAAGAACTCAACCAAGTCCTCAGCAGTCATGGAGTAGCGGCAGGTTGGGCAAGTTGGGCTGGGGCAGAACTGATCCACTCCTTCATACAGTGGAAGTGAAATTCATGAACGCACTCCAACTTGGATAGAGGACGGTCCAGGGTATCCTGACAAAATGGGCTCATGACTTATTGCTGACGAGTCTACCTTAGTAGGCACTACATAGATGTACTGCAGCTCCATGGGGTGTATTGCCTGGTCTTGATGGTGGCTACCGTAATACACCCCGTTGAGGTACCACTGATAGATACCCTCCTCCTCCTGAGAGATGAAAGCAGGTCCATCTTCCCTATGCCGAAGGTTGTATCGGTACCACTCCCGTACACGATTGTTACCTTCCCTGCGTATCACCGCTGGCGCATTCTCCCTGTGGAGCCTTCCGTGGTGATACCACCGTAGAATACAGCATGTGGCGTCACAATAACTGACTGCAGGACCGCCGGCTCTATGACGGACACCGTTGAGGTAGTACTCGATGCTACCCCGTCCTATCCAAGCAGGTTCATTAACGCGATGAAGGCGACCTCCATAGCACCAGGCGGACACTCCCCTACTATCAACAAGAGCTGGTCCGTCCTCCCGATGGAGTCTACCATCGACGTGCCAAATTTCTTGCTGCGCGTTTTGATCTGCCAACTCCACAACAGTTCTTATTGGCGTCCGCCTTTCTATTAGTAAAGGATCCGTGGTGAGAGACCACGACCGGTCGTCCAAGTCTACACCGAATGTATCAGCCATATCTATTTACTGAGAATAATGTAACAACTCCTCCACAAACGCTTCTACAACTGACGTCTTCTTCATCCTGGTTTTTTCCTCCTGGTGGTTTTGGATAAGAGTTGAAAAGTCCAAAAGGTCAACTGATGACCTTTGCGTTACTTGGTATGATTGGGTTTTAGCGGATGATGTCGGTATGCAGCTGGGGAGCGAATTTGACAGGAAGAAGGTAAAGGTCTTGCTTTGCGGTTCACACCTTCACTTCAGTATCATTATCCTGAAAACAGTCTGTAGAAATGACGTTCACGTGTCACTGCGGTGTTCGCCTTACAGGGGTAGTACCCCTGTTTCAGCACCTGAGGCGGTGCGTCAAGCGCCGCCTCTTTCTTATCATATATTGTGATACTTGGTAAGTGTGCAGTGCTCCTAGCTCTCTCCCCCAACAAAAGAGCTCTATGACACTGTGCTTTCTGCGGTTTCTTTCGTGTTTACAGTGGAGAAAGGCTGGTGGGAGGCCCAGCCGTGGTCGCCCACCTGGCGGGTGCGGCCCATCTAACCCGTTACTGGGAGGGTCGGCAAGTCGGACTGCTGTTGCAGTCCGACTACCATGACGCCGTAGAGCGTATTAGGACCCTGTAAGTAAGCACTGCTCTGTTTACATGTATACTTACCCCCTCGTTATAGCGATACTTACTTGTTTCGTATCCTCTTGTCTTACCCTGCTTTCGTATTCGTGACACTAATAGTGTTTGTGTGCGCTCATGTTTGGTTTCACAGATGATGATGTATGAAGGTCTGGGGCTGCCGTCTTCAGGATGTGCCATTTGTTTCAAAATTATTTGTAAGTACTTGTAACAGGCGTAGTGTAGTAACTGTGTGTGTAGTGTAGTAACAGTGTGTAGTGTTTTGTGATGGTCCTGTGCTATAGCAGTAGTAATGTGTTTTGTGATGGTCCTGTGCTATAGCGGTCGTAATGTGTTGGGCTACTGAAGTACACTGCATGAAGGGATATGTCATATGTGTGGGTGCTTCGACATATTCTCGTGCTTCCTAAACCCTAGATACGTGTATAGCACTATAACCTAGATGTGTGTGCGCGCGCGTGTGTGTTCGTGTGTGTGTGTCCGCGCATGCGTGCGTGTGCGTGCATTGTGTTCTCTTCTACAGACTCATCCAAGTCCATTTAAATAAAAGTGTATTATAGTGAACAGTATTGTGTTTTGTTACAGTGAATATGTGGGGAATGGTGGATATGCCTTAGTGTGACTGGATACCCGCGGGTTGTGACTCTTTGCTGGTCACTCTGAATTCTCCAGTATAGATTCGATGCAGTGCAGAGGGGATTTGTGGTGCGTAGCAACACTGCTTCACTGTGACACCCCTTCAATAATTGTTTTGATGCATGATACTCCGGGCGTAGCCGGTTGATTCTAACTGTATCCCGATCAAAATAGAAATATGCATCTAATGCACCTGCATGGACAGTAGGCATTTCCCAAATCGGCTGGCCGACAAATTCGCCGAAAAAAGTGGTTTTGAAGAAATCACCCATCTTTTCGCCGAATTTTCAAATTTCGCATGTTGAATTCGCCGAAAATCGATGTTTCAGTGCTTCAACAGAGTGTGCTTGTGTGTAAATGTACATGACGTAATGGGACTTCAAGTACAACGTTGAGCCGAATTCTGATCTTGGGGCTCATAATATGGCCGATTTTGAACATTCTCTTAACCGATCGAAAAACCGATTAGGCATGCTCTGTATGGGCAACTTGTCAATCAGTGCACATCTACGATGTGCGAATAAAACGAATGCACGGAACGTGAACTTGTTTGCTGCACATCTACGAAGTGCGAATCAGGGAGTAGTATAATGACACGTGTACTAGTACACCTTGTGTTGCACTGCATCTTTTCCACACGCATAGGACCACTGAAGGTCACATGCTCCGCGTGCGTATGCGCGCATGCGCAATATGTCATTCGCTGCATGCAATGCACATCTATGATGTGCGAATCAGGGAATAGTACGTATTTTACTACCCCCTGGTGCGAATGCACCGAACGTGCACAAGTGCACGTTCGCCATCAATGGCGAAAAGAACCTTTATGGCACATTTATGACATGGCAGGGCCAAAGGTCGAACCCTGGGGGAGTCCCGGGGCCAGACCAAGCGCGCCCGACACAGTGTGCCTTATTTAACCCAAAGGTCAAAGGTCAAACCCTGGGGGAAGTCCCGGGGCCAGACCAAGCACGACCGACACAGTGTGCCTTATTTGGACCAAAGGTCAAAGGTCAAAAAGTGGCCCAGAACCCGCCCCGCACTAACTACTGTCGCCTCCGGGGATCCGTTCCCGAGGTGGCTCTGGAGAACACGGATGTTTGAATCGATTTTTCGGGGCAGAGCGACATGTTGTTTTTCCTTTTTACCTTTAGACCAGGGAGTCGTAAAATACGGTATTTTACGACTCCCTGCTTTAGACGTGTGTTTCCTTCCCTTTGGTACAGTTATTTGTAGCAACCGGGGATGGGTCAGAATGATCACTGTTGTGCTGTGGGTTGCTCGACAAGGAGAGTGAAAGGAAAGAAGATCAAATTTCATTTTCTCCCTCGTAAGCCGACAGTGCGAGCCATTTGGCTCACAAGAATCAATAGAAAAGATCTGGTGCCATCCAAGGACACTTGCTTGTGCTACAAGCATTTCCACAACGGGGAGAAATCCAAGGACCAACCATATCCGGTATATTTCTCTCACAAGTCGTATCCTTTGTGTAGGAAAGCTCCAGAAAAGAGACCGTTGAGAAAATGTCCGAAGTCTAAGCCCAAAAAAGCCAATGCCAATGCCAAGAAACCAAGCAGCAGGTCGAAGTTAGTGCAGTTGATGGCCAGGAACACCTTGTGTTTTTTTATCCTTCGTCTGGCTTGCCCAACAAAATGGACTGACTACAGCATCATCATCCGCTTCAGACAATGATATTATCACAGCATGAACAAAACCCTCCTAGATCCTTTGCAAACTTCTGCCCTCTCTTGAACGTTCTACCACTACCAAAATTTCTCTTTATAGTTCCAATCGTCAAACCTTTGAAAGGTTTCAGAGAGTCAAACGGCAGATCCATGCGACTATCCACACTATCGTTGCTACTACTACAAGTCCTACTCTATTCCTACACTACTACTAGAAGTCGGCAGCAACAAACAACTACCAATACACTAAAAGGAAGGAAACGCAAGTCATGTCACAAGCAAAACAAAACACACAAACACATCAATCCATGTGTCTCTTTGCCCCGAAAAATCGATTCCGAGCTCCGCGGTCTCCAGGGCCATCTCGGGTACGGATCTCCGGAGGCGACTTTGGCAACCTGTCTATGTTCCTGAACATCATCAACCACGCAGAAAACACAATATCATCGCCTCCAAGAAAGCAGGAGTGACTTATTGATTATGGTTTTCCATTGCTTCTGAAGGCCAGGTGGATCAGGCCTGTAGGCCAGGTGGATCATTGTACATGCACATTATGTATCCTACGGATAGCTGCATGGGTTCAATGTGAACTCTCTTCCAGCTGACTGTCGACCGGCCCACTCTCTTGCTCTGTTCATTAATTAATATGGTTAAACTTCACCTAGGGTTCCCAGTAAAAAGGCAGTAGCCTGTTGGGACTCCCCTAGTAAAAATAATAAAAACTACTACTACTACTACTACTACACGTACTATGTACTACTGTACAGCTCTGCGGACTGTGGTGGCAGCCAGGGGTGGTTCCAAGCCACGTCAATGCATCCTGTGCCAGGGGCCTTTAAGGCGTTACAGTTGTCAACGCGTCGTCTGGCAGTTTGCTGAATTCATGAACGAGCTAAGCAAATAGCATTCATTGTAGAAGACAGAGGGCTGGATTGCAACACCAACATAATCAGCCACAACACAGCAAATTACGTTGCTGATGTGCGAGATATTAGTTTACGGACGCAATCTTGTGAAAATCTGGAAGATAAGGCACACGTGTGTTCTTGCACTGACACTTCCATGGCATTAGTAAAGCGTTACGAGTGTGTCTGCTTGTTCAGGCACTTTTCTGCCAGGAAGCACGATCGCAAGCTAATCCTCAGCTGGCGAATCTACCATTGCATTCAAGGAGCGGGAACACATTACAGTTACAATATACCACAGCAAATATGGAGTTGGGATTCTGATACCCTAGGGATACCCTGCAGAATGGAGTCTTATCTGTCTAGGACGAAGTGCGCTACTCTAGTTTTCCCATACACGTTTCTCTCGTACATCGTGATGTCAGGCAGGACAATACACACACTTTTAACTCGCTGCGTGACGTCCGAATAACAGGAAGCTTGCACGAAGAGCTATCAACTCGCGAAGAAAGGAGTTGACGCAGCGTCCTCCGAGTCTAATGACATGTATGATCGTGCACACGTCGTTTCGTTCTGTGATAGGTGAAATTAATATGGTCAGGCTAAGTGTGATGTTGAATAATAATAATAATCATAGTAAAGTCGAAGGTCCTTGAAGCTGTTTGTATTCGTACGCATAAGCCCGATTTGTGTAAGCAAAAAGAACATGTTTTAGCACTTAGGTTATTTTCGTGAGTTTGCACCCCGTGTTCATGAGTTGTTTCTGCACTGTTCATGCCCGTTTGTCACACTTACTCTTTATTTTAGTTCTCACTTTTTGTAAAACTTACCACAAGTTACCCGTCATGTGTCACACTTCTTTGGATTTTTAACCTTTGTTTTTCCCTTGATCTCTTTAGTTCCGTATTTCCACTGATGATCGGAACGTGAAAATCGATTTTGGAAACACACAAAACCAAACCTTGAACAAATTGTCATGTTGCGTGGTGATGTCTGCGGCATTCATACTTTTCATTGCTATTATTAAATCATAGTAAAATGTGATTTTAAAAATGTGGTGTTTAGTGTGATAGTGGTCATGATCGTTCACAATGACCTGGTCATAGAGATTATCTGCACAACTTTTATTTATTTTAAAATAATTTATTTTATTCCAAGCAATACATGGCTGGGGTAGCCAATGACCACTTTGCGTGGCGATTGCAGGGTTTTTATAGCCAACCACGGCAACTGCATGCTGGACATTGTCACTATGTACATGTACAATCATCGTCATGTACATGTACATGTACATGTAGTATTTCTCATATTCTGCTCTATCACTCTATCATGGAGTAATGGCGCGAATACCGAAGTGGCTCCGATCAGGAGCCTAACAGCATCTGCACATGTAGTCCTCATTTGGTCCTTGTTTGCCACTGACCTCTCCCTGCTGACTTTTCAACATCCATCCTACTTGACTACCTCGGCATGTACATGACGTACATGCACGTAGCGATTAAATCCTGCCCAATGGACTGGCTGGATCAATCTACATGTATGTTGCGACATCCGGTCACACGCTAACCATATGCGGGCCTTGTCAGCACTAAACTTCTAATTCTGAATATACAGCTAATGACCGTTTGTTACGTTGTGCCACCGGATCAGTAATACAATGACTATGACATAGTTCTGGGAGAAGCAATGACATTATGTGGTTGGATCCAGGGAGCCCTACACATACAGTATGTGTAGGGCTCCCTGGTTGGATTCGGGGGTATTCCGTACTGCTACTTGTATCACAGTGGACAAGTGCCACCGCTCTCTGAGTCCTAGTATACACACGACCATGCGATCTATGACAGAGCTATAACAAGAACAGTTGGACAACAGGAAACATGCTGGCTGCACGGTCGTCTCTATTTTCACCATGGACGGTCAACAACAAGCAGTCCGCCATAGAGTTACTAGCACACACAATCCACAGAACGTATTAGGGTATTGCCAACAGTGTTGGCACTGGTTTTCTTCACCAAGATCACCACGGATCGATAGTTGTGTGAATATGAAGTGTGTCATAATATTGACGGTTGAATAAATAATATATTAGTATTGGTTCTCAAATCTCAGTGGTTCGTCGAATGCTTCAAGTCTCAATATAGTATTGCATTGTGATGGATTTAATATTTTTCTGTGGAAATAATTTGTCAAGTTGTCAAGCACAGAGATATGTCTATAGAGCGGTGCATAGTCATAGGCTGTGGAAAAGTTAGAATGACTCCATGACAAAGCACAGTGGAGATGCGGACAGCGTTGAGCTGGATGTGGAAGCTGAGTACTGGTGCCCCGCTCTGATTGGTGACGATGCGACACTGCTGCACGGTGTGCCAAAAGGGGAGTTGTCACTAGCGTCCGCCAGTTTGGACCATTGACTGCATGCACCTTCTGATGCTGTCTCGTCCCACCACCTCATGCTGCCGGTTTGATCACTGTCAATGGAGGCGGTCTCGACTGTCTCCTCTTCCTCCTCGCCATCTTCTTCATCTTCCTTGGTAACGCAGCGAGGGCGCAGGCTGGATTTGAGCCAGCGTTTCAGCGCTTTCTCCTTGGATACTATCTTGGCTGCGAGTTTCCTCTCAGCGCCTGACGTGGCGGCAGCGATCATGTCGTCACAGATCAAGGAGGCAGTTGGGTTGCAATCTTGCAGGCTGCACGCAGAGTCGCTGCACAACTCATGGTAAGTGCAGTTGGGCTGTTCCGAGGCCAGTTGCTCGCCCTCCTCGCTGTGAATGTCGCGCTGCTGCCAGAGAGATGGTGCCCAGTCAGCATCGTCCCAGTTGTTCACTGACAGTAAGTCGTCGGTCGCATCATTGATCTTGGAGTGGTGTCCCAGCAGCACAAATTGTGTCTGGGTATTTCTGTTGCCTGCCAGGCGTGCCACATTGCGCTTCACAGCACGGGCCAGGATGCCACGAGCTGCTTCGAAACTCTCACGACAGTGAACGGAGAAGGAGACGATGACGACGTCAGAGTGAGGTGCCACTGGTCGAGAGCCAGTGCTGGCGCGACGAGTCGGCGAAGACGAACCATTGCAATCAGCACCGTTCTGCGTTACGGCGGAAAGGTTGAAGGTTGTGCAAACACCATCAGCACTATTCACCAGCACACTGTGCCGTTGCGTAACCGCAGGACGGCGATTGCACTGTGCCAGAGAGTGCTTCCTGCTCACCAGTGCTTTGCCAGTCAGGGATGGTGCTGCCTCAGCCACCTCGCTGCCCCGCATGTCCAGGAAAGACTCCAGCATGCTGGAAACAACACGCTGAGGTTGGCTTTCTTCATTGCCAATCACCAACACACTCCGGCGACGTACTGAGGTATTCTCCATAGTTAGTAGTAGTTGTAGGGTTTACTGGGATAGGACGACTTCGTAAGTATGGTAAAACAGAGACGCTTCTGTTTTGATCGCGATTGAATTCTGACTGACTTGATGCCTGCCAAACTGCTTTTATACGGTCTCGTCACGTGTGGCGAAATCAGCGCCAGCCTTGTGGCTTGTGTCCTAGGTCAGCTAGGTTGTGCTTGGACCGCACGCGCACTCTGTTGTACTACACGTTCCGGATAGATTAGCATCCGACAGTGCTCTCATTCTCAAGTGGTCCATTGTGTACCGAGTGTAGTGCCTGGCGCGATTCGATGTTACGCGTCCAGGCCAGGCTAGCTGTCCGAGGAGCTCAGTTGGCCTAGGCCTAGCTAGGGCTAGGCTAGGCTATGTATGGCCATGGCCCACGCGTGCACGCCAGAACAACTGTGACGTCGAAAGCTTGGCCTCATGCATGCATATGCGACTGCGACGTACTTGGACATCCAACGGAGTGACTTGTGTGGGCCTTGCAAGGGGATTCCAGCTCACTGCTCACTAGGATGCAAACTGGCAGCACATTGAATGACGTACATCGGGACTTGGAAGGTTGGGACAGGACGTGATTTTCTCTGTGCTGCTTGTAGATCTACATAATATGCATGCGGTAGCTGCTGGCCGGCCGGCTGGGGCTTCAACTGGTTACTTCAACTTCAAGGCAAAGAAGACTGAGTGACAGGTCTAAGACTAGGAGTCGTGATGTGCCAACATTAACCCGTACTCTCCCTATGATGACTTCACCTCCCCGTCACGTCAGAGCTCAGGCCCGACGGGCGTCATAAGTTCGTGGCCATTCATAAAGAAATGCTAGGACTGTAGTAGTAGGACTGCCCTCATGATTGTGTCTAAGTAAAACTGATCGGAGCATACATGTAATATAATTCGCTACAAACTACAGACTCTACATCATGTACAATGTAGATCTACATGCTACAGTGCATGCTACAGACAGTGCGGTAGACATTTGTCCACAGCGCTAGCTACAATGCATGGTTACAGTCATGTGACACCGTCTGGACTAGACTGCAGTGTCTGAAATCCAGTACATGTACATGCGTTTGCTTGTCTTTCCCATCGGGAAGGAGCCGAAGTTCTGGCAGCTCTCTGGCAGCTCTCCGCACAGCGCCCTGACATGGGGTATGATGGTTACATGGTAACTCAGAGTCTCTATCCGAACTTGCGCTGTGCTCCCTCCCGTTTCGGACTACAGCGTCATGTCATTTGTTGTTTTGGCTGTCTTGGTTGTATTTGTTGACGGCGGCACAAGCAACAGCAGCGTGGGAACATGGACCACACGATGGTGGCCTGCTGCAACCGTTGACATAAAACCCTAGTGCGTTGACATAAAAC
Source organism: Sycon ciliatum (assembly GCF_964019385.1). Lineage (NCBI taxonomy): Eukaryota > Metazoa > Porifera > Calcarea > Leucosolenida > Sycettidae > Sycon > Sycon ciliatum. The sequence goes on from NC_088643.1 coordinate 45,738,255, forward strand.
CGTAGTGCGTTGACATAAAACCCTAGTGCGTTGGGCCAGTAGGAGGAGCAAGGAAGAATCTTTAGGAATTCGAGAAAGATGGAATGGCTGATAAAGCACTGGATGTTCCGCTGCGGATTAGATTAGCGGAAAAGGTCGATAACCTTTGTGATCTACAATGTAAAGTCAGAGGCAGAAATGGTACTGGGAATTCCAAGCAATGGCAGGGGCGAGTGCCGGAAAAATGTAGTACCCTGCCGAGAATTGTAACGAAAATATCTTGAGCCGATCGAATTATTGTCATTGATATGGAATGTTCACCGACTGCTTTCTTAATCTTGTACGTCGCTCTGCATGCCGCAGCTAACAGGGAACAAAGCACTGCCTGACGCGCCGTGGTCTTGCTACAGTTGCTGCTAAGCCTATTGTATTACCAACACTTGCGCAGCGCACGATGCCAGTGGAGAATGTCCGCCGCGTGAAAGGTTACTTTAGAAATGAATAGCCAAGCTATTGGCACTACACGTAACACTGTAGTATTGCAGCCGGCAGCTGCATTCTATAGGTCTCACGTAATTAGTTTGCAACTCTAGCCATGAATGTGGCGAAGTGCAACGCGATGTTTTCCCCCATTCTAGGATATCATATCCCTTTACACGCGACGGCAAGTCCTTGACTTCACTTCAGCCTCATTGTGTGCACGTGTCCCTTGCCATGGGCTGAGGATAATACTTATAATGACATACAGGCTAGGCTTCCTCATGACTAGCACGCCTCGCTTCCCTTGCTGAGCCCATTGGTACAAAGGGCGCTGACTGCCACTGTCACTTGCTGGGGGGTCGGCGAATGCGCCAGGAATCTTGTAGCGCAACATAGTCAAGGCTTTAGCGGCAACTGTAGCGAAAGTCCACGGATCGCACTCGCTCTGGCAGCAACACGATTCGGGCACCGAAGCGCAAAAACCTCCGAGGGGAATGAAGAGTCTTGAGAATTGAGACCGTCCGCCGCGCACACGGCTTGTAACACCGAGCGTTCTGTACATTCTCCACTTTGTTGTGGCTAGCCAGAGAGTGAGGTGTCCAGTGTGTCTGCTGTCTGGACAGAAAACCGCGTCTCACTCCATGACTTTCGCAGCGCGTCATAGGCTAACTGACGATCCACAGGATGATGGCAAGAAAACGGTGTAGATCTACAAGTAACTAGTATTTTACAAAAATCATTTAATGATCTACATGTACATCTAGTCTACACGGCCATGCAGGTAACTGGTTACAACGTCAGTGGGGAGAGAGACGACCCACATACCAGGCGATAACGTGATATCTCTGCACATTACCCCTTCATACAATCCCCAGAAAATCACACATAATGTATGGTAAAACTGGAGTTTAGGTACATGCCCTTATCAAGCTATAGGCTTTTCATCCACCCCGCCAACCATCGTGAAGCCTGACGTTCTCCAAAATGTAAAACGACTACGCATGGCATGCACATCCATGATGTCGTCACTACATGCATTCTCAGAGCATCCGGATTCTGGAGGCAGGCAACAGTAACAGGTTGCGCGTGACTATCGTGTCGGGAACTGTTACTTCCTCGCTACCCCTACCAGCAAGAGTTATTGATCATACTAAAGCATTATTGGTATGCAACAGCGGATGCATCATTATCATGGGCTCATGCTGTTTTTGCTCGATCTCATGAATACGATTCATGCTCGGGCTCGTGATCATCGTAACGTCATCGTGATGTTCGTTACGTCTAGCCAACACTATGATCGTGACTTCCCTACGTCACTGACTCACATAATAACTACATGTATATCCGGGACCTACATGTACATTGTAGTCTGGTATCACACATAATTACAATATACAGTGTACACTGTCAATATTCGGGTAGTACTGGTAATGTTCATTTGCCCCTACGTGTACATGTACATACACATACGTCATATACACACACGTCACATACATAATACATGCTGATTGGAAATTTTTATTTCCATTGCTATCAGGTTCGGCCTCATTTCCTCTGTGCTGCGCTGATGAGTTCACAAAGAACGAAACAGTATGCTGTCCGCAGATTGAGTATTATACATGTATGAAGACCGAGGTCAATGGTCTGTACGTGTACATGTACATGTATGCTACGCACTAAAGTACGTTGTAAGTAAAAGTAAGAGTGGCTATGATTACACTACAGATTGGTGACTTGATTGGTTTGCCAAACGACCGATTATAGGAGAGATTGACCTTACTGTTCTTATCTACATGGCGAGGAGAAATTAATGGCTGACTTGGTTTCTCTAGGTAAAGCTGCTCCTACATGACATTGTACTAGCAACTAGCCATAAGAAGTTGTAGAAGAGCTTTCTAAAAGTACTTTATAAATAGACAGACACCATTGTACCGGTACATTCAGGGACAGTGGATCAGAGACACAAAGTGTGTCTGTATATTTATTATACTGTTCTTGTGCTCTACCAGTCGCTGCATAGTCGCTATACACACATGTAATCTCTGGCAGTCTCCCAAAGCATGTAGCTACATGTACATTGTACAATCATGTACTTGAAGTAGATGTTCACGTACACGTAGAAGAGGTTATAACGTTACTGTAGGACTATCTACGCAACTTCCCAGTTATCTTTTTTTGTTTTCGTTCTTCTTCAGCCGTGACCTTCAGGTAGATCCATGTTTTGAAAGTGACAGCTGTGTTGAAGTAGCGGGATCGGAGAGCACAGAGTGTGCAGCGACCGAGGAAACACCTAGGACTTCCTCAACGACAATGTAGGAAAACGTCTCCAGTCCACTCTCTGAAGTTCAGTTCAGAAAATGGACATGATTGTGGCCCAGCAGGTGATAATGGACCCCTGGAAAGAACAGTGGTTTGTAGTCGGAGCACGGTGTAGGAGAACAAACACTTGGTCATGATCAAGCCCCTAGCAAGAGCAGGTTTGGAATGCGAAAGTTTGCACACAGTTGCTCTAGCTGGTCGAATGGCAAATCAGCAAAAAAAGGAAGGTGACGCCCGTACATGTAGGTGCGAAACGCGATAATCGAATAGTTAAACTGGGGTCTGGGGCGGGCTAGAATGTTAACCGTTTCTATTTCGGTGCGCCTTGCCGCCTACGTCTTTGCTTGCAGAATCCACGTGAGGCATGCTGGGAGGTTGAACAACACCACATCAAGCTGTGAGGATTCTGCATGAACGTCCAGCCTACACTGGCTGCAGATCAACACCATTCCCTGGCCATCTTACTTCTCAGTCATAGAGCGGACATGCAGCACACAGACTATGTGCAAGCAAAGAAAACAGCCCAAAGCTGAGCTATTTGGAGATCTGTCGAATCTAATCGCACAATAATGCCCGTTTGCCCGTCACTTGCTGGACCACGAAGCTGAAAATAACCCACCCTCAACCATGCAAGAGCAAGATCATAAACACCTTCGCCATTGGGTCCGGAATCGGCGTTGGTCTTAGGAAAATAACAGTTACATGTAGATCTACGAGTCGTAACTACATCAGTACATTGTACTTCAGAAGTAGCTGTCTATTCTGCCAGAGGAAATACAATATGGACGATTAGGATAGCGCTCCAATAGCCGTGTCGCATGTTATCTAGACTAATAGGTAATGACTGCTAGTTCATGTAAAGGGGAGTGAACGAGACAAGTTGACAGTCATCTTATGTGTCAAGGCAGGACGTGGTCAGCTTGTCGATCTACAGTAGGTAACTGAGTCAATCGAGATCTCGTGGTGAGATCACGAAGGATTGAAATAGGTCATCAGTGATCCGGGTAGCAGGGAGTTCATTGCTTCCAGGATGTACAGGACAGTTTCGAGGCACAGTACAGTACTCGTACTCGTATTACTAGCCAACTACACGTACTAGTATCCCGGGTGGAGGTCACGTGTATTTGTAGCATATTGTGGTGGGACTATGAGTCAATGCCAGACAAAAAAGCCCTGACACCGACCTGCTTCAGTTGGCACTGAGTACAATGCCGATACTCCACACTGCTAACAATCCCCTCCGAAGAAAAAATCACCCCCTCAGCGACAGCTGCGAAACGACCATTGCCATCGTAGTACTTTCAACATTTGCGAGTCAAAGTAAGTAGTTATGACACGGGTGAGTTGATATTCATATCGCAAAGAGTCATGTAGATCTCAAGAGTATACATGTACATGTACAGTGTATGTATGTGCAGTCTTGCGGGCCATGTACATGTCTGTAGATTTACCCTTGCCTTGGCATCACTATCAGCAAGAGTACATAACCCCACGTACTCTTGCCTTGGTATCAGTGTTCCGCACCAAGGCCGGGGACACAGGTCGTACGCGACGTAAGGTTACTGCTCTATGCGCCCTCGCCATGCATTACCATCTGTTTTGTTTAACGCCGGAGGTGCGTGTACCAGTCTGCTAGAATATCCTAAGTCACATGAGTCACACGGCATTGATTCATCATTCTGTTTGTTTATTACTAATCTTTAGGTCAGCACGGACCATCCAAGGTCAGGTCAATACATTTTGAAGGCTAGATGGGCGTGTGTGTGTGTGTGCTAGTGTTTTTGAACTGATGTTTCCAGATGTTCACCATCGAGAGCACGATCTGTGCATCACTGATATCGATACATTACAGTTGAGGATTCATCTAGCAAATCTGTGGGCTCCACTGTGAGACAAAGGCTAGTGGTGCCCCAGAAGTACCAATGCACAGCATGTTCATTACGTCATTAGCTCAGAACACAGCAGAACACTGAGCTAATGAGCTACTATGTACAGCGGATAGGGCGTACAGCGGATAGGGCGTACAGCGGATAGGGCGTGTACACCAGGGTCCTATGAGACAGGAGGACTGGCCAGCACATCTAACATGACTGTCTGAATGGCTAGTAATTGTACACGCCAGTACAAAATACAACCGCAAACGTCATTATCACCCTGCTGACGAAAGGTGCGCCTTGCCAGCTGTAAACACACGGTCTTGGTCGTAGACTAAATGCACTGAGCACTATACACTGAGTCTGTACACACTAAACAGTCTTGGTAAATGACCTGGTGGTCGTCTATGAGGTGATTCGTCCAGAGTCCTGACTTTCCATGATTCGAGCGTGTCTTTGCCAAACAACTTCATGACCCATCACGCAAAGTGGAAAGAAGTAGGCAAAATCTGACACTGGAATAGCCTGATCATTGAATGGTGATGGAACACATCACACATGTTCCCCCAGATGTCCCCGGAGACACGCCATGTTCATGTACAATGTACAATGTACACAATAACATGCATACCCGGTACTAATAATCTCTGTTATTGTTACTCAGCTGGTGGGAAACCCCCACCACGGTCATGACCATGTCGGCCGGGCCAACATGAATTCTGTTCCAGCTCAGCCCTTGCTATCCCAGGGCAGCAGTAGCGCGCAGCACAACACTCCCAGATCACCATGATTACCAACTACAGGAATGGTACACACTTCCACGGGCGGCGTCTGCACTGCACTCTGCAGGAGGGCCTGAGCTTTTGACTCATTTGAAAAGGATCTAAATAGTCATTTGCATGTGTGCAGCATTGGCAAGCACGCGGCATGATTAGGGGCATGGCGTACTAACTTATACAAATATCGACCATGGACCACAGTAGTCAGTAATTATTATCCTATCCTGCTAATTTCGGTATTTATGAGGTCAAGTGTTGCAAGTATCAACGCTTGTTCACCATTATCAAGCACTCAAGCAGTGAAGGATGTTTGGAGTCCCGCGACACACTAATTTAATTCACATAACGCGATCCCCAGCTGTCTCCACTCAGTTCCTGTACGATTTCGGACAGGTTGCTAACACTGCACGTGTGCCAATGTGCAGCGACTCGAAGTATGTTTGCACCGTCGCATCCCTACAGCAGAGTGAAATAATATTTTGAAGCACTTCAAGTTCATAGCGTTCTTCCCCTCCCATGCCCCACACTCTCTCTCTCGTGTCAGTACTTCGAAGTAGGGAGTTGTCAGGTCAAACTATAGAATCAATGCACATGTCCAATCACGACTCGTACCCGTGTCGCCAATCTCCCTGTTCATTCTGAAAATACTTCCGAAGCACAACAAAGTCACACTCAAGAACGTGCAGTGTGGAGGTCATGTTCCAAATGTAGAAGCTAGGTGCACAGTTTCCATCATGATGTTGCCTTGCTAGGATCGCTCCTAGCCCTGTTGAGTGTTGTGCTTTCCACGTGCGCAGCAGCAGCGGCAAAATTCTGCAATGCAATAAACGTGCTGTAACTGTAACTTGTAAGTACATGATTGTAGACTTCTAGTAACGTTATCTGTGGGTGAATGGACTTACTATACATGACTGTGCATGATCACGATAACGATGGCCGATTCCATGGACCATGGCCCATGCTTAGCTCGTGGTGGTATCAGGGGCAGCGCCTTTTTTATCCATGCTGAACAACATTGGTAAAACCTCGAGCATTGATTCTCCCCCAAATCAAACCACCTGGTAATAGTATTGGGGAAGGGATGAAGTGCGCCAATGGTCGACGGGGGAATGTGGGAGTTGGACCCCATAGCGCCGTCCATGTTCGAGTGCAACTGATGGGTGTGAGTTGAATAGTGTGAATATGGGGTTTCTTTGTTTTCCAGAGAGGACACCTCGACCACAATTACACTCTTGCGATATGTAATGTAATTAGACGGTGGCCTGGCTAGCTATAGCCAGGTCACCTGCCTGCCAATGCGGCCAATATGCCTGAGTGCTGTGAGATATGCAATGGTAACAATACCAACGGCTGTAGTGGCCCATTTCAACATGTGTCAACACCTTCAATGCCGGTCCTCTGCCTCTGCACGGACAGTATTCATCTAATTAATATGCTCTGGTGGCACATGTGCGTGTAGGCGTAGCAGTTTGTAGCGCGCTCTCACTGAACGATTGACATTAAGTGACTTAACACATCGCAGCTTCAGCAGCCACAAGAACAAGTCTCCCCTGTGGCCGTCGATTACTGGCGCGAAAGGTAGGCCTCCATGTTGTTTTACTCTCCACCGCGTACGTACCGTGTGTTGTCTAGACACCCACACTAGTCACAGCAGACTGCATGGCACTAGGTAACATTTCCCTTCGCGAACTCCACTGTGTCGCACCACCTACATGTAAGTTCTTGAATGCACGAGAGCCAGGAATATCCAGTCAGAACGCGCGTTTGCGACGTATGTCACCCTAAGCAAAGCAATTGTTTGAACCACGACTCTTGCTGATGGGCGAATTCTGTCTAGCATTGGGCTCCGGTGATCGAAGTGCATTGGCGGAGTACGTTTTTCTCCCATTCGCCGATAGGACATCAAGGAAGTTCTCGATCTAGTCTGAGAGGAAGGCGAAGAGCTGGGACTCGACGAAGCGAAGCGTTTTAAGTGATAACGATATTACAGTGACAACCGTGCAGTACGTTCATGGCGATTGATATGCCTCTCCAGTCTAAATATACACATATGCACAATGAATGTGTAGCTGATCACCCACTGCATGTCTGACAGTGTCCCCTTCCCTCACTAATAAACGGATGGTTAGGCACTGTCCACGTCTCAGCTCCCTCACCATTCCATCCACCTCGCTACAACAAATTAGTACATTTAGTCGCTAATAGCACTCTCTTCCCGGCAGCACTTCATTACTCTCAAGCCCTGGTGAAACCATCCGTTACCGACACAAGACCATGAAGCTTTTACAAACCCATGCCATGGTAGACTAGCCGTTACCATGGTTACCAGTCCTGTCCTGGCTTGACAGTATGTTCTAACTCTGTGCACGTGTTGCCGGGGGGTGGAAAGTTGTGGAAACACATCACATACTGACATAGTCATTGTCATGTTGTGTAGCCACAACGGTTCTAAAATACAACCCATTGTCAGCTTTCTTTGTCCGCCCAGTGTACATGGGTGCAGTACAAATCACTACCGAGCTAAGCAGCAATTAAACAGTCTGGGTGCGTACGATGCTCAGGGAATACATGTACATGCGTTGAGGCTGCATTCTTATCAATCTGTCCTGGAAAAGAGGTTGGGGAAAAGAAGAGACCCCTGGCAGCTGGTCTCCGTCATCATGGTCACATCAGCTTGCTAAGATCGTCCATTGGAACACTTGAATTTACATATAGGTCTGCACTAACAATAATGGGCTTGCAGCTCAATTCCTCTCTGTCCTACACATATGTACAGTGTACGCAATCCCCTCGGTTTTGTGAACGTTGTTCAAGTATGTACGCTGTACTGTATAAGTACAAAGTTTCGTTTGGAATTAACTTTCGCTATATCCGTTAGGGGGCACGAACTAACTAAAGTTTGCCCCAAAGAGAAAAGGACCTATAAGTTACGAGTTATGACTAACAGTCCACCAAGGTAACGAGAAAACACAGTCAGAACGTGCGACAGCATGAGCAAGGCACAAAATTAACAAGGATATTGAGACATTCGACGACCTGACACCTAGTACCACACTAAAGTTTTTTTCTGAACGGTCAGGGTGACAGACCTCGACCAAATTTTAGTACGTAACGAACCTGCTGGTGGAGTGATCTAACGAAAGATTTGGTAAACGAAAATTTGTGTTTATACAATAAACAGATCATGACAGTCATAACGTCATAAGACGTACTCAGTGGCTACGTCACAGTACGTGTTTGCGATCTGGACACATCGAATCACTTCATCTTCAGTCGCCACCGGTTTATTGACAGTTGGCTGTCATTGAAGAAACGTTCAGACTGATGTCAGTCTAGAGCGCGGACTGCATGTGTTTGTCACTTGCCCACGACGACGTACAGCGCTAGCTGAGGCCAAGCACCAAACTGCCAAACACTGGGAGATGTCAACCTATTTATACTCACGTCGAGATTTGACAAGACCCATTGAGTGAGGGGCAGCTCCAGACCATCTCCCCCGGAGTGAACACATACAATCTGGTGCAGCCATATTATGTCGTGTCCAAGTCACAGGGATACATCATTCCCGGTGGAGCACACCGCCCACATAGCAATGGGTGGAGTTTTCAAAGTGAAGGCTGGACCGGCATGTCAAAACAGTGAGTCCTGTTCACACGCTACTCCGAGTACTCGTCACTTACACGTACACGTACATGTACATATGCGTGGTACATGTATGTATAGCATCTCTCAAGCGCACTGCTGGATTGCCACATGTAGTAGACCATGGGGCTTGGAATGACTATGATTGTAGGGTTTGCACGCTGTCGTTGTCTGTGACTGTGTCGACATCTGTCAACTGAATCTCAGCGGAACACAACCGGTGGGAAACAGTACAGTCAAGTCTTCTGCAACTGTCTGCACTATTCCTATTGTTTTAGTCACATCGCACCCATGCGTGACTGTAATACATCATCATCATTAAAATTATTATTTTGATTATTATCATCACACACAATCGTCATGTTTGTTGTTACATTAGAACACCGACTATGATAACTATTGCTGTAACTAAAATAGACGTTAAATTGTGCATTGTAAGCTACATGTATGTACATGTATACTGGCCACAGCTTAACAATGCACTACATGTACATGTATGTCCACAACATCCTGTATATACACACCGAGTTTATGGGCATCCGACTATCCGTAGCGTTCAAGTCCAATAGGGGGTTGGGTGGCACCAGTCCAGATCGTTATTTTGAAAACGGTCACAGAGTACAGTCATAGCAAACCCCAAAGGGCCTGGAAGGTGTGCATGAGTGCTATCAATCCTCAGATTATTTTTATGAGACTCGAAGCTATAGCTATATGAGGAGCTGAAAGCTGCAACACAGTTTGTCAGTGAGCGAATTGATGTTTGGTTCATTCTTATCCTTTTTCACCCCCAGTTGCAAGATCCTGCAGTACAGTGTAGAGAAACATCAGCCTACACTGTGCATTCTCAAACACCACTTCCGCTCATCTTGAGCCTACACTGTGCATTCTCAAACACCACTTCCGCTCATCTTGAGCATCACAGTGCTTTTGACGATCACACCCTTTTGAGGATGTGTATTCGGACATGATTGTACACATGTATAATTTATTGTAGGGACCAGGCATAAATCAGACGCTACAAGGTCCTCACATTTGCACGGTGCTGGAGCCCCCTAAAGTCCTTCCATTTATACAATGGTATAATGTCGTGACGTACTAGGGAGCTTTTTAGCATAATATTATCCCCCAGGAATATCAATTTGTCCAGTTCTCTAAGTCCATTTCATTTCTTAAAATAGCAACGATTATTCTTCCTGGAATGATCAAAAAATTGCCTGGCACCAAGAGTGGTTTCAACAGAACGAATCTTAGATAGTTCAACAGTCTATAGCACTCCTAAGTTGTACAATCGAACAGCATTCCATGCAGGACCTGTGTACTTGTACATGATTGTAGTTGTCTAGAAAACAGTACATGTACAATACAGTGTAGTACTGAAATACGACCTGTGTGTGTATACACGGTGCACACTTCTGCAGGTTTTTCTGCTCGCAGGATTCTATTGACACTGATTCTACTTCGTGAACAATTTTGTGCATGTACATGTACATGTACAATGTAGCAGTGCCGTACTTCATGCCATGGGCAGCGATCGAGAAGCGTTGCACAAATCTGTGTGTGCGTTCCTTCTTTCATCCTGTGAAGTGCACACATTTGCAAATAGCCCTGGCATCGACGATGAGCATTTGAATTTTCTGTGATGTTCGTATCACAGACTACATACGTGTACATGTATAATGTACGCGTACATGGGCTGATGGAGAAGTGTGAGGTGATTGTCAGTGGTATTGTAACATTACAGCCATGCTGCCAGTGTGGAGACAGAGGAGACAGAGGAGACAGAGGAGACTGCACCCAATCAGTGTACTGTAAACAGTTTTGCTCCAGTACAAGTACTAGTATTTAAAAACCAAAGTGATCATGGCCTATTCCACCCAGGGATATTTTGTACAGGATTGAGTGGGCTGCTGGAGGAATGCAATGTGCGTCTGAATGCTTAACGACTATACGTGTAAATGTAAATGTATATGCCTTCACGTTTTCCTTATCTCCAGGGCAGGCTAGTTCAAATCCAGGTTCTCTTCTTCTGGGAGCTGCATCACGATTCTGGACATCTTCAAACAATTCGAAATACCCTGTGGGGGCAATGCTGTGATATTATGGAATACCAGCTCTTTCAAACAGTATAAGTACTGGTGGAAGAGCCTTAGAGGTCACGGTAATCTGCTCTGTTATTAATTGTTGTATTATTACGTCACCAAATGGACAATAAACGCGATAGAATTTGTCAATGACATTATGAAAGTATCCGGCATTGTGACTACCACACTTTCCCTGAATCTCATTAGCCAGCTTCCTAGTCGTTGTAAGCTATAGCGGCGTGAGTGCCAACGCCTGTGGCATACATGTTTGAGCCGTATTCCCAGTTGAAGTTTCTAATTCGCAAACAGCCCACTTAACCAACATCTGTTCCCCTGTGCATGCGGATTTGACGCACTTGCACATGCACGTTCATGTCGATATGTAACCTACAGCAGTATACTATTATAGGCTACACATTCATGTCATTATGACACCGACCATGGGTTTCAATAGAAAACAATGCTGCAAAATGTATGGCTGGAACCCAGTGGCAGTAGAGCACAGAGCATCACTTACTCTTCTTTCTCCAGAGTCAGCATCTTCGGCCATCAGTTCACAGCACCTCAATGCTGTAGAGCTCTGCTCCTCTCAGCGCCGGTTGCCAGTTGCCAGTTGGCGAGTTCTTGAATAGTTCTACTTCAAAAAGTACAATTGTACCGCAGTCTTGACAGTTTACCATGATTGCGAAATGTGTCACAATACCGACATAGAAGAGGTAAGTTATTGCCGGTGAATGTCGTTCATTCATTCTAGAATTTACTCAATTTCGGCTTAATTAGAACAAGGCTCCCTAGGAGCAAATCAGCTGAATGTCAATAATTATTGTGTCTGGAATGTCTGTGAAGGGATGAATAGCGTTGCTGCAGGTTGTACCCATTACATGTCTGTTCTAATGGCATTTTAGTACCCTAACTCTACACCCTACAAAGCTAGGCCTAGCGCTGTCTCCGAGTTTGTGCCATTTCCCTCTTCTTGAGCGCTGCTTTTCGTCACACATAACACACATCGACACATTGTGTAACAGATTGTGCAGAGGGCGAAGTGAGAGTGAGAGATTTCAGCACATTACTACTAGCTCTAAAGTATCGCGAAATCAATCTGCAGTATGCTGCGCTGCATACTATCATTTCCGAGCCGACATGCTTATCACAATCAATGATCATATAGACGCTATGAAACAGCTTGCTGTCTACAGCATTGGGTATAGACGCTAACATAAACTTTATCAGTCTAAAATATTATCACTGTAGTATGTACCTGTTAGCAACATAGTGCTAGGTTGTTATTCTTTTCAAAGAATACATGTAGGTGTTTATTCTCACTTCATTTCTCTTTGTTAGTCCCTTACTTGATTGTTTCTCATTAGTACAACGTTGCTTGCCAGGATCCTGGGAAGGGCTGAGAAGGGCTGAGAAGGGCTGTGCGAAAACTAGTTCGAAGTATTATCTTTGTTCATACTTTTTTTCAAGTTACTACACTGTACTTATGACTAACAGCCCACCAAGGTAACGAGATAATATACCGGTACATGTACAGCCAGATAGTGTGGCAACAAGGACACAAAACTGCCAAGGATATTATTGAGACATTCGATGACCTGACACCTAGTTTCAACACATCTACGAAGCGTAAACCAACAAGCTTTCTTGGAAAGCTCAGGTGCGGAAAGTTCCTATAAGGGTAAGGGATGCGCCACGAAGATGTGCACGAGCTACAGTATGTCCTCGGCAACAAAGACGTCGAACGTTACGGGATGATGATGACGAGACTAGTAAGTATGGCCACTGGACAAACCGGTCTAACTGCAACTCGAAAACGCAAGGCAACCGACCACCCAACTTGGGAGGCTCAAAGGTAGGTAAAAATAGATAAAGAGGGGGAGCCAAGCGAAGACGAACTGTCACAAAGGTTGTTGGTTTGCTAGGGACTAGGTGTCAGGTCGTCGAATGTCTCAATATCCTTGTCAGCTTTGTGCCTTGTTGTCACACTATCTGACGGTATACAGTACTATACACGTAACAGTACTATCTCGTTACCTTGGTGGACTGTTAGTCATAACTAGTAACTAATTACTTATAGGTCCTTTTCTCTTTACATATTATTATTATTGGCTCAACATCCGAGTTTATAATTTTCTTCCTATAACATTTTTCAAACAAACAGCCTCGCCGCGTATTTACATTATAAATAATAGTACATACTGCATGTACATGTACCGGTAGTTGTGTTGCGTTTTTTCGCACAGTAGCACTACCAATGGGTGTTCGTGTGACCATGGTGAGATACCTTCCCTGTCCTTTGCCATACTGATACACGTAATGATCTAGCGTTAGCTCTTTGGCTGATACTAAACTCAAACATGCGGTGAAGTACATGTACATGTACATGTAGGTTGGATACTATGACTGTTCTTGCAATCATGTACATGCACATGTACACCGGACTGTGGTAGATTCTACCTCTTGTAACTAATAATTTACTTAGATCTACCACGCTAGAAGTATAACAATAATTATTATTGTGTACATGTACATGTATGTTGGAGAATGATCCTTGGCTTCAGACAACACTGTAGTCAGGCACCAATGCCAATAATGCGTGTTGTTCAGTTGCTACTGCTCAACAGTGTAGGTGGACTAAGTCTTGTTACTTGTACGAGACTCAGAATACTGCCAGTAGCCACAGATAATACAGTGGATGGGGTTCTGCCAAGCACTCAGTAATGATACATTGTACATATACATGCACATCTGAAGCATGATGAATTTTGCTTTGAGCCCAGTGCCATGGCAGTGTCAGATTTATCAGCAAGTAGGCTTATATTGCAAGAACTTTCAAGGGCATTTGTGTAGGTTGGCGTTAAATTAAGAGAGAGTGCTTTCCGTGAAGCACCAAGGAGGCAAAGCACTTCTGCACCAAGGGAAAGGAGGGCGTCAAAAGCCAAACACGTCAAGTGCGGAACATGGCAATTCCAGGCCTCTTGAAAAGTATAGGCTTTGCGGAGTGCTTATGACAGCTGCTCCACAATGTGGTTCAACCATCTTACTGAGTTTCAACATCACAGGACACACGTGTACATGTACATGATCAAGGGCATGTTTTGCTTAATTATCATAACATGCCGTGCGAGCATCTGGGAGTTTATAATAACTCATCCACATCGATACTCTGAACGTGATGGCAATAAAAGTGCGATCAAACTTGGTGTACAATGTACATGTTGTACATATGCTAGTTTCCAAGCATGTACATGTACATGTACATGTAGTTGTAGTTGTTGGGTTGAAGGGTACGGTACATTATAATTTACTATATTCCCTACCACTCATTGGCCATGGGCACTGTCAGTTGGTGGGTGGATAATAACATCTTCAAAATAATATCAATTGGAGGGAGCTAAAATATAATATCTATACATTTATACCGATGCATTGACCAACATCCAGAGTGTCCTTGGCGTGAAAAACATGTTGAATATGTTGTGGCATCGTACTGTGGTGCAGAGTTTGGGCACCAGTTAACCCTTTCCAGAACGTGCTATCAGAATGGCTGAGTGACAGAATGGATTTATCAGCTTCATCAACATGCCTGTCCATGATTGTCATCTGATGTAGCAATGTGGAGATATGAGGTGTGCGCTCACCCAGGCCACAAGGGGAACTACTCATCTCTGGGCAAGATGAACGTGATCTTCCTCAGAACTGCTGGACTGCCAATAAATGTCTGGCATGTCCGAGCGGGATGGTATCACTCCGCGGAACGATTCTTCTCAGAGCGCTGAGCATTCCTTATTGACTAAGACCATGTGGGCTGTTTGTCTGGAAAGAAACATAAAAATGCAGTGTGCAGAATACGTTCAGAAATGAATACAAGTGCTCAAAGCATACTGATCTATCTGCTCGCAGCCTTGCGCAAGATTCCAGGAGAGTTCAAATGGACAGTGTGAAAGACAGGTCCCCCGGCAATTGCTGACCCACACGCGATGATTGTGTCCATGCATCGGGCCATGCATTGGGTGGAGAGGAGCTTCAATGAACTACATTCTTGACGGACAATGTACAATGTACAAGGTAGATGCGCTGGAAGTGTTATGCTATTGCATTGGCACAGACAGGAGAATGGCATCTTCGCTGTATCATGACTTCTTGCACAATAATTATTAGCTCTGTGCACAACCAGGTTACTAGGCATACATGTACAGAGTGGCCAGCAGGGTTCAGGGAGGCCCCCAGGTCCACTCCCAGTAAGCCATTCACTCCCCAGAAAGGAGAAAGTCAACCAATTCAGTATGGCTCAGGTAACTAACAATGGCATTGTTAACTCCCACACAGCCAGATGGCTGCATGCATCACACCTACAGGCACATTCAATGTGTCACTCAGGAGTCAGAGCCTCCTACTCCATGCAGATCATGTCAGGGCACTTTCAGCTCACGTCCCTCTAGCTGCCCCAGCTGCCCCAGCTGCCCCACAAAGACTCTGGCATTAATATTATGCTTCATACAGCAGAGAAGACCTCTTTCTCTGTACACTTCACAAACTAATGAGGTTAATTACCCCAGCCAGGGGGCCAAATTGTACACACAAGTCCTTGTCCAATGCAGGCAAGAGCCCAACACCACGCAAGAAATAATAACTCTGTAATGTTACCACCTACTGTGCATGTATAGCACACATTGGCCAGATCTTTTATGATGCCCTCCGTGCATCCAGGTTTCAAGAATGTGACATGCGTGAGCTAAGCAACGTCGAACTCCCACCATTAACTTCATTCTGATAAGCCACCCTCTCCAGCTACCATTCAGATTGAAGTGCCGGGCCATGAAGAGCCTTTGATGATAGTACCTTGTACAAGCATTGCATGATGACAGGGAAGATCTAGCCATTGCTTAGCAGGGCTCGGCATTATTATAATGGAACATGATTTGCTCCAGCTGTGTGCACAATTTCAGGTATTAGGTGCAGTACTCCCGCAGTGTGCGTGGATACCACTCACCATCGGTAGTGTGTACTGTACCATGTTACTCCCCGGCAAACTCAATGAAATCACTGCAATGGGGGGAGGTACTGGATGCCTCAACCCGGGGAAAACAATACTGAAGAGTGTAATTATAAATAGATGTCTAGGCTATGTAAGCACTACAGTGCACATACCAACATGACATTGATACCTGATGTGAAGACGATTGACTGCAGAGAACCTTGTTTACCAGCCCACCACATAGCAATGTTATACAGTGTCCGGTGCCATTTTGATCTACATCGTACATCATCGTAATCAAATGTTTAGTCGCTGCATCCATGCCGGACACTGGGTGAAAGCACACATCCTAGTGTGTGCTTTTGTACAGAGCTACAGAGGAACATGTGCACATGGATTCAGCGAATGCACCATTCATCAGCCCATGGGCACCCGTAACACATGAACTCCAGCTTGTGGCATTACATGTATGCCAATACTACAATGTGCACTGTATTACTATGGCCCTATTGTTGCCCTGGTGTTTGGGTGTGTGACACAGCCCAGGATCGTGTACATACCTTTATGAAGCTTTTCATCCTCTCTGACTTGGTCGTTGACCCAGCCTTGCAGACCGATACGCTGAATGCGCCGACGACTATTAGCAAACCAAGTGGAGACCTGAGAGACGGCAGCCAAGATGCAGTGTAGCATGTACAGGTGAATCAAAACATACGCAGGACATAATACATAGACATAATACATATCCACATAGATCAACATACACACATACCATATCCCACGTGGATCAACATACACACCCTGCCATATCCCACGTGAATCAACATACACACCCCGCCATATCAGTATGAATCAACATACATGCACACACCCAGAGATAGATTCTAAACATTAATTAGCAACAGTATGTGTCAGCTGAGTATAATTATGTCACTGCTGTAGTACGCCATACTCATGATCCCTTTACACTACATAGAGCTGCATTAGTGTGACAATGGAATTACACGTGTGCTGCTGTATCTACCAAGAGCCTAATCTAACCTAGCACTGTAAGAGTGGGATGGTGTCCTATGACATCATGATGGTGTCCTATGACATCATGATGGTGTCAGTATGACATCATGAATTGTCATAAAAAGGTAGTGGAGTGGGTGGCATGGTTACGTAAGACCACTATGTGAAGGTAACACAAACAAACAAACTGTGCAGCACACCCAGGATTTCCACATACAGGTACGGTACAAGTGATTTTGCGTGCGCAACACGGTACCAATATACTCCAGACACCAGTGCACACATGTGGAAGCTACAATGTACAACCAATGATTACATGTATGTCCTAAGAACTCAGATGGTGAGCCGAGGAAAACAATTGTAACATGGAAATTTCAAAACCTGGTTTAGTTGGTGGACTCGATCGCATGACTTGTGCCCACAGTTTCCATGTTACGAATGATTATGTCAGCGAGGTTTGGGTATTTGTCGCTGATGTTGAATGCTTCCTACCAACAGTTCTGCTAAGTTACTTTTCGTGGTACGGCTCGAGTTTGCACTACACTACACTACTCAGTGAGAAATATTGCACTTTATAGGCTGTCCAACCGTCCTGCTTTGGACCAAATCATTTGTGTACATTTATTTACATGGGAGACAATTGCCTTTGTATATATTTTATATAGGTGTCCTGCTTTGGAAAGGTGGCAAGGTTGGACAGTCTGACTTTATGAGGGGTAGATTATAAGAAATACGATCAACCACGCTCTGCGTTGGTCATAATGGTTGATCTATCCCTTAAAAATATCCCTCGACGTGCATCCTTAGGCAAGATTCAGCCATCACGACGTCCAAAGCAAGCTTGGTTACGTACTTCTTTGGCTCCAATTTTCGGTTGGTTGCTTGAGAAGGGGGGGGGGGGGGGGGGGGGTATGGCTCTTGTACTTTCATTTGCTTTAACACGTGCATAAAGTATCAACTCCTAGTACGGTAGGGTTCAATATATTCGATCCCCCCCCCCTCCCACCCCCCCTCCCCCCTTCCCCCTCCCCCCTTCCCCCTCCCCCCCCCCATACACGCACACACACGCACATGTACATACACGTGCTGCATGAACACGGACACACGCCGTTCAGCCAAAGCATTCCGAGACCAACATGGCGTAGCTACTACTGTTTGTTTCTTCAATCAGATTCTGTTGTTTAATTACTCTAAACCTTTTAGAGCATGTCTTGCTTGTACTGACCTGTACAACAGTCATATCGCACTGCGATGCCAGGTACTCCTTCTCCTCTCGGCTAGGGTACGGATGATTCTTGTTGTCTATCATCCACTGGCGTAGGATCTTTGTCCTAACACGCCGTACCCGAACAGGTAGCAAACGTGCGTCACCCGCAGCTCCGCCACTGGGAAACAGGACAACAGCGACAATAACACTTAGTGCAGGGCAGATGGTGATACCTCTCTGATTGT
This sequence comes from Sycon ciliatum, assembly GCF_964019385.1. NCBI lineage: Eukaryota > Metazoa > Porifera > Calcarea > Leucosolenida > Sycettidae > Sycon > Sycon ciliatum. The sequence goes on from NC_088643.1 coordinate 45,756,856, forward strand.
GCCCATCCCAGAAAGAAGGAAAGAGAGAAGGAGAGAGAGAGAGAGAGAGAGAGAGAGAGAACACCGGCCAAGCCATTGCATATTACGAGAGGTACAGTTCAGTCTCAGAGTGAGCATGAACTAAGTCTTTCCAGACTCCAACCCTCTGAGATCCATCCAACAAGTGTGAAGCTGGCTGCGATGATATCCTCCTGCTTCCTCCTTGAGTGTAAGTTGGTCATGTCAAGAAGGACAGCCTTGTCAGTACATGGATAGCTTCGACTTTGGACATTTGGACGACGCAAGGGAAAAGACTGGTTCTTTTACTTGAAAGCCGATTGTAAGGAATACCAATGAATCCTGCTCTAACACTCACTCTGATCCATATCCGGACATTGTGTGATAGGAGGCAGAAGAAGCGGAAGTATGGTGATACCCGCGATCCTGATGAGCAGCTCCCACTGTCGTCACCGAATGGTGGCTATGGTGTGTGTGGTGGCTGTGCCGCGATGATGATGTCATATCATGACCGCCTCTACCACCGCTGCTGCTATTGGGATGTACACTGACATCGTTGTCACGCATGCTGCTGCCCGTCTCGAGAACACTGTTCGGTGACAGAAGCTGCAAAGCACGGCACATAGAAGTAGTAGAACACAACCTAGATCAGCCATGGGCCGCACATAAATACTTAGACAGGAATCACAACCGTCCATGCTATACATGTAACACTAGAGTTATAGCCAGATTGAATGGAATGAGGGGAGGGGGGGGGGGGGGGCTGGGAGGGCTAGTACATGGTTTTATATTTTCATATCTCTCTGAACGGGTAATCCAGCATGATAATGGAGGTCTTTTCGGCCCGGTTATGTACTGGTGTGCTGGACTAGTGACTAGTGAGAGTCTCGTCTGTGACTACATACGTGCAATGTTTCGAGTGTAGGGAAAACAGGTGTTGCTGGCAAGTCACACCATACATAATACATTGGTGAACTTGATTTCGAAAAGAGTGGCCAAACATTCAAGGAAAGGACCACGGCACAGTGTTGTGCTGCTTTGGTCAAAGACAACGAACATGGAACCTATGGAAGCAGGTGATATCCAGACTTAATGACAATGGCAAACACGGTATACCCATGTACTGCTGCAGTGCACCATGTACAGTCCATTTCAAAACTATAGACGCGTAGGGTTTTTGAAATATTTCAAATTTGGCTGGAACGTTTTGAGAATAGTTTTCGGAATATTGCTCAGGTCCGCTCCACAATTACTCTCATAAAGTTTCTAAATGATTGGATAACAGACGCCCAATTTGGAAAAAATTATGCACAAAGTGATCACAGATTTTATGTGGTATAGATGCTGGCATACCGGTTTTTGCCTAGGTACGCGTCTATAGTTTTGAAATGGACTGTAGCGTGGATTAAGAGCATTGGATGGTAGAGGCGTGGATGATAGAGGAGTGGATGATAGAGGAGTGGATGGTAGAGGAGTGGATGGTAGAGGAGTGGATGGTAGAGGAGTGGATTATGCAACGCCTCCGAGGATGATGTCGGCCGTACCATCAGGTTCACTTCAACGTTGTTTTGTGTGCACACGCAAGGGTGTTGGTGTGCCCACACGAGCACCGACTCAACAAGAACTGTAACAAGGACATGATCATACAAGGACATAGCCAGATTGTCCCTCCTCTCCTCTTCTCTTCTCTTGATTGGACCTGCTATACGACATGGCTTGATAGCAAAGCATCCAGATAGGTGGCGACCCGATACGAAGCCGCAAGACAAACTCACTAATCTCATCATTTGTGAATAAGCGAATACACATAAACGGAGCACGGCACGCACAGAATATAGTAATCGTATGAATTGGTCTGGGGTGGGGTCTGTCCAGGGTCAGCTTCCTGTAAATCACCGAGTGTCGGCCGTCAACAACACTGCTCAACTAGTCCATGATGTACTATGTACTCTCACTTTGCCTTATTCATCTTCTCCTTCATCGTGTAGGAGCACTTTGTGGCAATGGCTGCGGTGGCTGGAGCTGGACAAGCTGTAATGACGATCAACGCTGTACCACTGTTGGAAAGACGGAGCAAAAGGAGTGTATGGTTTACCTTGGAGGCTGTTCATCTCACCCGCAGTACCTGGTGCACAATGACAGGTCGGTTAACAGGCACAAGTGTCGACCTGTACCGAATTCAGCGGACGACGTGTGTATGTTGGTCATACTTCCGTCGTGTGCGTGTGTTTGGCTGCTTCATGACCAGTATCATACCTTGCAGTCACCCAGTGTATGGTGTGTGTGTGGTGTGTGTATGAAGTGATGTTCACTGGTCTAGTACCTTGTGAGTGCAACATAGCTACAGTACAGTTTGTAAGTTCCCTGTTTCCCCTGTCACCAGTACCTATTCCCAGCTCGAGCATTACCTTCGCTGTTGGTCTAGGGCTTGCCAGTATCAGTGGAGATACCCCATCCGCACTGGCGTGCCTTGCTGGCATCTGCATAACACAACAGACGACGGGAAACTCTCCCCACCTAGACGCCCCTGGCTGACGCGAAGTCAAGTCTGCCAGCATATCCTCAGGACACAACCTTTGAACAAGCGATGGTATCCTCCTCGCACGGATCTATCGTTCGACGATCCTTGGCGAAATTTGAGGAAATGAGCACGATGCCGAAGCCTGCAGCTCAGTTTTATGACGAAGTACAATGTTTGAACGCGTTCATACGTGCACTTCTTACCTCTTCTTGTCGCCGTGTAAAACGTGCAAGTGTGAGCTTGAGACAAGATCGAACATTGGAGCTCTCTCCGTCCTGTGCTTGGCTGTAGACAGCATTCCTTTCGGCAATGTATCAGCTGCTTTCAGCCCTCGTCGTTCTTTAGGTCTGTGGCATAACCTATTTCGGGACACGAAACAAACCTCAAGCCGTGTCCTCGGTGCTATCGCCTAACAGGGGGCGATGAAGACAGTGCGCTGTGCACCGGTCGAGTTTCGCCTATTTCCTAGTTTAGTTGCGACGTGCTGCCAATCGCAACGCGGTTTTCACCACACGCTCACAGCTCAGCACGTCGTTTGTAAAGACTTTGTCACTACAAATCTGTTACTCCCGTTTGCGCCCCGGCAGGGCTCGAAGACTGTGTCGAAAGTAACGGCCGCCAAGTCCAGCGTGTTTCCGACATTGTCACACCATGGCGCACTCACTTGCATGGTCACACATTATGATATCTGAAAAGCAGAACACAGTCTCAGTGTCTGTGCATGACGAAAACAATATAGCCGGGGGCATCAACGCTTTGCTTACCGTGCTGTAGTTGACGAATTGGACTTGCTTGCGTCCGTCGCTTAGACCATTTGTGCCTCGACTCGAGTGAGATTCACCTGGATACAATACACCAGCAGAACCAGCAGCAGCACCACCACCTCCAGGAGTTGCACCCCCACATGATGACTGGCTGCTATCGCGTCTTGCTGCCGATGCGTGTACGTCGTTGTCGACGGTATAACGAGAAGTGCTGCTTCTCATGATGTTAGCACCTGTACCTCCAGCATTGACAGCTCTTCCACTGCTGCCGTCCACTGCTACCACGGCATGTCCACCAACGCTTCCCGAAGCTACAGCGGACGATTCGTTGGGCCAAGGCATTCCACCTACTGCCGCTGCCGACACCGATCCAGCTCCGTCCGAACGTCGATGAAGCGTCGATAGTGAAGAGGAGGACGAACGCAGGCGGTTGTTCTGCTCCGTCGCGTCCGCACTATGGTGTTGCTGGTCCGTGGAGCTGCCATTTTGCACTCCCGGAGCGCTGATGACACGCAGGAACGTGGTGGCAGCGAAGCCTCTGCCGTCGGGACTGTTCTGCAGAGTTCGATATTCCGACACATAGGGTGCAGCTTGCACCGGTGTTACTGGCTGTGCCACTGGGCTTTGATGATGATGGTGGGAATTATTATTACATTGGGCATAGGTGGAGGCAGTGGGAGTCGGGAATGGAGCTGCAGAGATGGCAGCCGTGGGTGGAATGATGAGGCGCGCCTCGAACACCGACGGACTGGCCTCCGGTGGGGGCCAAGGTTTGGTGGGAACACAGGGAACATTCAGCCAGGTTGCAGGTTGGGCTGGGGGAGGTTGGCCATGGGCACCACCAGACGGCGGCTTTGAGTAGTGCGAGGCACTGGGATAGCAGTGAAGGCCATCTTGACCATTAGCCATCATATCCAGAGACAGAACAAACGTAGACGTATCCGCACGAAATTAATCCCTTTTCGGTATTGACTCTGCCGGGCTTTCGGGTAGGTGGAATAAAAAACTCTGAGCATCAGACGCTATGACGGACTCATCCGAACATTGTCAGACACTAGACAAATTCTACAAGACTGGCCAGAGTGGAAGAAGGTGACTGGTTTTTCTTCTGTCTGTCGGCTGCCGACTATCTCGCCAATAGAGTGACGAGCCTGCAGCTGACCAGAGACAGGCAGAGGGTTGGTGGTGATTTCCTGCCGCTTTACGTGGCTGGTGCTACTGATGATGACGATGTCGACGATGATGAGGATCATGAGGGGTATGATCCAGCTACTGATGCTGCTGCTGCTGCTACTTAGACTTGGGTAATGATGTTGGATTATGCGGAGATCTGGTGGCATAGTGCTGCTGGACTGATGCTGATTCTGGTGGTAGAACTGACAGATAGGCAGAAGCAGGCAGGCAAGCAGGTAACGTTAACCACGGATGGTCAGTCGACGACCCCCATGGCCAAGTCTCCACTCCGCGAGCCTGAACGTTCATACAGACAGCAGCCCAGTAGCACTGGCAGCAGCTTCCTGGTCTGACCAGTGAGCAAGGCGGGCGAGAAGACCTTGGGCAATTGTGATTAAAAAGGAGACTGGCTGCGGGCTGAGCCTGGGGGATTGTTACGTGCGCAGCAGTGTCCATACCCGGTGAATTTCTGCGCAGAAGGATCAACACGTCGTTCACGCGAAGGTGGCAATCCTGCGGACACAACCCGCTAGAAGCATTGGTGCAACAGCTCCGTGCAAAGTGCCACTGCCAGTGCTTAGCCGCCAGGCATGCAGACAAGATGAGAGTGACGTTACCTTCATGATAGGCTCGTTTTGGCCACAGGAAACGAGACACTGGCCACGACTTCTTTGACTGATCACGATGGTGAGACACGTGACCGCCTACCTCTGGAGAGATTGACAGCAACCCGTCCCGTGATGGGTCGATCGCGCCCCGCAAGCCCAAGGCTACACAGTCTGTACTACAAGTAGCGAATAGCGAGCAGAGCATTTGGCCCGTCCTGTCAAGATCTGGATACGTAAGGCACCATTAATTTTGATGCCTAATGTGCTGGCTACGCCTTTGTGAGCGCCATTGTGGTTGTCTGTAGGCATGCGTACTGTATTCAGAGTGTGCTGGGTAACACTATAGTGACATTGACCATGACGGTATGCGCTGAATCAGCACAATCATCTATTACTTGTACTTGGACTGCTGAAGTAGCTAGCTGTGGAAGGGATGGTAAGGGATGGTACGTACACACGGGCCTAGGAATGCGCCTGCGCAGCAGTACAAGGTACAAGATCTAGGATGATGCAAGGTGCAAAGGTGTCCTCTTTGAGACGTGTCCATCTAGCCCGCAATCAGAATTGTGTGTCGAATGGCCGCCCGACTGACAAATGACTTTCGGCCAGCCACATAGCCAGGAGTGAAGAGAAGTAGCTAAAAACGTTGCTCTCTGGTCCCCGCGAGTGCTGTGCAATGCCCTAGCTGCCAGCCACCCCAGTTGCCCCAGCCAGACCAACTAGACTTGCTCAACTGTCCTGTCAGTGATTGGGATGTGATGCGTATCACGACATTAGTACTCTTCGCGCACTATACCCTCCAACCCTGTCAAGTACTCGGTACTGTGTACGGTGTCGCACCACTGTCTGGTACAAGTACAATACCACCGTTATGGCACAGAAGTTGCAAAACGGACAGCACGCATACACGCACACACGTACACACACACATACACACACACACACCGCACACACGCACATACACACGCACGCGATCATCAGGGAATGCTGGAAATAGCGGTAGCTAAGGTTACGCTCAAAACTGCATTCGCACTGCACTGCAATCTGTAATCGCCTGACGCATCGCCCAGGACATCAATCTGCTGGTATTCCTCGGCGTCTTGCTTGTTCTCGCTCTTACTTCGCCGCCGTTGGAGATACGCAGTAACTCGCAGCTATGCACCAGTGTGGTGTAGGAGAATGGGATTAAGAAGCCTGGTACAACGTACACCGTTCCTCTTCGAGATCCGTGTTACTATGAACGAACGAGAGAGAGAGCTAGGGCTGCTGCTGCTACTGCTTCTTCTGCTGAGCCGCTGTGAGTGCGAGTAGGTGTTAAATGCTGGGCTTACATGGACGGCAGCCGGCCTGATCTCAAGCGTTTAGACAACGTTAATGTGGGGTACAAGCGGCGACTCGTGTACACACGGTACTCTCTTGTCCACTAACGATGAGCTGGCTGTTCAGTACCATGCTGTCTTGTGTATGTGCTTCTAGGACGGTTGTATGATACCGCAGTGGTCGTACTAGCCGCGGAGAACGCTGAATCTCCTTGAATTCGAATGGAACAGAATTTGACTTCCGCGGACATAATCACTGAGGCACGTGTGTGTGTTTATGTGATTGAGGCCAAGACAGTATAAGCAGTATCACTTTCGTGAGGTACACCTTTGTGGCGTTACACAGTCGTCTCGAGTCGCAGTGACAGAGATCGGTATAATCATGAAGCGAGGTTTTGTCGTCCCAAGTCTAAGGTCGGTGTCGCAGCAATGAGCTATTTTCGTGGCCACACCCTCAAGCCACAGAGGTCGATGGTGAAGAGTGCGAAGCGCAGTGACGCCACTTGTTTTCATAGCGCTCCTTCCAATCACCCCATCATTGTCGCACGGAGAATGAATAGTGCTTGCACCATACTGGATGGAGCCTGTGGTCAAAGCTCAAAGTCCCGCACAGCGTAACCGTATTTCTCACAGTGATCCGATATATCTGTCAGCACATGAGCATGGAAAAGGGAATTTCGTTGGGTGAAAATGAAGGGATGTCTGCACGAAGCAATTTCGGCGCGAGCATGGTACAAACATACCGCGGCCATGGTACAACCATTATACCTAAGCGATGCTGAGATAATATGACACGAGTGGCTCGCCTGCATTCTGTGTCTGCTTGTACAATGTACGTAGTATAGCATGCAGTGCGTCCGCATTGCGCGTTTGCTAGCCATTCCACCAATAGTTACATGTAGTCGTGTACATCGTTTATCTAGCTACATGGACACGTGGACAGGCGTAGATGCGTATCTGCCAGTGGCAAACACCAAAAAGTGTTACACGAAAGCATGTTTTCCTTGTTCCCCGCTCGCCAAAAACTAACCGACGCAACATATGAAACAAGAAGAAACCATTGTTAGGGGCTGCATGCTCGAGGTGTAGACATGGGGAAATGTCACTGTGGGCTGTGCAACAAGCGGGGAGCGGTGTCTACAACTTAGTGGTATTTACACACCAGGCAAGTTCGCAACCCGTCGTGCCTGTGAATAAGTATCTGCCAGCAAACAAAACGGTTGACGAGTGTATTTCTCCAGTAAAGAGTCGAGTTCTGGGCAAAGTGTGGAAACGGTCTCATGTTGACAGCTTGCTGCTACAAACATTCCTGAAGTTTGTGGCTACCACCTTCTCAGTCGAGTTGTTGAAAGCGAACAAAGTGTCTGACAAGGCTGCTGCCACCTGTTTGCAAAACCTCAATCTCGCTCAACTACCAAGCATTGAGTGGTTTTTAGGGTATTCGACAACAACAACAACAACAACAACAACAACAACAACAACAACAACAACAACAACAACAACAACAACAACAACAACAACAACAACAACAACAACAACAACAACAACAACAACAACAACAACAACAACAACAACAACAACAACAACAACAACAACAACAACAACAACAACAACGACGACAACAACAGCAACAACAACTGGCTATCGTGAGAATAAAGATTTGAAACAATCTCTTATTGGCCATCGTAAGAACAAAGATTTCAAACAACCACTGTATGGTCTATGAAAAAGTTTGTGTGTGGACATTGCTACAAATTCCTCGATGCTCGGTGCCACCTACATGTATACAGTACATGTCCATGCGTTCTCACAGCTGTCTAGTATTACTGATACACTTCTGCCATGCAGTCATGATGCTGGAGGATTATAAAATTAAAGAAGGGAAGTACGTGTGTACGCTCCAACTGCCAAGATGTACATGTATCACCACCTTTCAGCAAACGTGGCTGACATCAGTTACCCAGTCGCGGTAACACACCGTCATTCCAAACCGCCATCACTAACCATGTATCACTGTCACCCCTCACACACAGAGCTGAGTGCTGTCCACCCCAAGTCAAACATCAATGTTACTATGCATTGTATGCCGTACACTGTAATGGAATCTGTTTAAAGTGCCAATATAGCCCCTTTATGCACGTCACGCCACCAAGTACAAGTCCAACAGAGCCTGGGGTTCTTACCCAACGAGCCCTGTATGTACACTGTATGTACTGCTGTTACATTGTCATTGTCTCTCGTTACGTACGTTGTAGCTTACCAACCACCGATTCATCAGCACCAAAGCTAAAGGGCTGAAACTAAGCTCACAGAGTCAGTATCTGAATGTATGACTTGGACAGTTGGATTATATGCATCAGTCATTTCACTTTCTTCGACCCGATTTGGACCGCCACTTTGGACCTTGGGCCTCTCTCTACCTCTACTCTGCCATACAGTTTGCCAGTATATTTGATTAAAAAAGGGCCGCAGTCTTTGGGCCTGTTGCCCATGCTATGCTGTACAAGGAACGAGTAATACAGTCATGTAATACGCATCGCTGACTTGGACATTTCAACAGCCATGTGACGGACCGCAACCTTGGCTTACGTCCTAGCTTCGGTATATCCAGCAATCAAGTGAACTTCCTACTACTACACTGCTTTGCATAAACTAACACTGCACACACATCTACCAGATTCAGCTCTTTATGCTCTGTAGTGCACAGCACTAGCACGACTTTGGCCCCGTTCTACTTCCCAAACCGATTCGTACCATACATCCTCACACCTCCAACGCTTCATGCAGACGAGCAACAGTTTAGAGCAGTGCCAATGGCGGTGTAAGTGCTGCAATTTCCGTCACAGAGCGCGTGGTGGGCAGCCAGTGCGAACTCCACCAGGAAAACGAATACCATCCCCTTGGTGTTACGGTCACGCGCCCAGTAACCAGATAACATTTTAAAAGATCGTGGTTACCAGTTTCTCCAACGCAGGCTGCACCATGGCTGTATGCAGTCTAGCCTCTACGACCGCCGAATAGTCATTTGGTATACTCGACGTCACGGCATCAGTCAAAGATTCCTGAATAAAAAAACTGCTACGTCTGGCCTGGGTGCGCCAAGCCACCGGATGAAGACACGTATTACTATGACGCACCGCGGAAGAACAACTATCGAACACATCCATTGCCCATTGCCTTCTCTCCGTCACACGAGGGTACGAAGAAGGTGTAGGCTGTGGACGATTAGAAGTAAGTACACCAACAGTCCGAGTCGTGTGTTGCAGAACATGATAGATTGTTGCACAAATCATTAATAATTCTTCTCTCTCTCACGTTGGTACGTAGATCTACATGTACATGAGCCTCGCCTGCTAGGTACATGATTGTACAACCAAGAGTACATAACTAGGTTATGTACTCTTGGTAGATCTACAAGGTATTACTAATAGATACCCCAATGCTAGTAGTAGTACAGTACTCGTATTAGATAAACATTGTTATAGTTCACACATGCTTTTAAGAATACACGACTGACGTTAGGAGAAGTCTAAAAAAGCTCCCCTAGCATACTGAGTGAGGGTCAGAACCGGGTTCAACACCCATAATGGTTCAGATGGTCCCAACGGACCGGGGCTCTACCAACCGTGGATGGTTGTACTTGTAAGGTCACTGATTCCGAACACGTTGTCCTCCACCTAGTTTCATGCTGTCAAACCAACAACATGTGTACAATGTACTAAGGCGTATACTGAACCTAATCGGTAGCTCCTACTCCTAGCTGCTTCTTTCAGCACCGTTCCAAAACGCCACTGAATAATATGTGAGGCTATGTCACCCGTCAATGAGCAACTACCCTCGTCCATCATCTCTTTCTTGTTTTATGTTATTGTATTTCTCTTTCTCGTGGCTCTCTCTCTCTCTCCCTCCCCCTCCCTCCCTCCCTCCTCCCCCTCCCCCCTCCCTCCCTCCCTTCCCTCTCTCTCCCCTCTCTCTCTCTCTCTCTCTCTCTCTCTCTCTCTCTCTCTCTCTCTCTCTCTCTCTCTCTCTCTCTCTCTCTCTCTCTCTCTCTCTCTCTCTCTCTCTCTCTCTCTCTCTCTCTCTCTCTCTCTCTCTCTCTCTCTCTCTCTCTCTCTCTCTCTCTCTCTCTCTCTCTCTCTCTCTCTCTCTCTCTCTCTCTCTCTCTCTCTCTCTCTCTCTCTCTCTCTCTCTCTCTCTCTCTCTCTCTCTCTCTCTCTCTCTCTCTCTCTCTCTCTCTCTCTCTCTCTCTCTCTCTCTCTCTCTCTCTCTCTCTCTCCTCTCTCTCTCTCTCTCCTCTCTCTCTCCTCTTTCTCCCTCTCGCTCTCTCTCTTTCTCTCTTTCTCTCTCTCTCTCTCTCTCTCTCTCTCTCTCTCTCTCTCTCTCTCTCTCTCTCTCTCTCTCTCTCTCTCTCTCTCTCTCTCTCTCTCTCTCTCTCTCTCTCTCTCTCTCTCTCTCTCTCTCTCTCTCTCTCTCTCTCTCTCTCTCTCTCTCTCTCTCTCTCTCTCTCTCTCTCCTCTCTATCTATCTATCTATCTATCTATCTATCTATCTATCTCTCTCTCTCTCTCTCTCTCTCTCTCTCTCTCTCTCTCTCTCTCTCTCTCTCTCTCTCTCTCTCTCTCTCTCTCTCTCTCTCTCTCTCTCTCTCTCTCTCTCTCTCTCTCTCTCTCTCTCTCTTTCTCACTGGATCTCCCTCCCTCCCCAGCTGCCTTCCTATCGGTGCCTGGTCGCAGGCTATGATTCCGAGACCTCCGGTCGGATGAGCCTCGCCAACCACATCGGCACATCGCCCCTACTCCCCTTTGTCTTGTTGTCCAGTGTTATTTCAGTTGTCCTCTTCCCCTGATTATTACTATTAGTAGGGCTGTGTTTGCTAGTAAAAAAAACTAAAAACGCGAAAGATATACATGCCGGGATTGGGACGGAGAGGGCTCCGCTGCGATGTGTAGCTTTCTGACCGCTGGCTTCAGGTACAGACAGTCGATAGGGATGTAGCTGACGTACCGGCGAGGCTATTAGCACAAACAGAACTGCAATAATGATATTGTGTCAGGTTTTGTCAGTTGGTCTGTAGCTCCACCAGCGCTATTGCCGATCATGGCACAACAGTCATTATACATGTACATGTACGTGTGTGTGTGTGTGTGTGTGTGTGCGTGCGCGCGCGTGTTTGCATGCATGTGTGTATAATTATGGACTGTGTGTATCGTATGTGTGTACAGTGTGTGTGTGTGTGTGTGTGTGTGTGTGTGTGTGTGTGTGCGCTCGCGCGCACGTGTATGTGTCTGTGTGTATGCGTGCGTGTGCGTGCGTGTGTGTATGTGTGCGCGCGACTCACGATGCCCTGATCTACAATCATGACAAGCACGTCATTGTAGACTGCTTCGGTTGAGTTTGCGTCTTCGCCAACACCATGCCTATTGCTATGTACCTAAACTACCATCATAGTGCTTGTTGCGCCTGCAGTTTGCACTGCAGGGCTGATTCGGCCTTCCTTGAACCTAAGCCCGGGTTCAAAGTTCACCAAAGTTCAGTGGTCCTGGTACATGGTAGGTCTACATACATGCATGCACACGGTGTCCCGGCCTACAAACTACAAGCTACAATGTATAATTGTAGACTACATTGTAGTCCGTGAAAGCATGGCAAATCCACTCCTATTCGCTAGTTTCAGCTTTATGAATCCTCTCTTTGCTTTATCACTACAACAATGTATAATATCAGCAGGACTGACATGGGCCTTCACTGAGGTACACGCAATCCACTGCTGCTGCAGTTTGATGGAACATGTAGAGTCTACCATGTACCAGAGCCGTGTATCTTATTGCTAGTGAAGAGTCTTGTAACTCGCCTCGTATCGATGACTTTTCAGTTTTCAATAGCGCTCGCTCGGTGTCGGGTGCGGAAGGGTTGAATAGAAGGAAAGAACGGAACACGGAACGTCGTGTACCTTGAAGGTGACACTGTTGTCTGTACCAGAAGAAACGAAACCAAGGTACTACAATGATTGTGACAGTACATGTATGTTCAAATAGTGTTGTCACGAGAAATTATTTGCCAGCTCCACAGGCGTTAATACTGGCCAAATAACGTACAGGTTTACAATACTTGCACATGATTATTCAAGTGGAATTATTATCTGAGTGGTCTGGACAGTGGAACTGTGACCAGCTCTATTGAAGCTGCATGAGTGCATTGCACTGGTCATGATGCACCTGCTGTATCATGAACCCATCTTCTTGCTGCGGTAATTGGTTGTCACAAAAGTTACGACCATTTCAATCAATTTGGAGTCGAGTTCAATGTAAAAAGGTTGTGGAAAGGAGTGCTGGGTCACGTGATGTAGGCTGGTCAGTCAACTCTGGGAGATTTGTCGGGAGGGGGATATCAAAGCTGAAAGTTTTCGGAATCTTTGTTTGGGCACCACTAGCTGAGCCTCTTTTACAGCCAAACAAAATTTAATTCAGCGTGGGCACCTCTAGCTGCTACCCTCACCTGTACTGTCTTCACCTTGGGTTATTTTCTACTCACGACATCTTCATGCCTTTTGCATTTTTGTACTGTTTCCGGGATAGTTTGCCGCGGTTGGCTTTCACCCTTCATTTCACATTCCGTTGTTATTGGCAGTCGTTTGACGAGCCAGGAAATGTTGAATTAATACAAACACAAACAAAAGGCACCCAATTCTCTTGCATGATTCGTGAGCAAGCTAGTCCTGGGAAATCTACAGTCTATGCTGCAGGTGGCAGCGCCACGTTTAGTGTAATGCACACCAAAGTACATGATTGTACTGACTCTAAGAGAGTGGACTGGGACGGAAATTTGGGATTCACGGTACCATTGTATGGTATCCTTTCTTCAATGTGTATACTCCATGATGAAGACCCAATGTTGTTGTTGTATACTTTATTTATAGTGGAAATCAAAACAGGCAAAATGCCTAATAACATTGGACCCACTGTGAATAACATGTTAAAGGATATTGTGGAGAAAAAAAAAAAAAAAAAAAAAAAAGTAGATACAAGAGAAAAAGAGAAAGGAAAAAATGACGGAAGGTTGGTTGCAATGGCGAACATTTGGAGGTATAATAATTATTGACTGCAGTGTAAGACTGCGATGGTGGTGGTGGTGGTGGTGGTGGTGGTGGTGGTGGTGGTGGTGGTGGTGGTGGTGGTGGTGGTGGTGGTGGTGGTGGTGGTGGTGGTGGTGGTGGTGGTGGTGGTGGTGGTGGTGGTGGTGGTGGTGGTGGTGGTGGTGGTGGTGGTGGTGGTGGTGGTGGTGGTGGTGGTGGTGGTGGTGGTGGTGGTGGTGGTGGTGGTGGTACTATGATGATGTTCATGGTACCCGGATGGTATAACTAGCTAACTGAGTAAGGTTGAAACTGTTCCTGGCTACGTGTACTTCTTGAAGTTTCATGGCCTGTCTGACCAGGAGATGGTACAAACTCGTTGTATCACCGGGGAGAATTTAAATATATTCTCTCCCTGCTCAGTGCACTGTACAACTGCATGGTCTGACATGCTGCGATTGCATTTCCTTGCGGCAAGTAAATGTGTGCACAATGATCGAGCCAGTCCTGACTGAAATACTAATGATGGCTGGACCGGAAACAACAGAATGTATAGTGTACACAGTGCAGGAATGTGCAGCAGGTAGCAATCAGTGGCTGATTGGGTCAGTGTGCTACACCAAGCATTGACTGAGAATGCACAACTGGGGCTATACTGTGGTATTGGACATGTACATGCAGCAGTACTGAGTACACGTGTATGCCTCACACCTTGTACTGTACGTGGTACTAATACTATTGCTTCAGCAGTAGTTAGTAGTGCAGTGGCTGTGTGTATGCTAACTAAGCTTCAGCGAGTTCCAATATACTTGTGTTGGTACTGTTGATCGAAATGGTACGTGCTGTCATCACTACACCTGAACCTTAACGATTTCTTGCTGCAGGCTATCTGCTAGCCCGGGCCAGGGCCATGTCACCCCAGGACCCAGGTACAGTACATGGTACAACCCCATCATGTACCCACTTTAGATCAAACTGGCCCAGGCGATGTGCGTCCAGTCATCTAGTTACCTACTGTAACTCCCTGAAGCCCTGTCCCTGGCTGTCTGCTAATCACGCCTGGCTGTGACTAGTACATGGCCCTGCCCAAGGGCCAATCTGAACAAGCTAGCCTACGTAGCTTTACCTATTCTGCACATGGCACTGTATCACAGCAGGAGATGACACTGTCGGTGGCAGTTCCTGCGTATAAGGCTTGCACTTATGACAAACTAGGATTTCAGGGATTGTTGGCTGGTTGTAGAGCAAACCTGCCCTAACTAAAATTTGCTACAAGTACAGTGTAAGTTACTTGTGGTATTATGATGGTTGTAGTAAGGTCACTGTTTTCGAACACAGTGTCCTCCACCTTGTTTCATGCTGTCAATCTAACCGAATATGTACATGTAAGTTACTTGTAGCAAATTTTAAAGTATGCTGCTGGGCATGTGTGTTTCTGTGTACTGCTACTGCTGCTGCTCAGCTGTGTGTGTGTGTGTGTGTGTGCGCGCGTGCGTGCGTGCGTGCGTGTGTGTCTTACTGAGGTGTGGTGAGCCCATAAGTGGGATCATATTCAAGTCCACCCAGAATTTTGAGGATTTCAGGGGGTGTCGGCCATTGGGCGGTTCAATAGCCAATTGAGTCATCTCTCCAAGATTCCTTTTGAGTCTCTCCCCTCTCCTGGGGAGACCCACATGACCAGTTTTGGCAGTGAGCAACACGTACAAGTGTGTGTGTGGGGGGGGGGGGGGGGGTGCGTGCGTGTGTGCATGTGCATGTGTTCAAATGTGTGCTTGTTTGACCTATCAGGCTGTCTGACCTCTAGATGGTCCACGCAGGGATCAAACTGGCAAGGATGTAATGACACAGTACACAATTAGAACACGGCTAGTGTTATGTTGTTTGACGGCATGCTGTAAGTTGTCACCTGTAAAACAAGCGCCGCAATGATTCCCCATGCCCTGCCACAGCCGTGCATAATGTCAGCCCACTACTGTACATACATATTATGTGCTTGAGACGTTTGTGTCAGTGTGCGCCAGTGGTGTACCCACCTCGCGTGAACAAGAAGCTGAGTGTGTGGCTCAAGCTACCTACTTAAGTTTAAAAAATCGGTATTGTGTTTGGGAAGCCCACCGTTGAATACTGGTAGGATGATGAACTCAAAATTAAATTTAATGGTTTATTAGATAGATCCCTGGTATCATGAACAACGGGTAGTGTTGGAAACTTCCTCTAAAATGCTGCCAAAAGCAGTTTGTGAAGTGCATCCAAGTTCTTGTTTTTGTGAGAGAAGAGAATATCAAAGTAAGTAGATCGTTAGTGTCAGCAGCCACGAAAATAGCACAACTGTTGCGCTATTTTCCTTGGCTGCTAACGCTAACAAACAACTAATGTTGTCAATCCGCAGGTATTCATGAAAAATACGGTGCACTTGATCACCACAGCACATAGCGCATAGCCAGTTCTACAGGTGAATATTAGAAAAACGTGAACAATTTTTAATTCTGTGTGCCAGGGCAGTTTTGCATTCAGAACTGCGAAAGTTCGCATGAAGCTTCATGCTTCAGAAAACACGCGAAACTTGAGTCTGCGGAAACTTTCATTGGGACTCCTTGGGACTTTGTGGAACAATGAAAAATTTCAATTGCCCTTTGTGAGTATAATTTGTGTACAGAGACAATTATTTCCTGTCCCCCGTGAATTCCGCTATTCCGCGGATTGCAGAATGTTCGCAGAATCCAGTAGTGGCCGCAGAATTCAGAAAATCCCGCGGAATATTGCAGAAAAGAGAGAAAAACTGCTTTTTCTGGAGACTTTTGACAAATTTTACAGCCAAATCAACCTGCTTGTGACTTTCAAAGTCAACTTGCAGTGTATTTTGAAGCTTTCAATTTTTAGGACCAGGATTTCGCATAATTTTGATTCAGAATTTACCGTATAGGGACAACAAACTGCGATGGGGTTGCGGAAATTCGATCTGTTTTTACGCAGCCTTGCTACACGGACCTGAGGCCATCATCAAGCCGGCATGCATGTCACCAACAACGCCGTCCTGTGTTCCACGGCCCCTAGCTCCACACTGCACTCTACAGTTACATGTACTGGCTTTCAGTCTGCATACCTTCATGCTTGTGGCACTGACCTGCTATTCGTCTACTGAGCAGGGTTCGATAAGAGGAAGTTGAGAATTAAATTTAAAAGAATAAGAGAATGAGGCTCAATCCTGCCAAATGATAAAAAGAATAGGCTCCAGATGTGGGAGCACACGTACCAGAAATCGATCAGACTGGACCACACGGTAAATTAAGGGCGCAGGTCGGAATAAGGAGTCAATAGACTGAAAATGATAGGGCTCACCAAGACAGTGGCACAAAATCCATTAAAAACATTGGAGGTAAAATTCCTAGATAAGTACCTACGGGTTAATGGTTGGTTCTAAAAAAATAATAAGAAAGACTCCGCAGCAGTGATACCCAGCCAGGGACTCGGTCAAACCAAATGTGACTATTAGGGATAAAAACATGCGCCAGAGTCGACCTCAACAAATCAAATGCGCAGCTTCAGCTCACGGCTATATGTTACGGGCCAGGGAATTCGAGACTTCTTCTAAAAGGCAACAGCCAGCAAAAAGAAGAAGAAGAAGAGAGTAACTAGCTACATTCCATGATCATGTAGTAGTTAGTGTGTGTGTGTGTGGGGGGGGGGGGGGGGGCTGTATGTTTGCAGGTTCTTTCGTGAGTATTTCGTAATCCGTTTGTTAGTAAGTGAAATGATATGTGCTACGCATACTGGCCTCATTCAAACTACATATTGGCGGCCATGTTCATGAGTTGCCGTAGACATGCATACTTCGAAGTACATGTTTAGCGTGCATTGGTTGCAGGAGTGGACTCATGTCAGGTCAAATTCAACATTTTTCCCTGTTTTTTTTTGTGGCTTGAATAATTTTTAGTCACCTTTCTTTTCTTGATCACTACTGGTGGTATGAGGAGAGGAGCTGAGTTGTACAGCAGGTAAGTCGACTACTTCCTTGATAGGAGAGGTCTGAGCACTGCCGGGATGGCGGCGCATGTTCGCTGGTCTGGACTTGAGCGATTCCTTCGTTCTGATAAGGTTGTCTTCGAGCGGATTGGAGCGTTTGCGCTCCACGCTTGTCAGGCGGAGGTCCTCAGCCGTTTGTATCGCCTCGACACTGGACACACAAGCAAAGACAAGTAACAGCATCCACAGAACAAGTAGCTGTTCAGCAATTACTACTACATCGCAGTCTTGCATCAATACTAATATACTGACCATACTGCTGGCATCAAATGCTCAGAGAAAGTTTGCTACCACATTCGTTCTGTCCTTACAAAGATGGACTCTATATTTCGAAGAAGAAAAGACTGAGTTCTTTGCAGTACTAGTAAACCACATGATCAGACATATGATCACACATGTCACACCCCCCCCCCAAAAAAAAAACATAATGTGGTTCAAAGGTACATAAATTGGAATCTTACCGCTGCCGAGTGTTGGGCGTTGTATTGGAGATCTTGCCAAGGATGTCAGACATAACCTCTTGCTTAGCACGTTCACGAGATTGTTGTTCAAGGCTGTTGTTATTAGTGCGGCGGGAAAGAAAGAAAACCCAAACACCAGCACTTAGCACAAATAAATCTGAAATATTAGACTCGACTCACATACAAAGTCAGTCTATCTTATCTCTCTCACTCTCTGACGTCATAAATCCGGCCTAGTCTCGGCAAGTTGATGACATCATCATGATGTCACCAAATTTAGGGAAAACTCAAAGCTGGAATAACTCGGGAACAGCTGCTCCGATCAACCTGGGACCTTCACCATTGGGATCAGTGTATTTTTCGCTACAGGTTAAGGCTCAGCCCTCCGCTCTCTACTGCAGTACTTACACTGGGTGTAGCTGCTCGTTTACAGCTCTCAGTGACAGGATGTACGGCTGGATGGACTTGACGATGTTGACCAGCTGCGCAAGGTCCCTCAACATTCTCTTGATATCGTCCAGGTTAGACTCATACATGTGCCGGGTGTTGTCCACACGGTCAATCATCCGCTGCCACGTGGCCTTACATGCATCCTCTACACTCTCCACGGCATCTTTCTGCTCATCCAGTTCTTCACCGAGACCATCAGTATCAGTCATGATCTTTGAAAGCTGGACACAAAAGTGCATGCAGGATATTTGTAAGTTGAATGTCGAAAAAGAGGAAAAAATCCCAAAAATGACTATCACAGATTGTTCTCACAGCACAATTTAATACATAGATGTATCAGCTGTTGACATTATTGATTGATTGCTAAAATGCGAAAGTAGTATCTTAGCTAGGGGCCACGGAGCACACACTAACCTGGAGGGCATCTGGTTCACATCGGCGGTGTGTCACATCGCGATGCAAGTCTTGTACAAGCGTCCTCAGCGTGTTCAACTTTACTTCTAGAGCCTGAGGCAACAATGCAGATTGGGAAGATAGATACAGGAATACATGTACTTATCCATCATGACACAACATGCGTAGCCGCATCAATCCACTCCACTCGTGATTTTTCACTGACAAGTAATAATAATAGTTGTCAAAAGTTTTTTTTAATTTCCTGAGAGAAGATGTGTTGTTGACGGGACAGATGGCTGACGACCTTCCCATCGCATCCTGGACCCTGGCTTAGCTGAAAGCCATCCTGAAGAAGTGTGATGCCTTTTTATCCGGCAAGAAAGCGGAACTTTTGGAGCGGTAAGTAAAAATATATATTTGTCAAATCGGTTTTGGGGAAGTACGTCTGGTTTTTTCTTCCTCTGTTGTCTTCTTCCCCTGGCCAGTGCCGTGTTCTACAAAAAAACCCTGATGCCCCGCGAACTCGGTCATCAGCCGCCAGCGCTGACTCTCCTATTGTGGCAGCGGAGGAGACAGCCAAGGCACCTTGCTTCCCCACATCAGGCTGGTCGCACGATCTGTCCAGTTTTCCTGCAGTGACGACGTCGACTTTCCTTCAGCACACGCTGAAGTCTGGGAAATCAGTGCAATGTGGTGGATATGATGCAGGAGTGGTGATGGCTCGGCGGCCGTTAGAGAGAGGCAAAGAGTTCTTCTGCGGAGGAAAAGTACATGATGTCTCTGTGGCCACTATTGATATGAACTCGTTTGTTGTTGGCAAGTGCTGGGCGTCACAGCACAGAACGACAGAGTACTGTCAGAAACTCGTCCTTGCCACAGCCACGGAGTCCACCAGTGCTACAGTAACTTATGCCACATGTGAGGGATGTGTGGCTTGGCGTCGATGAAGGTCTCTGCTCTCATGTGTTTGTCCTCTTGATTGTGCAGGAAAAGTACCACTGCACTGAGGAGGCAAGGTCCGTCATGTCATTGCCATGCAGCTGGGGCCCCAGACAACGAGATATTGAGCCCAAGCCTATCATGGACACTGTTGTCGAGAGGGCGTCCATGGAGAGGAAGGACCCACCTGTCAACTGTTCCCTCTACGAGAGCAGGGTGCGAGAGCTGTGGACACCGTCAGTGGAGAAAGTCAGCCGCTTCCCGTGACTTACTGCCTGATGGCTGTGGCTTGAAACAGCTGTTGCCACAGCAGTGTTCTACTGTGACAAGCTCGTATGGACCGACACCTCGTGGGAATCCTTTGGGTTACTAAAGCAATCCTAATCACGCCCCAGTCGCTCCTCAACCACTGCCGGCGTCGAGTAGGAAGAAAAGGTTTCCGCCACTACCGCTGCCCGCTCGAAAAGAACGCACTTCGATGAGACTTGTTTGGTCATGCAGCTTGCAGGAACAATCGGCCAGTCGTCGAACAAGGAGAGGATGGATCGCCATATGTACACCCTCACTGCCTCCAACTTCCGACTCATTGTGCACTGTAAGACTGGCCAGGAAAAGCTCCTGACGTCTCTGTTCGACCAGCGCTCTTTGTCGCACATTCCTGCGATCCGCCATGGGAAGCAGCATGAGCGTGATGCTGTTGCCAAGTTATCAGTCTGTGAAGAGTGCCGGTGGCCAGCCAGTTTCGGTTCGAGATTGTGGTCTTGCAGTGGACCCAATGTACCAGTACATTGGTGCTTCCCCAGACGCAATGGTGTTTGACGGGTCTGCGCATCCTGTGTACGGGCCGTTAGAAGTCAAATGCCCGTACACAGCCTTTGAAAAGTCTAGGACTGTGATTGAAGCTACTGCCAAGGACAGCAACTTCTCTTTGGTAGAAGAGGATGGTCAACTGAAACTCAGCAGACAGCATCCATACTTTACGCAAGTACAAGGTCAGCTGGCTATATGTCAACTGCCCCGGTGTGATGTTTTTGTTTGCTTGGGACAGAGCTTCCACTTGGAGCGTATCTATACAGTCTGCGAGGCCATCTGCACCGAGTGCCCTCAGATGCAAACGACTCGGCCCGATTTGCGGTTGCCATGAGCAGCATCGGTTAAAGCTCTCTCCCGAGGCTCCATACTAGACTGTTTTCACAGCCATTTTGCTCTCTCGACTGTTTTCACAGCCATTTTGCTCTCTCGACTGTTTTCACAGCCATTTTTGCTCTCTCGACTGTTTTCACAGCCATTTTTGTTCGTTTTTCTTCCGGTGCTGTTGAGGCCGAGGTTGCACTCGTAATTGTGAAAAAATCATGACATCATTTAAAAAACTTGGAGCGTATCTATACTGACTTCGATGTTTATAGCAACTCCATTTTGCCAGTACCGCCTGACGTTCAAAGTAGCGCTCCTGTTCCTGCTGCTGCAAGATCCGCTGTGTCTCCCTGGTCGCAATACGAAATGTTGCTTCCCCACGACTTATCCCAGTCCACTATTGATGGCAGGAACGGCAACAATGCTTGTACGATTATCTCTGCTGTCTATATTCGCAACAGCCTTG
Source organism: Sycon ciliatum (assembly GCF_964019385.1). NCBI lineage: Eukaryota > Metazoa > Porifera > Calcarea > Leucosolenida > Sycettidae > Sycon > Sycon ciliatum. The sequence continues at coordinate 45,778,176 of NC_088643.1, forward strand.
AGGCTGCTAGTGATGATGGTGCCGTTGATACCAGTACTGTTGCCATGTGTGAAGCTATGCGTTCAGGCAACCGTATTTATGATTCTCTGCACACCAACCGTCTCCTTTCGTGTGATGAAGTATTAGCACTCCGGCCAAGTGTAGGAGTAGATATGTGTGCTGAGTCATTTGTCCAACCTGCTGCTCTGGACACAATAGTGTCGTTGATGTCAACTCGCTCACAGAATGCGGCTTCTTTTGAATACGGTGCTGTGTTTGTTGTTACTCCATACTCGGTCTCTCTCTGTCTTCTTGCCAGGGGCGTTTCATCCGCTTTGACTCTCATTGCCATGGGGAGAAGTGGTGCACTTCTTGCAGATGTGCCTACTTCTGAGGCGGCTAACTATCTCGAGTACTTTTTTCACACCACTACCCTGGTCAGAACGTCAATGCTGCTGCCCCTGGTAACCCTGCAGCCCACGTGACATTTCTAGGCTTGAGACAGTCTGCTTGTGCAACCTAGCCTGCTCTACTTGCTCTCTTCTTCCCTCCCACATACTTACTCCTTGTTCACTCCACTCTAGTACATAAATCTGTGTGCTGATTATCCTAACTACATGCTGCAACCTCATCCCTGGCAGTATCTTCGCTTGTGTTGGGTCCGAACAAGAGACTGACAACGGGAACAGGTAGGTTGGTTTGAAGAGAGAGCAACGCAATATAAAGGGCCTGGGTAGCTATGGCAAACATGGACGCGCAAGTAGCTACCCAGGCCAAATGAATAATGCATGAACTAATGAATATGAACTACATGTAATTACTTGTGGGCCCAACACTTGTATATTTATTACTCCTCTCCTTATCTTTTGGGTAGTGATGAACCCGAGACCATTGGTCGGAGGAGCTACTCTTGCCCCGCCCCACTCCCGTCCAATATTAGGGGTCGCACTTGGTATCATCAAGAGTCCATAAACAAGAGTATGCAACTGTGATCTCTTTTCTATGGGCCAGATGCGCGGCGCGCTGCCTTCATTACATCATTCAGCTGCAGTCCGCGCACTGCGGAAAATCAAACACCGCACTTTCCCTCTGGTTTGAAATGAACTTTCGTACGGAACTGGAGTTCACGCGCCAGAATTCAGAGATCGCGTAGGTACTGGAACGAATCGAGCAAAAACAGATGGGCTCGTACGAGAAATTGTGAGTTTGAATGCATGCTTTCAGAGCGTGATGAAGGCAAGTTATGTAATGAAGGCAGCGCGCCGCGCACTGGGCCATAACCACAGTTGCATACTCTTGTTTATGCACTCTTGGTATCATGATCACCTCTCGACATCGCGGCCATCTTGCTTTTGACTGCATGCGCGACGCGTGCTCTTTTGGATCACGTGTGTGGTTCTCAATGCATTGTTTGCATACAGAAGCTGTACAAGCGCTACAAAGCTACAATCAAGACCTGCAGATTTCTGTGAACAGAGTTTTCTTCTTCACTGACACCGTTCTTGTTTTGACACGGCGATGTTCTCTTTCCCCGTTCTCCTTTCAAAATAGACTTCCATTTAGTTGTAAGTCACAACTGCAAACTTACTGGTAAGTGGAGGTCTAAGGCTTGTCGCGCAAGTATTCCCGCTTTGAATTCGCGTGTCTCAGAACAACGACCGTGGGAATCATGCGAGGCGAATATTTCTCAGGAGAAAGAGGTTCTGTTTGCAAAGTTGCTTCGACCCGCAAGGAGTATTCCAGCAACGAGTACTCCTGGTGCTACGGAAAGCGGGCCTATCGGGACTTACTGACGGTATGGTTGATTTGTTTTATCTCACTCGTATCGGTACTGTTCGTACTGCACGGACTGCACTTGTATCATACATGTGACACAAACATCACAATCGCACGGCGTCGTCTTGAGTTGGTCTTGGAGTCTTCATGGTTCAGCAACGCGGCATTGCCGAGTTGGAGAAAGAAAGCAATGACTGTACATGAACATTGTTCCACAACAAAGACACAGGGCAAAGCGTTCCAGCAGGCAGATCATTCTGATCACGTCCGCGCACCAAATAAACTCGAAGGCAGTCCAAGGATTTTCCGACACTGTGCGATCGCGATCGCGGCTCGCGTCGGGCCGTCAGTGCAGTCTTCAATATTTTCCTTGGCAGCCACCCCTTTTTCCGATTTCCATGATCGAGGGCTCATTTTCTTTATTAGAATCTCCCCAGTAGATCTACCGGATCAATCTTTTTCTCAACGACATAGATTTACTGTCAGAATACTGGAAAGCAGGGCGACAACACTCAGAAAAAGCCCTACACACGGATTTCGCTTGTACTTGACAGATTTCAAAATTTCTTTCGATAGATGTCCGCGTACTTGGCCGTCAAAGCAGCCCTGCAATTTTCGACGCCGTAGATAAAACGGCTGCTGCCAAGGAACCCTTTACAAATCGCGCAACTATTGCAATATTTGGAATTTTCCGCAGTTCTGATTGGCTGCACGACCCTGACGCGCACGTGCTGCGTGCGTGATGAATCAAAAATGGCTGCGATGTCTAAGTACACAAGTGCGACCCCTGAATATATGTCACTGCTTGCTCAACATTGGCCCTCTGTGCAGCATCTGAATGTTCTGTGGTACAATGTGAAAAATATTGTTGCAACGTAGGTGTCTGGAAAGGCATCATTGCAAAACGAAGGTAGAGAAAACTGATCCACATCTTCAGAATCTATGAAACAGCACTCTCACTGCCGCCAAAGCTATAAGCCAACTCTTCCTGAAGTCGGCGAGGCGAAGACGCATGGGCGTGAGCAGTAGCTGATCTTCTTGTGACTTCTTGCGACAGGATAGAGACACGGCCACTGCCACGAGCTATTTTCCAGCCTTCTTGCTCTCAAAATTGCACCTGGGCCTACTTGCAGGTAGGACCACAGACTTTTCCATGCCCCATTATTTAGTCCGGCAAGAAACTCCATCTCCTCCTCGTTGTCACATATATTGGCATAACGGAAGAGCTGTGAGCGAAGGTGAGTGACTTCAGCTTTCAAATTTGCAACTTCAGCTTCCAACTCCTTCATCTTAGCGTTCTTCGTTCGTAGCTCTCCTTGGAGCTTGAACTCCACCGCCGACACGCCTGGCTTTGGCAGCCGCTTTTGGGCTTCCAGCTCAGCTGCATGAGCTGCACCAACAGCTGCACCAACAGCCTCGGGCTCGGAGGCGGAGGTCGGAAAGAAAACAAGGACGGCACAGCCCCTTTCTTCACTCGACGACATGGTTTCTTGGCTCCTGGCTGGTGTACAGACACCGTCGGGTGGAAACTTTCAGGTGTAAAATGTTCGCTGCAAACGACAGTATTGGCAGAAACTACACAGTGTTCCTGCTTTACAGCCTGTATCCACTGGGTGTCGCGAGTGTCAGGATCGGCAGGGAGGACGTGAAGCGATAGGCCAGGCCTCTTTGAATGGCGGTTAGAACAGTCGAACACACAGCAGTGATCCTCAGCAGGTATTCCGATAAACACAACTGAACTCGAGACAACAAACATTTGGAAACGGGAAAAATTTGAAATGTCGATCCCACGCGGCAGGTCAGAGTGCTCCTTGCCCCGTCTCGAACCCAGACAATCTTGGGGGAACTAGTTTAACTGTTATTCTAGTGGTCATTGGCTATATTGAACAGCATGCAAACGCTGGGTGCGAGGTGATACCTAACTAGCAGTCAGCGAGGAAACTACTGACTAGGCTTCCTGGTGCACACCTTGAAGAATAAACTAGCAAGAAATGTACAAAGTGCACCCGTCAAGAAAACGTTCCATACCTTGGATCTGGTGGTGAACGCGCGTGACCGCTCCGCGTAGAGAGCATCAAGAAACGCCTCCTCATAAACAACCTGCTGCTGGTGCTGTTGCTGTCGCTGCTCCAGAAAGCCATCCGGGGACAATGCATTGCTGCACTGTCGCTGGAAGTAGGTTGTTGCCGATGCCATATCACTTTTGTGTCCATTGGAGATGTCCGGCATCCCTGGGGCGGATGGTTTGCTTCTATATCTACAAGATTGGAAACAGAAAGCCACCATCCCCTTTGTCTACGTACAAAGAACAGGAAGAAGCACAGCTGGACAGTCCCATCCTGCTAAGCAGTACACACACGATCAGACAACGGTCTACACGTCCAGAATACTGGTAGTCATTCATACTTACGAGTGAGAGTGGCCGTTGACATGCTCAAAATCCAGGTTGAAATTGGAACCCGTCTCCGAATGCATGTTGGGACCAAGCACCTCATCGACACATCTGGAACAGCAAACAGAAAGAGCAAATGAGCTACATGTAGATGAAAGTGTTACGAGTGGTGTACATGCATGCAACAATGAAGTCACTGCATTACTCTTCAGATCAACAGCAGGGAGCAACGGTGCGATCAACAATAATACAGCTGCAAAGAGTTGGCCACCGAGAAAACTAAAGCTCTTGACACAAGCCAGAACACTGACAAGGGAGTCCAGATCTGGCATTGAGGAGCAGCTGCAGCGGTGCACACCTGTCACCACTATTGTACGGGCAAGACAGCATGATATCCACACAGCTACCAGTGGCATACACGTGTACAGTGTCTGCTCTGGGATTGTAGGACAGCCGGGTACACGTGTACCTGGCGCAACCATTTCAACCCGGTCGGAGCCGGGTACACATGTCCCTGGCGCTGTCTCACCAGCCGAGTCACATGGTTGGTTTTTTTTTTTAATTCGAACAATAAACGGGAACTAGGCCTAATGATATAAAGGCGAATTGATAAGCGGCGGGAAAGCCGCATTTAGAAAAGAGAAGACAGGAATTAGAAAATTACGAAAGAAGAAGAAGTATCTGACACATACAAGCCATGTAGTCAGTCCTTTCAAAGTTCGAAAGTGTAAAGTACCAACTGGGTCACAGGTGACCCGGTACTATATTTTCAACCGGGTCCAAGCGCCGCCCAACCGGGTGGATTACCCGGCTCACCCGGCGCTGGAGCAGACACTGGTGTAGACGCTACACTGTCTCATACAATGTACAGTATTGGTGCAGACAGATACATGTACACGTATGCTGGACACAACTTACTTCATTATAGTTCGGCGATAGTGACACCCAATCTACAAAGCACATACGCACACACACACACACACACACACACACACAGAGTGCATTCGATGTGTGAAAGACATAATATGTCTTATGTCACGAAATAACATGTGCTATGGTAGGAGGGAGCATCCCTCAGCCATTTAATTGAGCGGAAACCGGGCAGAATGCCTTTAGTTGAAGAATAGAAAATGACATGTATTCATCAAACTCCCAGGAAAATGACTGGGGGGGGGGGGGGGGGGGGGGGACACTGCGCCACATGGGCGAGCACGCAGCATGCAAGCCTGCTCTGTCTGTCACTCTCCACGCACTTTTTCGATCACACAGTCCGGCAGTGTGTACCAGTGACACATTCGCGATGAGCTTGCTCTTGCATAACAGCGAGAAGCGAAGATGCTCGATGTTATCTTTGCACACGTTTGTTTTCCACTTCCAGTTCCTCCTCTTCGGAAATGCCTTCTCACGCCAACTGTGCTGTCCTTAGGTGTTCTAATCAGAAAGACAGGTGCAAATGGGGTTTGTTCCCTAGTGAAGAGAAGGTGCATGGGCGCAAGGTGAACGTGAAGCACCGTTCGTGTGGATCTCCGCTGAAGAAAGTCGGATGTGGAAACGCTTCGGATATTTGTCGTAGTGTGCCGTTCCGGAGGATTCCGAAAGACACCAAGCTGTGGAAGAAGTGGCTGGCCAGTATTCCGAGGGAACTCATTCCCTTGACGAACAACAGCTATGTCTGCGGCATCCATTTCCATACGGGTGAGGCTGGCAGTGGTACGCCACGAGTGTTTGTCAACAAGGCAGTGGTTGTCCAACGCCAAACGAGGATGTCAGCGACTGGAGATTTTCACCCGCAGCCTGTGGAGCTACTCGACCCAGAACAGGACAATATGGAGGACCAGCAGCCTAATCCTTCTGCCGAGGAAATCAGTGGTCTCGCGCCTGATACGCAGGCATAATGTCAATGACCACTGCCTCAGCAAAATGAAGCAGCAAGCTGAGCAAACCAAGGAGCTGGAGAAGAAAGTTCAATGCTTTGTATTTGTGAGTTGATCAAGTTGTCAAGTAACATGATGGTGTTCATCTTGTTCAGCTGTTGAATAACAGTGCCTACAAGCCCATCTCTCTAACATGCCCCAGCTGTGTCACACGTGCCTGTGGTTTGCATCCCGTCTCTAACATGCCCAGCCGTGTCACGCGTGTTCGTGGTATACTGCCGTACATGTTCGGATCGCGATCGCCTGCTCCAGCACGTTGTGCAATGATGCGGAAGCTAAGAAAAAAGTGGTGAGAAAGTGCTTTGTTTTCCCAAAATGCAAATAAGAAAACAGTTCTCAGACCAAGAAAGCTGTAGATGTACTGTAGTAAGAGAGATTTACAATGGAGGACGCTGCAAGAGCAAGCGCCAGCACGCCGGTAGTGCATGGCGACGATGGACATCAGCTAAGGTCAACGTCCTCTTCACAGTCCTCACCACCATCATCATCACTACCACCACCGTCTATGCCGTTTTCTGATCATGATGAGCAGTGCTACATTAATGCAAACCCTCCATCATCCCGTACCCCGAACGTCACACCGGCATCACCATCACCTTCATCACCATGGACACCATCCCCACCACCACCTGTACCACCACGGCCTAACCCCCCCCCCACCACCACCTGTACCACCACGGCCTAACCCCACCACCACTCTGGCCGTCTCTACCACCACCATCACCGGCAGCAAGCGCCATTCAGCAAGAACCATCGGCACGGATGCCATGCCTGCTGCAGCCAAACTGTGATGGGTGCCGCAGAAGATGCGATCTGGGGCGGTGCAGCTGCACGACGGCACGTGTCCGCCTAGCACTTGCTTTCGGAACATTTGTGGTGGTACTCATTATTTTTTATTAAGGTGATGTTATAACTCTGTGTGTGCGTGCGTGCGTGTGTGCGTGGGTGTAAAGCTGTTTTAATATTGGTGATCTGGAGTGTGCTTTGCCCATGTACATGTAAGTGGTTTGCAGCAATAATGATACTCTGCGTGTGTGTGTGTGTGTGTGTGTGTGTGTGTGCGTGTGTGCGTGTGTGCGTGTGTGTGTGTGTGTGTGTGTGTGTGTGTGTGTACGTATCTTCGACTCTCACTCTGTAGAGACATTGATATTATGACACAGTGTGCTTCATACTGTGTGCATGACCCCCCCCCCTGTTAACAAGAGAAATGGAGGACCCTGTAACTCTTGACTGCTCTGGGACGAGCTGAAGTGGATTGAACTCATGATTTATTATCCAAAACCAAAAAATAATAATAAAACCACACATCTTCAATCATGAAGTGTGCAGAGCCATCATGTATATAGGTGGATGAGAGGCGTATAGCATCACCAGTACAAGCAGCAGCAGCAGCAGCACTAGTAGGACAGTGTTTACAGACTGTGGGGTAGAGGGGTTGGCAGCCATGGCAGTGGAGGAGAGCCAAATGAATGCAAACATGCAAATGATTCTACTGTGGTTAGGGTTAGAGCTAGGATTAGACCAAGCGTTAGGCTTAGGGCTAGCACTGGGGTTAGAGTTTAGGTTAGAACTAGGGTTAGAGCTAGGGTTAGACCAAGTGTTAGGCTTAGGGCTAGGACTAGGGTTAGAGTTTAGGTTAGAACTAGGGTTAGAGCTAGGGTTAGAAGAGCCATTTAAAAACACAATCACCACCACTCCACAACCACTTGAAAAGTCACTTAGAACCCCCCACGTCCATACTACTATCGCGATATCGCCTTCCTGCTGTTCCCACACTACACGAACGATCGATTTTTTTCTCACCTCCCCAGAAGTGCGTCCTTCTTTCCTGATCTCTTCAGCTTGTTCTGCAAGCAGTAATCACGGAGAACGTTGCACGTCCAGATACGGGGATTACTGGATACCGACATCGCCTTGCTTGACACTAGATGTCAAGACTCAACACGAACTGACCAAACCAAACGCCGCTTCTTTCTTCAAAAATGCAGCGACCATCTAGTCGCTGGTGTTTTTTTCGCTGTTCGCTGCTGCCGTGCTGACCCAGTGTCCCCGCAGTCACGGTCCAGAGTAGGGAGAAAACCCCACCCGCCATTTTCGATGGATGAATACGTGCCATTGAGCAACAGTAACGCACACCACACCTCCACATCTACCACAAGTGGGTGTGAATGTTCACAGTACCTGACTATTGGTCATGGCGTAGATCTGCTGAGGATGGTCGGAGACAATTTCCAACCTCTCAATCAGGTCCTGGAGAGAATATGGAGAGAAAAAGTGAAATTTGAACATCACATGTCATGTGGAAGTATGTTTGGGGTAGAAGTCACAGGGGTGATAGTGGCCCAATTTTGGGTATGAACAAAATTGCGTTGCCTCTGAGCCTTGAAGCGATTCGCCTCATAGTCACTGGCACAAGTGCCTAAACCCAATTTATTACTGACATCCATGTACATGTATTTGAAGCACAATCATGATTCATGTATATCAATGCCATACCAGAACACCATACTAGCACACGTATGCATCATCCACGTCACACTACGGCACTTTTCCTTGCTCTCCCATCCGGAATTACAATTACGTACAGCAGTTACGAATCACAAGCCGTGAAGCGTAACGTAAAAAAGCACGTCACCATAACTTACAGTCACAAGATCCAAGAACTGATGTACGTTACTCGAGCCAGAGAAGATGTTTCCGGTCTCCAGACTGTTCTGTGTAGACAAGGAAGCACACAAAGGCACAGGCACAGACACACAGGTCACAAGCAAGTAAAAGTAAACACATTGATTTCACCACCAGGCGCGGGGCCTCAAACCACCGTCGAAATAAACTGCCCATCCCACAAAGTGGACCCAGTTGGAAGCGGTGAAGAAGCCAACGTGTGCAAAATGTACACAAGCACAGTACCCCCCCCCCCCCCCCCCCTCATTTGCCACGATCAATGACTGACTTTGAAACTTGCACCAGTGCATTGGATTTTCCATCATAGATAATTGTATAGCAATAATATAAGCATTCAAAGGCGGTCCTTACAGGGCAGTGTGCCATTCAGGGAGTTACACGTGTGTTTAGAAGAGGCGTACTGGCAACACTGTGTACGTCGTGTAGCTGCATACCAGTATCCATAACCACTCCTCTCTGATGTCTTGTGTGCCAACTGTCTTGCTAAACATACAGGTGTCCCAGTCGGGTACAATCCAGAACGGACAACAGGAATCACCGCCAACCTATTCCAGTTGCATTTGATGAACCCAATGAGAAACCTACTGGCCCATCTACTTCCTAGGCCCAGTCACAGAGGCACAATGGTACAACCTGACCATTACGTACCGTATCTGCTGGTGTATAGTGCGCACTTTAGATGCACTAGTTCCGGTCCCAAATCGCAGGTGCGCACTATGCTTCGAATATCAAAATGCATGTCATGTACCTTTGGCTTGCCAAACACGTTGGTCAAGAAAGGGGGTGCGCATTATACTCAGGTGCGCGGTATACTTCGGCAAAATACGGTAGTCAACACTGACCGATATTGAACTGAAGGAGGAAGAACTTCTATTACAAATGTAGATTGGGCACCACCATTATTTCTCATGTCACGGCCATCTCAGCCTAGCAAGAAGCATTGTCCATCTGAGGATTCTACAGAGGCCAGTAAAATCATGTGCTTGGACATACTAACTGAGTCTGCCAACTCTCACAAATCCATGAAACATGTGCTGGATTCTCTCTCTTTCCCTCTCTCTTTCCCTCTCTCTTTCCCTCCCTCCCTTCCTCCTCTCTCTCTCTCTCTCTCTCTCTCTCTCTCTCTCTCTCTCTCTCTCTCTCTCTCTCTCTCTCTCTCTCTCTCTCTCTCTCTCTCTCTCTCTCTCTCTCTCTCTCTCTCTCTCTCTCTCTCTCTCTCTCTCTCTCTCTCTCTCTCTCTCTCTCTGTGTCTCTGTCTCTCTCTTCCCCTCCAGCTTCAATATGTCAGTTACACTGGAGATGCCGATTCAAGTGATGTGCTGCAGGTGCGAGTCATCCAAGTTATTGGAAAACTGACAGTACAGCTTCTTCCCCATATTCTTACTTTGACAATGACAGCAAACATTGTTAAATCCTTCAGTTGACTGTCCAGTCGCCGCAGTTTGTCATCTTTCTGCCTATATAAGCACAACCAGGTAAGCACGGACAAGATACAGAGAGCAAAGTGAACTTCTGCACCATACACCGGAGGAGGAGGAGATCACTACATCAACAGGGTCAAAATTCAATACAAAATAGCAGATGTGAAATTATCCGCATGCCTCTACAAGATCTTTGGGCCCATGACTTTCTTAGAGATTCCCAGGTACATATTTTTGCTTTCAGTTCATGTCATGCACTATTCGATGAACGTGCAATTTAGACTTCAGCCTGTTTTTAGGGTTCAATCGGCTTTAGTGCCATTTCAAATTGAAACTCCAAGTCTTTCCCGTTGGTATTCAGTAACTTACTTTTCAACAACCTCCATCAATGCTTGACGCTTCTCTTGTAGCTTGTCCTAGCAGTAAAGGAAACGAAAGGAATGCGAAAATAAAATAGGGTAAACTAGAACACACACACACACACACACACACACACACACACACACACACACACACACACACACACACACACACACACACACACACACACACACACACACACACTACTACTACTACTAGTAGCATGACTGCCCAGAGGGGCAAGTGTCACCCCTATGGAAAGGGGACCAGAAAACGGGACACGGATCACAAGCAGGACCGCGAATGTCTGGCTAGGTCCTGCTGCCGGCGGAAATTGCGTTTACAATGTGGGCAGCTGAGGGGCAGAGCTGCTCTCTCAGCAGCAGATGGTCTCGCACCACGATTGCAGTTGTGACGCTTGAACCCGGCCGCAGAACGGAAGCATCGCTGACATGTTGGGCAGTGCTGCTGGCAACAAGCTGAAAGTGGCACAGACAGACTGACTGTTGGTGTAGGAGAACTCGTGACAGGCTGGCATCGATGAACAGAGTAGCCACCCTTGCTGCGGAACCACCTCTGGCAGTTCTGGCATTGCACTGATCCACGCTGGAGCTGGATGGGAAGCCGTCTCTGAGTGATGCACTTGTGCCGCGTTCTATCTGAGACCCATGAGAAGTTCCGGTCACACACTGCGCAATGCACAGACTTGGGCATGGTGGAGCTCGACTGAGGGGCAACCCGTACTTCCCTCCACTGTTGGCAGTCCTGAGCAAGGATGAACCACTGAGATGGCTGTTGCAGTGCAACCTTGAGGTCGGTCATCACCGTGTCTTTCCACCGTCGCCGGGGACCACAAAACGGCCGAGGCACAGGTAGCCACCCAAAGAGGAGTTGGAGGGGGGTGCGATCCTCATCCATACGCGCAACGTGCCCAGTCCATTCCAGACGCCGATTGCGGAGGCGTGTAGACATCAGTACTGGGTCTCCCCAACGGTTCCGCAGGTCTGTGGATGACAGCCGCTCGGACCACTGACGAGGCTTGGTGATGCTGAGGACAGTCCGGATGCATTGATGGTGGAATTTATCCAAACTTCTGATATCCCGTTGGAGTGGGGTCCAACACTCTCCGCCATACAGTAATATTGAGGAAACGCAGGCCATGTACAGGTGGCGTTTACTAGAGAGGGACAGAGATCTGTCAGTGAATACCTTCTGGAGGGCTCCGAAGGCCTTTGAGGCTTCGGCAATACGGCGCTTGATGTCGGATGAAGAACGACTGTCAGGGGTCACTATGGATCCTACTAAGTAGGTAGGTGAACTTCGGCACGGCTTCGATAGTGCCAAGGGGGAGAACGATGTCAGCTGAGTCTTCAGCAGAGACCCCATGGCCCGCCGTCATGATCTTCGTCTTGGCGATGCTCACAGTTAGTCCAAATTCTCGGGCAACACTACAGAAGAGCTCCACACCAAACTCAGCATCACTACGGCATTCAGACACGAGAACGGCATCATCAGCATACTCCAGGTCACTAACAGACAGTGACTCGCCAGCCCTGCGCGATGATGAGCGGGGGTAGAGTTGGCCATCGATGGAAAACTGGATGCTGACAGAGTGACTACGACCAGCATCCTTTAGCCGGGCACGCCATGTCTCAACAACCGCCCCGAAGTACAGGTTAAAGAGAACGGGTGCCATGACATATCCTTGTCGGAGACCATTAACCACAGGGAACTCATCAGAGGTGGAATTGCCAACTCGGACCGAGGCAGAGGTAGAGGTGTGGAAAGCCTTAATCAGGGCCACTAGCTGTTGCGGGACCCCAAGTCGGCCCAAGGCCACCCAGAGAGCAGCGCGTGGTACAGAATCGTACGCCTTTTTCAAATCCACAAACACACAGAAGAGCTGCTGACGATGTTCGTATGCTTTCTCGATTAGCTGGCGGAGCGAGAAGATGGCATCAACACAGCCCCTGCCTGGCCGAAAGCCGCTCTGGGACTCTGGGAGTTCCGACTCAGCCAACAACTGCAGGCGATCTTGAATCATGCGGCCACACACCTTGCCAACAACATCAAGAAGGGCAATACCCCGCCAATTATCACATTTGGACAGGTCGCCCTTCTTGGGAACAGGAACCAACTCGGCATCGCGCCATTCCTGCGGAACAGTGGCCGTCGTCCAAGCAAGTTGGACGAGATCCAGCAATGCGTCCAGGGAATCATGGCCACCTGCTTTCACAAGCTCGGGGACTATACGCGAGGAACCTCCAGCTTTGCCATTTGCAAGGTGTCTGATGGCGACGACAAGGTCTTCCATTGTTGGTGTGACTGCCAGAGACTCGTCAGGCTCACGTTGAGGGATGTTAGCAACGGTGGAGGCATTGAAGGTACTGGGGACATTGAGCAAGTTCGAGAAGTGAGTGGACCAGCAGTCTTCCTGCTCCTCCAAAGACGTGCAAACTATGCCCTCAGCATTACGGACCGGATGGATGGTGACGGATCGGAGTCCTGATTAGCACCGTTGAATGTCTCGGATGGCGGACCAAATGTGCTTACCGCTAAATTTGCCACGCTCCACAGTGCTAGCTCTCTGCTCCAACCATGCACTCTTCGCTGCACCAACTGCGGTACGACATCTACCTCGGACATCGAGGAAGCGGCGGTGGTCCGCTGGCAGCTCTGATTGACGCCACTGTTGATGGAGGCGTGTGCGCTCAGCAAAAAGAGGTTGGAGGATGTCTGCTGCTGCTAGGAACCAGTCAGGTTGTAGTCGAACGGGTTTGCCCAGGTGTGCCTCAGCGCTGGAGGTCAAGGCAGATTTGTATGCCGACCACTTGGCATCAACGGTATCAGCTGGCCCAGACGATTGCAGATGGTGTTGCACACCGGAGGCGAATTGGAGCCGAGTAGCCTGCACGGCATTAGATTGTTCGTCGGTCATACCAGGGCGGGTCATGAGAGCTTGGATATTAAAGCGTGAACGCCGTGCTACTCCGGTGCGAAAGTTGACGGTGTACGACAGACAGAACGATAAGCATACAAGATTGTGGTCGGTACTACACTCCGCACTACGGATAACGCGGCAGTCTGTGCAGGCTAGCAGATCTTGCCGCCTGACAATGGCATAATCGATACAGTGCCACTTCTTCGACCGTGGGTGCTGCCATGTATACTTGTGGATACGCTTCTTGGCAAACCAGGTGTTGCACACAGTGAGGCTGTTGCATGTCAAGAACTGGAGCAGTTCCAGTCCAGCGTGGTTCGTTTCCCCTATCCCATTATCTCCACAAGTCCCATACCATGGATCAGCACTCTGGATGAGACCAACCCGTGCATTGAAGTCGCCAAGGATAATCAATTGTTGACTTGGTGGCACTGAGTTTATGCTCGCTTGCAGGGATGCAAAAAATTCATTTTTGGACTCCCTACTTGATCTGAAAGTTGGAGCGTAGCATGCAATCACATTGATCCAGGTGTTTTTGTTTCCGTGGTGGACGAACTTCAACTTGCATTGTGCAATTCTCGACGATACCGCCGTCCATTGGTTTCCTCCTGCCGAGAAAGCGTTCCGTGCACGGCCTCTCAGGACGATGCAGACTCCTTCTCCGCGTTTGAAATTTTCAGATGGTACGGGACGTCCAGACGACAACACGATCGAATCCGCGACATTGTAGATCTCAGCTCCAAACCACTTCGATTCCTGAAGTCCAGCCACTTCGATGTCGAGTCTCTTCAGCTCATTTATGACAGTATTGATCTTCCTGTCCTCCACTACTCTATGTCCAGACGCAGCAGTTTCGATTGGGCCGTCAGCATTCACAAGAGTTCTGACATTCCACGAAGCGAATTTTAGTAGAGAATCGCTTCTGCTGGGGGATCCTGCCTGCGACGACGTCGCCCGTTTTCTGGTTGCTGAAAAGCTGAGGATGGTAGAGGCGACATCCGAGGGGTAGCTAGCCCACTGCGGATGGAGGACGGAGAGCGGCGCGCCAGTGACAATATCAAAATTTAAATTGTCCTGGAAGACGCGCCGTGAGCCTCTCCGACCTGTATTTCTATCTGGACGCCAGGGGCTCTCCTAGCAAGGCTAGGAGAGCCCTGGGGGGCGAGAACTAACTTAGGGAGAGCTTCAAGTAAGTAGAAGACGGGAACTAGACAGAGCCTCAAAAGATCAAACTGACCTCAAGAGACACGCACACACACACACGTACACACACACACACACATGCACACGCACACCATGTACCATGTATACGCTCTTCGCAAGAGAAGCACGTAAATCTGCAAATGCACTGGATGTGCACCCACAGATTTTCTCTTTATAGCAACGATAGCGGATCTGATTCTGATTGAAACAGATCAAGACAAGCACCAGATAACTGTCTAATCCACACAACTGGCGAAGCCATGTGAATCGACCTCCCAATGCACACCTGGTCTCCACCACAAGGAGAACATCAGAATAGGACGGCCAAGACAGTTACCTATGCACACCCTATACTTGCTGGGGTAACCAGTATAGACAGCATGCTGCTTTGATAAAAGCAGACACTAGATGCATTGGTACACACACATCATGATATTTTAACAGTACCACATGAACCAAAGGC
This sequence comes from Sycon ciliatum, assembly GCF_964019385.1. NCBI lineage: Eukaryota > Metazoa > Porifera > Calcarea > Leucosolenida > Sycettidae > Sycon > Sycon ciliatum. Next base: position 45,793,330 of record NC_088643.1, read on the forward strand.
TCCCTGGTGTAAGTCTGACGGGAAGGAAGGTAGGAAGGCAGGAAGAAGGAAAAGTACCACCTGGGTGGAATGTCCATCTCCTAACGCTGTTAATTATTAAATGTACAAAACATGGAAGCCATTTCACGAAGGGCACACCGTATTTCCTCGATTAATAGACCCGGTCTTTTGTTTTTTGAAGAGGGTTGGACCCCCGGTCTCTTATTTGGGCATGGTCCATTATTTGAGCATGGTCCACTATATTTTCATCGGCACACCGCTGGAAATGGTGGATTTTTAACACGTCATAATATAGAAGTTCTATATTATGACTTGTTAAAAATCCACCATTTCCAGCGATGTGCCGATGAAAATATAGTGGACCGTGTTCAAATAATGAAAGAAAGCACTAGCCACTACAAAAATTGTAGTTGCGCAACCTAAAATCGCGTCCTTTTTGATCCACCACGTGCTTTCTCAGTGCGCATGCGCAAAGCGATGAACTCAAATAAGAGACCGGGTCTCTTATTCGGGCATGGTCTACTATTTTTCCGTGAGGCCTCTAGGAGGGTCTACTATTTGAGCATGGTCTATTATTCGAGCATGGTCCATTAATCGAGGAAATAGGGTATACGGTGTTCGGAGTGATTGGACAGTGGGTATATACTACTTAAAGAAAGTGCGATGGCGCGCAGGACTAAACCACAGCAGTTCATAATTGATCAGACTCACCTCCAGTTTGATAATAACTTGCTCAATAGTATCCTTGGCACTGTCAGCATTCTGGTCTGTCTCCTCCAGCAGGCCTTCAATCTTATCAATGCTTTCAAGGACATTGGTCTGCAGCTGCTCCAGTTTCTATACAGAGTATAGCAAGAGAGAGAGAGAGAGAGAGAGAGAGAGAGAGAGAGAGAGAGAGAGAGAGAGAGAGAGAGAGAGAGAGAGAGAGAGAGAGAGAGAGAGTGAGAGAGAGAGAGAGAGAGAGAGAGAGATAGATAGATAGAGAGATAGAGAGAGAGAGAAAAAGATAGATAGAGAGATAGATAGATAGATAGATAGATAGATAGAGAGAGAGAGAGAGAGAGAGAGAGAGAGAGAGAGAGAGAGAGAGAGAGAGAGAGAATACAAAGCACAACAATTTACCCCAGGATGAAGGATAGGAGAGGGAAAACATACACTGACACATGCCAATGAACAACAAGAGCACAAGACACAACACCACCATAACGTTGATCATGGCAATAGGAATCCAAACACAAGTCTTACCGCTACAGAAGCTTTCAACCGGTCAGTGCAGGTTGGCAGCGCACATTCCACATCGACAGCAAGTGACTTGCCAGACCTACATGCAACAACACACATTAAATGACTGTGTTAAATTTGCAGGCAAACAAGGTGAATTCATAGCAAAGAAAGTGACAAAGCCCGATTCATACTTCATTTCACATACAGGTAACGCATCGCAATGCCCCTTCGCCGCGAAAACGTTGACTTGGTTTAGATTTATTCGGCGTGCCTGTCGAGGGTAACAGATCTACTGCCATGCAAGTACTTCCTCCGCGTCATTAAAATTGTCGCTTCCCAGAGCGATTTTTCGAATATATTTTGTCCACTCGAAGGGCAAAGAAATCAGCTAGAAATTGAGGCAGAGCATTGTCGACGAACCAAGCTTTAGTTTGTGGCCCCCCGCTTCTCTGCACTTGCAGCTAAGGTTGACGTCTTCATCAGAGTTTGAGACAGACCCTTCAGCACTCAACAATACGCTGAACAAGACGCGCGGTCAAATTCAGGTCAAGAAACTTCATTTTCAAGTGATCCATGCCTCCCGGTGGCAGGCGATGAAGGCAAGCTAGCAATTTTCAAGTACACTGTAACGACCTTCAAGGCGGGATAGGGTAAGCAGTTTCGCACCTTCTTTCCTTGGCAAGCGCTTCGCTGATTTTGTTGGTGTTTTCAGACCTGCTACCTTCGCAGCCACATGCGCCACAAGTAGCCCATTTTAGGAATTTGAGACCGCTTTGTTCTTGCCATCGTCAACTTCAGCATTTCGTATTCAGGAAAGATACCAGGATTCTTATACCCGAGCGTGCAGTCTTGATATATGCCCACGCGAACGATGTGGGACGGCACAAACTCCAGAAAACGAAATGCGCTCTGGGGCGGAATAGTGCGGAGCGCGATGGATTTGCTTGGTGCGGAAGAGAGCTCCGACAAAGTCCGAGACCACCACGGCTTCAGTGACAAGTAGACATTGCGCAGGAAGGGTCGCACCAGTGTTCGAACACAGAAAACAGCGATTCCGACAGTCTGACTAAGACGAGCCAAGTCTCAAATATTGCGATGTGCGAAGCGACAATTTTAATGATGCGGAGGAAGTAGCTTTTATACAGGACATGTATGCCATCCCATCAGCATTGCACTACTCACCCAGTGATCAGTGAGAAGCAGGTTAGGCACAGTAGCTGATTCGTTTCCGTGGTATACATCACATACTCTCGATTGTGAGCGGCTGCAGAACACGACACAAAGTACAGATACACAGATATGCATGTCTTTTACACGTGTGCTCGCCATGTTGCAACATGATCACAGTGTATCGGT